>NC_137083.1:22304598-22904598 GCF_951640355.1 Cnephaeus nilssonii
AAAAGCTAGTTTCTATCCAAGGAAAAGCTGGTTTTGCCAGAGCTGTGAAAATCGGGTTTAAGTATCACTATAGAAACTTAGCCGGTACTCAAAGGGAATCTATAGTGGATGGTGTGTTTCAACAGTGTGTTCCCCCTATCAATCATAGGACTCATTTTCCCATCTACTTCAAGTGTTGGTTGCTCAAAACTCACAGCTGCATCACTCTCCAGGAACTGGCCTCACTAAAGAGAAATGTTTTGTTTTTTTTTTTAAAGTTATGATCCCAACCTAAAGGAAACCAGCATTCCATAGCTGGTCGATGTAGGAACCCCATAGTCCCATAGGCTGGGATTCCTTACCTAATTTAGGAAAATGCTAGAAAAGCATTCCAGATCCAAAGCTGCTTAGGGAATTGGCTGAAGTCTCTGTTGTATCTGCCATGTAGTTCAACTTCTTCCTCTGCTCCATGTTGAATACTTTACTTTCTGAATATGTATCTGAGAAGCTCGAGATAACTGCTAACTTGATGTAATGAGATATGCTGGCATGAAAACCTTAATGTAGATATTTCTAAATTACTAGACAGTAAGAATCACAGTAATTTTGTGACTTCCATGGAGAATCCATTTAGAGATGGTGTAAACCCTTGTATATATACCCACTAATGCAGAGATGAAATACCCACTAGTATATTAAAATATTCATTTGAGTTTTGCCAAAACTGAAAGAGGTTCTTGGTTTTATTGGCTATACAGACATGCTTCTAGGTAATTTCAGGAAATCTAAAAATTTCAAAATATACTACTGAGGATTCAGATTGAAAATAAATACATGCTTACAATATGGACAGAATTGTGTCCCTCAACATTTGTAAGTTGAATGCCAAAACCACAATGTGATGATGATATTTGTAAATGGGACCTTGGGGGAATAATTAGGTTTAGATGAAGTCATGATGAGATTGCACCCTTATAAGAAGAGACATCAGAAAGCTTGATGTCTCTATTTTTCTTTATAGAAGGGAAGGCCATGTGCTTCTGGACCTGGAGATTGTTGTGAGCTCAAGGGAAAATCAGTCAGATAACGTACATCTTTCTTTATCTAAGGTTTGTTTTGTTGCACAGGAATCAGATAATGAAAGTCATTAAAGCCCTTAAAGAGTATCTTACCCATAGAGCAACAAGACAACATTAAATACATAGTCACTATAAAATTTTCAATAAGAATAATCCACTCTATCTTTCATGATTAATTTAAATAAAGTATCTCATTATTACTAAAAAATTATAATGTGAGATGGGAATTTTTTTTTCTTTCTAATGTTCTCACTTCCATCATGTCTTACCTCCTAAATCTGCTTCAAGCAGCATTCTTTTATCAAAAGTCTATATATTATATCACATTGATAGATATTATATGAATATACATTGAATTTATAAGGGACAGAGAGAGAGACTATATCCTAAATATTTTTTTGAAATCTCTGAGAAACACTATGGATTCCCTACTGTGATAATCATACTTTCTCCAATGAGAGGGTTTGGTTTTCTTTGGCAGAACTTATTAGAAACAGAATATATCCACAACCTAATTGAAATCATTTTACCTAATTTTTCTTTACTTCTTCTTCTTCCATTTGGGCCCAGATTCCCTGGCATTTTGCCTGGCAGCAAAAACAAGTATAGACAATACTCTTTCCTCATTCTGTCAATCAGTTTCCAGTAATTAATTAATTTAAGTTGTAAAATTTTGCTATAATTATCAGTGCCATTGTCTTCAGAATTATTAAATTAGGCAGCAGCAATCAACTAATTATTAGAGCTTCATAAATTATGAAGGTGATGATCCCAGTTGCTGGTTTTGATTTCCTTTATTTAAAGAACTCTTTCAATGTCTATATTTAGGCTAAATTTTAATTATTCCTATCTGATAGAGTAAAGTGGAATAAACAGTCTGTATATCATTCACTATCACTTAGTTTGAAAGCCTTTTATTGCTTTTGAATTACTATTTTACATTAATGTGAATTACTATTTTATATTTTGAATCAAAAATAGGTTACAAGACTGAATTAAGCAGAATTTCATCCTATTTTTTTTTAATGTGAGCACAATGCTAAAACCAATGGGTGGATCTAGAGGGTATTATTCTAAGTGAAAATAGTTAGGCAGAGAGACAAATACTGCATGTTTTCACTTCTATGTAGAATCTAAACAAACAAGCAAACAAAACAAAACTAAGACAAACTCATAGAAACAGAGACACAGGGATGGTTACCAAAAGAGGGGGGAGGGGAATGGGTGAAAAGGGGAAGGAGAATAGTGTCAATAATTCTCTGATAAATTTACGTGGTGACAGAGGATTACTAGAATGAGTGAGGTGATCACACTGTAAGGTATACAAATGTCGAATCACTATTTGTACACCTGGAAGTAATATAACCAATATAAGATTGTATACCAACTAATACTTTAAAAAAAGTAGATAGAGAGCAGGCAGCCAGCTCTGGTGGTGGCTGTGTGTTGGGGGGCACTGAGCAAAAAAGGGAAAAAAAGAGAGAAGTCATGGACAACAGTGTTGTGATGACGGGGGTGGTGAAGGAACATGGAGGTGGAAGAGGGGATAAATGGTGTTGGAAACGATATAGTAAAATAATAATAATTAATAATAAATAAAAAAATAATAAAACTAATGTGCATGATCCACACATGTAAAGGCCACACCAGGGAGTTTTCTAGTGTAGAAATGGTGTATGTCTTGTTTTGGATGGAGGTTAGTCAGATGTGTAAAAGGTCATAGTTTATCAAATAGAACTTAGATGTGTGCTTTCTATATATAAATTGTACTTCAATGTGTAAATGTGCACAAAACCATTGACAAAATTAACTTGCAAGGAGCCAATGTGATGACATGTAAAAAGGTGGCACCCTCTATCTGGATTTGACTCCAACTTCTTTGGTCAAGTTGCAGTTATCTTTCTGGATCTCAGTTTGCTTAACATAAAATGGAAATCATGATGTTAAAATTACCATGTGTGTGTGCGTGCGTGTGCGTGTGTGTGTGTGTGTGTGTGTGTGTGTGTGTAATCACTGAGTATAAAGTACATCCTAGAAGAACACAACTTTTTTACTTATAATAGTTTATTCCCTCCTCTGTAGTTCACTTGGGATTACTGAGATATATTGAGATTTCTTATTAAGTAGGCACCACTGAGTCCAGGTGTTCCCTTCCTCAATCCTCCTTTCCTCTATTTTATGACTCTGTTCCTCTTGCCATTTCTCCTCCCCCCAGCTCTTTCTGTTCTCTGTTGCTCCAACAATAGTCATTTACTATTTTGGACTGACACCTATATAATAAGTGCACTGGCGTATCTAAAGATATTGAGGGTTTGGTTCCAGACCACCACAATAAAGTGACTATCAAAAGAAAGTAAACTGTAATCTATTTGTTGTTAGAGGGTCTTGCCTTCAATTTGTAAAAATTATATCTGTGAAGCACAATAAAGCAAAGTGCAATAAAACAAAATATGCTTGTTTATATAAATAAATTCAATTGTGATTATGCGTCCAGAGAGAATGCTGCCAATGATAGGAGAGAAACAATCCAAACTAAAAAGAGGAAGAAAGAAATCCTTGTCAAAATAATAGTAATAATAAGGTTCATTTAAGTCAGATAAGCAAACAGCATTTATTCTAAGCCATTTGCTAGATGACTTTATTGAAATATCAGCTCTATTTGAAACAGAATATGGGGGGGGGGGGTTTACCCGAAAAGCAGAGAAAGACATCATTCCTGCTCATATTTTTAAAGAGGAGAAGAAGTTGACTTGGCTAATGTTAAAAGGTAAACTAAAATATATTAACATTTTTGGAAGTGTATTTGAACAAAAAGCGATTCAAATTGAGTAGCATCCTATCTAGCAAATAGATAAAAGCTCCAGAGAACTGTAAAAAACTGAAAGACTTTTCTAGACGGAAGGGAGTAGAAACAACGAAGTTATACCAGGCACAAAGCAAGTTGGCTAGTACAAGGTTACATTCCTTGAAGCAATGGTAGGCAGATTACCTAACTAGTCATGATCAGGCAATTCTATTGACTGGTTTAAGATTCCATTTCTGGAAGAGCAAAAACTTGTATGTTAAGTTTCAGTTTGGTTACATGGGACTTAGTATTTGGGCCCTGTTGTCTTGGTTTTTAAGAGTAATTAAAGATCAGTCATCTTAATTTTGATAACCTGCAAAGTGATTAGAGTATATCTTGAAACAATCAATTTGTAATAGCGTAGATCAGCAACTTTCAACCAGTGTGCCACGGGACACTAGTGTACCACAAGGATTTTTAACACATGGGATACCTGACTATTTAGTCACAGGCACTAATCTCCTTTCCCTTAGATAGTCAAATAAAAAAAAATGACAATGGCCAACATAACAATAGGCATCTGGTGTGAACGCTCTATCTTGAACCATAAACATACAGGTCATATAATGGAGCGGCATCTTATTGGTCTTGTCGCATAATAAGGTTGCATCTGATGGGTTAAATCTTGTTTCCAGAAATCCTTATATACAAGTATAGGCACATGATTTTTTTAAATCACTTTGGAACAAAAGGGTAGGTAATCACTATTATTATTTTTTGTTAATCAATTAAAATTATACCTATTTTTTGTCAGACCAGCAAAAACTATATTCTTTGGTGTGCCACAGAATTTTAGTAATTAGTTTATGTGTGCCATGAGATGAAAAAGGTTAAAAATTTCTGTTCTAGATAAATACAAAGTATTGGGTAGAAAACCCAGTTGACTTTGTGAAAAATAAATCATGCCATTCTGTCTTTCTGTAATTAACTTGCCACAGTGATAAGTAACTGGCCATAGAACTTAACATGTTTGTGTAAGTGTGTATGTAGTTAAATTACACTTAAAGAATTATTAGAAAATTGGTGGAAGGTGTGTACTAATGGTGATGAACATATTAACTGATGTCTCAACATGTTTGATTTTCAGCCTATTATTAGTACCAATTAATGACATACAGAAAGTTTTCAAAAACATGTTTCAAATATTAGGGATTGTGAATGATAGTGGATTAACAATGGTCTGAGACTAACCGTGAAAACAGACAAAAATGCTGAAAGATCTTTCAGACTCATGAATCAGAGAAAGTGGTTGAAAAAATAGTCTTCACTGAAGATTTGACATAATGGTCTTGGAGAGAGGTGGGTTTCTGTTAGAGAGGCAGAACTCCAATATCCAAGTGACCTAATGTGCTGTAGAAAAGAGATCTGTTCCAGAGACTAGTGGATGGTGTTGAGAGGACGGGTGATAGGATGATATTACTCTAAAATGGGACAAAACTATTAGGCTTAGATAGAAATAAAAGTACAAACGTAATCTATTGCTTTGGGAATCAGTTGCTTCACTGGTTAAGATTTAACCACTACAAGAATTTATAAGTTAAAAGCTTCTATTACAGTTGCCACCCAAATTTTAATATCTATAAATGTCACAATAACCTTTGTATTTATAAAACTGACAGGTTTCTTGGTCCTACCTGAATTTTACTGCTTCAAAACATCTGAGAATATAATGTTCACGGACATATTCCATAGTCAATTCCTTGAAAAACAATACAGAGGCGGACTAGAATTAGGCCGGGAAGGGGTGGGAGGTGGGTGACAGGTTTCCTATAATAAAGAGACAGGGTAGCTGAGCATGCTGGAGATAGCCAGGCTTAGAGAAGTAACATTACTTTGAATGCCGTACTGTTAGCTTTCTAGCAAACATTCAAACACAGTAAATTGTGTCTTCAAGAATAGTAGAGAAGAGGAGAATGGTTAGCAAATTGTGCTTTATCCAACTAATAGAATCCCAAAGATGGACAAAAATGAAAGAAATGCATCTATATACAGCATGATCTTACAAGCATAATGATGAGTGAATTAAAGATACATGAAATAGCACATGATGTCTCATTTTGTTACATACTAAATATTTTTTAAAAAAACACAAACTTGATTTGTAGTAATTAGAGATTCATGTTTATATGGTAACTCTACTAATGGAAAGCAAGAAAGTGATTATAACAGTCAAGATCATGACTACATTTGGTGGAAGGTGGGAGTATAGTGATTAGGATGTTACATGAAGGATCTTTTAGTTCCATCAATGTTCCATTGTTTTACTTATTTGTTGCTATATTGGTAGTCACTGTGTGATAAGAAATATTAAGTATGTGGGGAAAAAAAGGAAAAAGAATAGTTGAGAGATTTCCACAAGTCAATCACACTAGTGAGAATGTTAGACATACTTTTAGTTACTATTGAATCTTCAAAGTCAGCCTGAAATTAACCTACCTTATGAAAACTGAAGCCAATTGGATAAAAAAGAATTGACAACATGTATTTGAAGCCTCCCCCCCAATCACAAATAGTGGCTTATTAATGCTTATGCTTAAGATGTAATATAGAAAAGAGTATTAGTGGTTGTCATATGCCTATTTCAATTACATGTTTATCCATATGATGCTACGACAAACTTATGACAAACAAAAAACACAAGAAAAATTTCCATATTATCCATCCATTAGGGAATATCTCATATTGACATCTGTTTACACATGCTGTGATTCTTCATATAGATTTATAGGCTCCTAGATGCTTATGAAATTATGCGCTGAATTACAGGTGAAGGAACAGCTGCCACTAACGGGGAAAAAAGACTTGTACGTTTTTAGAACAGAAGCTGACAGAACCTTTTAGAAGGTTGAAAGTGTCCAGTAGACTTTTTAATTAAAAAATTGTGCTTGCCTTTGCACTTCCCTGTTCCAAAAAGAACTAATACAGTTAAGAACTGAAATAGTGCAATCCACTTTTGGCAAGATTTACAACCAGTAAGTATTTGAGAACTTAGAGGCTCAAATGTTTAAGTCAAGCAGCATACTAAAACTTTGAATACTGATCTCAGCTTTTTTTTTTTTTCCTTTGGCTGGATACAGTGAACTTTATTGATGGTGCATGACAGATTGGGCTTCATAAGTCCCTCTCCTTCTTCAGGGGGCCTGGCATAGAAACTGTGGAGGCCTGGCATAGAAACAAGTATGTTGGGGGCTCAGTTTTGTGCAAGGACTTTTGAGCAGCTGAGGACCTCTCTTCCTCTCTCTGGAGCTGGTGGTCCAGGGGGCTGTTATGCCTTGGAGGTCATGTAGACCATACTGTCCACCACCCTATTGCTGTAGCCAAATTTACCGTCATATCAGGAAATGAGTTTGACAAAGTAGTCATTGAGGGCAATGCAAGCCCCAGCATCAAAGGTGGAGAAATGCGTGTCACTGTAAAAGTTGCAGGAGACAACATGGTCCTCAATATAGCCCAGGATGCCATGAGAGAGCCCTCTGATGCCTACTTCGCTACCTTCTTGATGTCATCTTATTTGGCAGCTTTCTTCAGGCGGCAGGTCAGATCTGCAACTGACACAGTGGGGTTGGGGACATGGAAGACCATGTCAGTGAGAGTCTCATTCATCTCAGGATGACCTTGTCCAGAGCGATAGCAGTGCCAGTCAAGGCAGGGATGATGTTCTGGACAGCCTTTTGGCCATCGTATCACAGCTTCCCAGAGGGGCCATCCAGTCTTCAGGGTTACAATGATGGCATGGACTGTGGTCATAAGTCCCTCCACGATGCCAAAGTTGTCATGGATGGCATTGCCCAGGAGAGGCCGAGCAGTAGGTGGTGCAGGAAGCAATGCTGACAATCTTGAGGGAGTTGTCATACTTCTCATGGTTCACACCCACCACAAATATGATGGCATCTGCAGAAGGTGCAGAGATGATGACCCTCTTGGCTCCGCCCTTCAAGTGAGTCCCAGCCTTCTCCAAGATAGTGAAGACACAGTGGACTCCACAAAATATTCCGTACAGCATCACCCCATTTGATGTTGGCAGGAACTCACTCCTGGAAGATAGAGATGGACTTTCCATTCATGAGAAGCTTCCCTTTCTCAGCCTTGACTGTGCCTTTGGAACATGTAGATCATGTAGTTGAGGTCAATGAAGGAGTCATTGATGGCGACAATATCCACTTTGCTAGAGTTAAAAGCAGCCCTGGAGGCATAGGCTACCAAGGAGACAAAACTGAACCTCACGTCACCCTGCTTGGCCCCGGAGGATGGCTGGTTAGCCAGAGACGGGTAAGATTCCTCAAGGAAGGAACAACCTAAGACAGGCACAGTCGCAGAGGGGCCATCAGGAGAGAATTTGGGGATCAACAGAGGTGGGGCACAGACCCTCACCCCCCCAACATTGCAGGGGCCTGAATCCTAGCCCCTTCTGAGGGAGGTCTCCTGCCCCCATGGCTGCTTTGTGCTTCCCATGCCCAGCTCAGATCAGGACCCAGGTGACCAACAGAGACTTGGCCGACAGCAGCTGCCCTCTCACTCCAACAAGAATTGTTTGAGTTGCCTTGTACCCATGTTGTGGGGAAGTGGGTTTACGATATCTAAATCCAGCCTACCACCAGGAATGCTCAGGACCTACTCAAGAAGGCAAATAATCCCTTCCACCAATATTTACAGGGTAAAACAAGATTATTGTTAGAGTAATAAATTTGACAGTAAAATAGTAGTCAAGTTTTCAGGCAAATTTAAATTGGCTAGATGAAACAAGCGAATATTCTAGAAAAATTAATTGTAGTGGACAAAAAGGTGTTCCTAAAGTGTCAACTAAAATTTTTATTGGTACTTCATCTCATGATAAAAGTGTGCACCATATAATGAACCTAAAACAGTAATATTATAGTGCAAAAAATTAAAATTTAAAAGCCATCAAGACTACATTATAAAATTTTCAAAAGCCTCCTAACATTTAAATCAAAAAAGGAGGGGATAGTAGAGGAATATCATGTAAGGAAAAATATCCTGTAAGTAAATTACATCTAGAAAATTAATACTTTAGAAAATTAATTGTAAGGCTAAAAGCAAGACACCCATGAAAAACACACAAGGTGACAAACCAAGCCAGAGGAAAATCATTTGGGCAAAAATTGGAAAAGGATCCCCAGTCAAATTTATAGAAAATATTCCTTTATTAACTTTTGGTCGAGAATATGTTTGTATATTTTCAGAAAACAACTCCGAGACCATGTGGATTCCAGCAAGAGAGGAATCGACAGGACTAATCCAGCCATGAAGACAGAAGAGAAGCAGTCCAGAGACAGAAAACGCTGGTGTGGCCTTCCCATACTAGCAGTTAGCAGCTGTGCATCACTGCAGATTGCCCAGGACAAAACCAGACAGAGTCGGACCTGCATTACCACCATTTGTCCACCATCCAGAACTGAAATGTTAGTGCTGACATGTACACATAAGGAACTGTTGCACATTGAAATTGGGTCTCAAAAGAACTGTTGGCCCAGAAAGAAACTCACTACAGACTGATTCATTTGCCTGTCACCATAACCATTATTGCTTGTCTCATTTTCGGTTCTTATAAGTGTATTTCTAATAGCACATGATCTCACTCATCTAGGGGAAATAATGAACAACATTGACTGATGAACAAGAACAGACCCAGAAACAAGGAGGCATGGATCATACTGTCGGGCCTCGGGGTGAGGGTGGAGAAGCGTGGGGGTAAAGGGGAAGATCAACCAAAGGACTTGTGTGCAGGCATATGAGCCTAACCAGCGGTTAAGGACAACAGGGGGGTGGGGGCATGTGTGGGGAGGGGTGTGGGATGGGAATGGGGGGACGAGGACAAATATGTGATACCTTAATCAATAAATAAATTTAAAAAAATAAATAAATAAATAAATGGGGAAAAAAAATAAAAGCAGCCCTGGTGACCAAGAGCCCAATGAGGCCAAATCCGTTCACTCAGACCTTCACCATTGTGTCTCAAGGTTGAGACTGGCACTGAACAGGAAGACTCCTCTGTCGATCAGGAGTAGCAGAGAGTTTGATCTTAGCTTTCAGATTTAGTTATGGGTAAGTGAAGCACTTCCAGATCTAAGTAATTATCATACGTGGATGTCATTTATCTGGTATAACCTAAGTGTAAGGAAACTATCAATAAGCAGAAAGAATAAAAATAATTTTGTGCTTTCATCAGACACATACATCTATTCCACATAGACATTAACACAAACAGACATCAAGTGCAGGTCCTGCTATTCAAGAATCACAGCTTGGGATTTCTCTAGGGAACCAAGAGAAAACAAGGCCATGCAGTTATATCAAGAAACACATGCTATAGCATAGGAAATATAATTAATAATCTATAATAATAAAAGTGTAATATGCTAATTAGACCAGACAGCCAAACGACCTTCCAGATGTCATTCTAGATGTTGTTCCAGACAAAGCTGCGGCAGCAGGGGCCAAGGCAGAGGCAGTTAGGGGCAATAAGGCAGGCAGGCGAACAGTTAGGGACGATCAGGCAGGCAGGCAGAGTGATTGGGGCGATCAGGCAGGCAGGCCGAGGGGTTAGGGGTGATCAGGCAGGCAGGCCAGAGGTGGTTAGGGGTGATCAGGCAGGCAGGCGAGCAGTTAGGGGTGATCAGGCAGGCAGGCCGGCCAGAGGTGATTAGGGGTGATCAGGCAGGCAGACGAGTAGTTAGGGGTGATCAGGCAAGCAGGCGAGTGGATAGGGCCGATCAGGCAGGCAGGCGAGTGGTTAGGGGTGATCAGGCAGGCAGGCGAGTGGTTAGGGGCAATCAGGCAGGCAGGCAGGCAGGCGAGCGATTAGGAGCCAGTGGTCCTGGATTGCAAGAGGGATGTCTGACTAACTAGATTACGAGAGGGATCACCCCTAACCGCTAGCCCCTGATTGCCCCTAACTGGCAGTCAAACATCTCCCGAGGGGTCCCGGATTGCGAGAGGGTGCAGGCCGGGCTGAGGGACACCCCTCTAGTATTGTTATAACCATATATCATGTCAGATGGGTACTAAACTTATTGGGATCACTTCATAAGATATATAAATGTCTAATCACTATGCTGCACACCTGAAACTAATATAATATTGTATGTAAACTGCAATAAGAAAATAATTTAATTTTATAAAGAACTACTTGCTATGAAGATTGTGTTCTAGAGTACCATTTGTACCTTTAAAACAACTCCTAGCTATGCCAAATTGCAACCCAGCAGCTCAAAAGAAGAGAACATTGGAAATAGCATCTGTCCTCTAGCATTAAAATGATCCATTATGATGTTGCATTTTTGGTAAAGTAGAGACCAAAACCATTTCAGTTTGTCCTATTAATCAGTTTCCACACTGCCTCTGAAGTAGACATTGATGTTTATTATTTTAAACAATTTAAAGAATAAGTAATCTATATATATAAAACCCTAATATGCAAATAGACTGAACGGCAGAACAACCGCACAACCGGTCGCTATGACATGTGCTGACCATCAGGGGGTGGGTGCGGAACATGGTGGGTGTGGGCTGCAGAGGGATGGTAGAGCAGGTGAGTGGGGGCGCCAGACCAAGGTGCAGCATCGGTCACTATCGTGGGGGCAAGCTTCTAGTGGTTACTGAAAATTCTTTGCTTCTGCATACCACGGTCCTGCCTGGCACATGCACCTGCGGCTGGCGCCGGTCCCACTCACCCCTCAGGGCTTCTCCACCTCCCTCTGCTCCTGAAGGGCAATTGGGGCTGGCAGCCACCTCTCACACCCGCTGCCGGTGCTGGAAATGCCACTTTTACCCACTGCCAGTGCCAGCTCTGCTCACACCCACAGCCGGGGCCAGAGCTGCCGCTTGCACCCACTGCTGGTGCCCAGTGCTGGTTCTCATCACTCAGTGCCATCAGCGAGTGCAAGCAGCGGCTTCCCCTGAGGGTGATTGGGGCAGCAGCTACCACTCTCACCTGCTGACAGCGCCAGCCCCACTTGCACCCATGGCTAGCGCCAGCCCCAATCACTCCACACCATCAGTGGGTGCTGTCAGAGTGTGGGAGTGGTGGCAGGATCGGGGCTGCAGGCAGACAGGGGACCAGGGCCACAGCAGGAAGGGCCAAGCAGGGGCACAGAAAGATGGGCTGAGACCCACCCCTGTGCTCACCGCAGCCTCGAGGCCCACCGTTCCTTTCAAGGTGCATGAATTCATGCACTGGGCCTCTAGTATACACATAAATGCATTATTTATGAAGAAGCTCAAAATATTTGTTCTGTTAAATATTAATGAAATGGACACTTACTCTTCCTCCAATTACTCCAGTTTCTTTCTTTTTGGTCAAAATTCCAATTAGTACATGGAATTTTAAAAATATTTTCCAGGTATAATGATAGGAACTCTCACTTTATAAAGCTACACTTAAAATAAAAATTTATATTGTATTATTTTAATAGAGTTTTCTAATGGATACATATTTGATTTTAGTTGTTTCTGTTTTCTGAGATCTCCCTACTGAAAATATGCTTGATATGTTGTTCCCAAGGTAATTTTATTTTGGTCTTTTGAATTATGTAGATTTCATATACTAGACTATAACTGTGTTTTTATGCTATAAAACTCTAGTAGTTTTGTATTATGTGTATCCTGGATTTAAGATATTTAGCTATAACTTAAGGGCAAAATTATGTATTATAATGTTCTTTAAGAATATAAAAATGCATCAGAGTATTCAGCCATATTAATAAGGTATTATTGCAGTGACAGTATAGGATTTTAAAAGAATATAAACTGCATCCTTATATATAAATAAAATATAATCTCAGTATATTCTAAGAGTAAACTCTCCATATATTTACTTTTAAGAGTAAAGTTTTGCTATGAAGGTCATGGACCATTATCCTTTTTTCTTAGTACTGATCATTTAACTGATAATGGATGTTTATGTGCAGTTATCCATTTATAAAACTGTTGCCTTTCTTAATGGCCAACTTTAACAACTTTTCTTTATTCCTCTGATTTTTCCCTTTACTTAATCTTTAATTAATTCAATCAACTCATTTGTTGAGAATCTAGTATGTCCCAAGCAATGTAATAAATACCAGAAATAAAACAAAGTAGATAAACATCTTTGCCCTCATGGAGGTTATAGTTAATGATGAAAGTAGTAGGTTTTTGAATTTGGGCGACATTAATAAGCTAGTCAAACATTAAAATTAAGATTAAAATTAAGATTATAAATTTTATGACAAATGTATACTTATTAGCTATAAAAGCTCATAACCTGATCTAGTCTGGAATGTAAGGAAAGAATTCTTTAAGAAAATTACATTATTCATATTTAACACTAAAATAACTTCCAAATAGTAAATTTATTGTCACCCAGCCAGTGTGGGTCAGTGGTTGAGCATCAACCTATGAACCAGGAGGACATGGTTCAATTCCTGGTGGGGCTCAATCCCCAGTAGGGGGTGTGCAGGAGGCAGCTGATCAGATTCTCAACATTGATGTTTCTATCTCTCTCTCCCTCTCCTTTCCTCTCTGAAAGAAATAAAAATATATTAAAAAAAGAAATTTATTGTCTTCTCAATATTTCAGGATAAGAGAGAATCCCCCTATTTTAATTATATTTAAATCTCACATCAGATATTTTATTGTTTCATTGAATAATCATGTATCTGGTCACAAACTATCAATTTCCTAAGAAGTATATCTAATATTTAAGTCTTCCCAAATGCTCTAATATGTTTGTTCTGCCTAAATTGCTTTCTTGTTTAGAAGTAGAGGGTCAAAAATCATCAAGGGCATTTGACCAAACCTGATTTTGAATCTCTATCATGCCATTTTTTAGGCATAGCTCACTAATATTTGCATATCTTAAGGGTAAAATGAGTCCAAAGAAATTATTAAAAGAGGAACATTAAGAGAGTTCTCCCCTAACACAGCTTACCAACATTATTACTGTCTAATGATGATATTCTATATAATAAAGAGGTAATATGGAAATTGACTGCCACACCCTCACAAGATGGCTGCCTATGACTCAGCTGGCAGGGTGGTTAGTGAGAGTCAACCAAACAACTGAACAGCAGGCTGTGTGGGGCAACCAGGCCGGCAGGGGTGTTAGTGCGGGACAACCAAATGACTGAACAGCAGGCTACGTAGGGCCACCAGGCAAGCAGTGGGGCTTAGTGAGGGATGACCAAACGACTGAATAGCAGGTTGTGTGGGGCGACCAGGCCAGCAGGGTGGGGGGCAGTTAGGGGTGACTAGGCCAGCAGAGGGGGGCAGTTGAGGGCGACCAGGCTGGCAGGGGGGGCAGTAAGAGGTGACCAGGCCAGCGGGGGGGGGGGGGTCAGTTAGGAGTGAACAGGCCAGCGGGGGTGGGGGCAGTTGGGGGTGACTAGGCCAGCAGAGGAGGGAAGTTGGGGGCGACCAGGCCAGCAAGGGGGGGCAGTAAGGGGTGACCAGGCAGTCAGGCAGGTGAGCAATTAGGAGTCAGTGGTCCAGAATTGTGAGAGGGATGTCCGACTGCCCATTTAGGCCTGATCCCAGGCCTAAACCGGAAGTCGGACATCCCCCAAGGGTTCCCAGATTGGAGAGGGTGCAGGCTGGGCTGAGGGAACGCCCCCCACCACCACCGTGCATGAATTTCATGCACCGGGCCTCTATTAGTAACATAAAAACTAATAAAAATGACAATTGACAGATTTGTTTCTCTGACTTGAATATGGGAATAATTTTACCAAGTTTGCAGGGTGATTGTGAAGATTAAATTATTTAGTGGATATAACATTATGATTATGATGCCTATTTCATTATAGTTTGAACTTTGATTTCTATTTTCATACTCTCCCAAACCCATTTTCTTTAAGCCATACATTATGTTTTTATATTGATAATCTGACCATATACATAGTTTTGAGTCTTTTGTTCCAAGCTATAATCATTTCTATGTTAATATACTTGCAGCTAACCTGAAAATGCTAGGCTTTGCATAGCTATTTGTGTGAGTTGTCAGATCATGTGTGTCTTGGGCTTAGAATCTTTCATGAAGTAACTAAGTATTTAATACAGTGATCATAAGGAATGTAGAAAGTCCTTCTTATGCTTTTCTTTGGGCAACACCGTAAGAAAATAAGCACATTTTATTACATAGCTAAAGTTAAAGAAAGAGAAGCAAATCTTTGACAATTGACCTTCAACAGAAATAACTCTTCAGTAAATCACAGAGCAGTTGATTCATTAATCTCCAATACAGTGAAGCTATGTAAGTTGTAAAGAAGCAGATATGCAGCTGGCAGGTAAGTGGCATAAAAGAAATACAAGAAAAGGAGAGAAATGAAGAGAAATACAAAAATAATAGGAAATGACAAAAGAGACGAGACCGTAGCAATTGAATTTTTTTCCAGGCTATCATGTGATGCTTCATCTGAAAGCTACATCTCCCTATCTGCCTGTCTGTATACTAATCTATATACATAAATGCCATGGATAATATGAGCAAATAAAAATTTTGTTGATTTCAAGCACATGGAAAGTGTTGTATTTTCTAATAAAAATAAAATTAGGAAAGAATGGAGCAGGCTTGAAAGCATTTTTGAATATATTATTTGCCATTTAGCATACCCTTGTGTTCAAATTGTTAACAAAGCTCATAATGCAGTTTCTTAATGCAGAGTCTTATTAGAGAAGGGTAGGAAATTAAAACAAGATGTTATTTATATAAAGCACTTTCTTGAAAGAGTTGTTCCTTTGCAATTTCATAGTTATAGTGGTAGAAATAGGACTCATCTCTGATAAAAGAGCATCTTTGGGTTTGTTATGTATCTATAGTCTTTCTTTCCCTTTCAAGCCCGGTCTGGTTTTGACCTTAGTCTGAGACAGCAATTTGGATCAGCTCCATTTAAAATGGGATCTGTTTACACTTCCTTGTTTTAATCAGCCTTAGAGTAGAATTGGAATAGAATGCATAAGCGTTTGATGGTACCAGTGTGTGCCAGTCTGTCTCACCAGCTTGAGTCCATCTAAGAGATGATTTTGAAGTAAAAAGGTTACTCTTGTTTACTAAGCAACAGAGAGAGGTAAGTACTTTCTTTCCAGAAAATGTAGAAGTAGTTTCTTCATAAGAGCTCACATATTGGAAAGAATCGCTGACTGAACTCTTCACAGCAATGTTCCTGGATTCATTTTTAATAAAATTGTTTATTTCAGAGTATAAGCTCCACATTTGTGCAAAATGCAGAAAACAGCACAGGAGGTTAAAAAAGCTGTTCTGCTGTAATAGTGTAATTTGTTCCTTGGCCATTAAATGAGAACGCTGGGATTTTAATTCCACTATTTGGTTTCCAGCATCTACTATAATTAATTTTCTCTGATTTTGTCACTATAGAATCAAATGGAAACTAATGATGTGGAACCCAGCGTTGTCAAGGCAGTGATGAGCTTCATCTACGAGGTGGGGAAGCTCCTGCGTCTGACAAGATGGCAGATGACTTGAGTGCTTTCTAACAATGCCGGGGTCCTGTGCCTTGTGGCAATGTTCTGCTCGAATTAGACCACCCAGGGACTGCCGTTCCACTCTAAAGCTGTTTTAAATCTTTCACTTGCTTGCTACTGTATTCCTTTGTCAGCTTCATAACACATTAACCTATTCTATATGCTCTTTCTTTATCTGACTTTTTAAGAACTAGAAAGTACGGGGCCTTCACATTGACATTTAACAAAGTGCTTTGAAAATCAATATAAAATGGATTTTATAGATGCTGTATTCAAATTGAGGAAAAAAATAGAAAACATTTAAAAATAAATCTAAGATAGTTAACAATAAGTTCCTGCATTTCTAAGCAGGCAGAGAAGACATTAAACCAAGATAGTTCTGTTGACTCATTATTAATAGCAAAGAAGAATTTCCTGATTAGGTAAAAGTGAGAACAATTCAAAATGTGACTATGTCATCTTACAGCTTGTGGAAATACAAAAAAGAAACTTTTGGCATTGATGAATTCTAATACTTTTCCAAAGCTACCTATATTATTTAGTCATGACAATATGAAATTCTAACTTATAAAGAAAAAATAGTTCAATAATAAGGGGGATGTTGATATAGATACTCAGAAAACTCTCCTGTGAGCTTGAATAACCCTGAGGTTTAACAATCTTTTTAGAAGAACATCATCAGAAATTAAAATGGGATATTAGAGAAGGCAACCCTGTAGAAGTAATAGCTGAATTACACTGTGAAGAATGAGTAAGAGTTAGGTGTGGTAGGATGAGGGAGAGGAGTGGAGAGAGGTGTTCCAGGGAGAAAGACTCAAAATAGAAAAGAGCACAAGAACATACCATTTTGGAAAAAAAAAAAAACTACAGAAGACCAGTGTGGCAGGAATGTAGTTGAAAAAAGAAAACTGATACAAAAGGCAGGAAGTAAGGCTAGCACAGACAACATTTAGCAAAAAATTGGTATAGGCAGTTCTAAAAATGTTTAGACTTTCATTCTAAGCACAATGGGAATTCTTGACAAATTTCAGATGAAGGACTAGCAAGATTAAATCCAGAGTTTACTAAGATTATTTGAACTGGATTCTGGGAAACAATTGAAAGAAGAGAGTGCTAAAAGGAGAATAGTTAGAAAGCCATTGTAAGCAAAGGTCATGGTTTTGACGGGAGTAACATTAGTGGGATGACAGAGATGAGAATAGAAGCATTTTGGAGGCCAAAGACTAAAATTTGATATCGAAGGATAGGGAGTTGTGTTATCGCAGGTTCTTTAGAAAACAGAGTCTGAGGATGAAAATGCTTGTGTTTTACTTTTTTGGAAGCACAACTGCAGGACAATGAAGATGATAAAAAAAGGAACAAGGTGAGGAAAGATATGGCCCACTATAAAGTTCAAGTGCCGTCGCTGAAGAGACTCAGGGATTTGTTCTAGATGTGCCCACTTGCTTGCCTATTTAAACATACCTACCTAGGTTGCAAAGAGAAGCTACTTAAAAGTATTTTGTAAGAGTAAGGAAGAAGGGGAATTTATCTGCCTAATTTTATACCATTTGTTTGTTTCATAATGGTCAAAATCCACTCCACGTGGAACTAAAACCCCCTGTGATACCAAGAAAAATATGGGGAGATGCAAAATAGTTATGATAAATACAACATTAATCAATTAATTCTATTTGATCAATGGGGTAAATGGTCTTACCATTTACTGTGATAAGGAATAGGGGTAACGCTTCATATTTTGAGAAGTAGCTCAAGTTCTATACATATAGAGTTTCACATACCTATGAAGTTGGTAGATAGTACCAAGAGGGAGAATTAAGAAGCTTCAAAGTTCAGGACTGAGTTGGCATAGAGTTGGTAATGAAAGCCATGGAGCGACTAGGATGCACCACCCACTCCACCCTCCATAAGACACTCTAAAGTAAGAAGACAAAACACTAAGAAAGACACACTGAAAAAAACAAATAACATATTTATGGTTAGTTTAAAAAAAGAATTTGAAAATAGAAATGAAAGTTAGAAGGAAATTATAGCTGTGTCTAATCAGAAAGAAGAAAGGTAAAGGTGTTATAATGATGAAGTAATGAACTATCCCAAACACTATTCAACCATTAAGTAAATTAAGAGCAAGTGAAAATTTTAGTAGTAAGGAGTGGTGAATATATAATCCAGATTGGAATTATCTGGGTAACATATGACAGATAATGAAATTTAAAATATGACCAAAGACAACTAATTGACTAAGAGAGTTTGTTTTACTAAGAGGGAAACCAGAGCGAGGCCGGTGTGTCTCAGTGGTTGAGCATAAACCTATGAATGAGGAGATCATGGTTCCATTCTGGTATCAGTACTTTGGGAGCTCAATCCCCAAGGTAGGGTGTGCAGGAGGCAGCCAATTAATGATTCTCTCTCATCTCTCTCTCCCTCCCTCTTCCACTCTGAAAATCAATAAAAAATATCCTCCTACCTTATAATAAACAAATATGCAAATTGACCGCACCTTCGCTACGCCCAAGCCATGCCCACCAACCAAGCCACACCCACCAACCAATCAGGACGAGTATGCAAATTACCCCAACAAAGATGGCGGCTAATTTGCATATCAAGACAGCGTAGAAAGAAGCCAAGAGATTCTGAAGGGAGCAAAGCTGCGGAGAAGCAAGCAAGCCAGGGGGAGGAGAAGGGAGGAGCAGAGGCGGGGCCGGGGGAGAAGGAAGGAGAGCGGGGCGGGCTGGCGGAGAAGGCGGGCGGGGGGACAAGGGAGGAGCGGAGGCGGGGCCGGGGGAGAAGGAAGGAGAGCGGGGTGGGCTGGCGAAGAAGGCGGGCCAGGGGACAAGGGAGGAGCGGAGGCGGGGCAGGCTGGCGGAGAAGGCAGGCCGAGGGACAAGGGCGGAGCGGAGGTGGGGCGGGGTAGAGTGCAGCAGGAAACCCTATTGCAGGATTTTTCCTGCAACAGGAACGCTAGTATACATATAAAAGAGGGAAATCAGAACATGTTTACATGCTAATAGGTAAAGGCCAGTAGAAAGAAGATGAGAATAAAAAGAGACTAGGCAATGGCACTGAATTATTAAAAAGTGGGAAGAAGTATAATTTAGGGCTTAAGAAAACAGGTTATTTATAGAGAAAAGAAGAAACATATTCTTTATTTTAATATAATAATACTAGAGATCTGGTGCACAAATTTGTGCATGGGTGGGGTCTGGCCAGCCTGCACCAATTGGATCCAATTGGGGCCAGGCTTGCTGGGGGAAGAGGCCGCGGGCCATTGGCTGGCTGGCCCCAACCCCAATTAGGGTGGGAGGAGCCGATCAGGGCCCCAGTGCACATCAAAGCTACCCGTTGTTCTGGCATTCCAGTCACTTGGCTTTTAAATAGGAGAAGAGATTAGTGATAGTTATAGATAAATGTGCTTGTTTGGTCCTTTCTTCTGATATTATTATTATTTTTTATTAACCCTCACCGAAGGATATTTTGCATTGATTTTTAAAAAAATCTTTATTGCTAAAAGTATTACATATGTCCCCCCCACCACTGCATTGATTTTTAGAGAGAGTGAAAGAGACAGACAGAAACATCGATGTGAGAGAGACACATCGATTGGTTGCCACCCTCACCTGCCCTGACTGGGGCTAGGGATGAAGCCTGCAACCGAGGTACATGTCCTTGACAGGAATCGAACGCAAGACCCTTCAGTCTGTGGGCCAGCACTGTATCCACTGAGCCAAACTGGCTACAGATATTATTATTTTTTAAAGCATGAATAATGAGAATCTGCTAAAATGATGTAGTGATTCAAACACTTGACTTTAGAGAAGAGTAGAAATATTTAAAACTAGAGGCCCGATGCACGAAGATTCGTGAAAGAATGGGCCTTCCTTCCCCTGGCTGCCAGCATCGTCTTTGCTCCACCTGGAGCCGCCTTTCCACCTTCCCACACTGCCCAGAGGCCCGGAGAGGCCAGGGGTGGTGCGGAACACCTGCATTGTTGACAATGCAAGCATCCTGCCCAGCCCCCAGCTGCTTGGTGCCTGCATATGCAAATTAACCTACCATCTTTTGGTTAATTTGCATACTCATTCCTGATTGGCTGGTGGTGTCACGAAGATACGGTCAATTTGCATACTACTCTTTTATTAGTGTAGATGGTTTTGATAGAGAGAAGGGAGAAATAATCTGAATATAGATAAGCATAGCTAACTGGAAAATATTAAATTTAGTGTTATGGATTGAATTATATCTTTCTCAAAAATACATTTTGTAGTCCTTCCCCTCACTATTTCAGAATGGGACCTTATTTGGATATAGGGTCTTTACAGAGGTCATCACATTAAAATGAGGTCATTAGGGTGGGCTCTAGTCTAACACATTTGGTGTCCTTATAAAAAGGGAACACTTGGACACAGACACAGACACATGTAGAGGGAAGACGATGTGAAGAGACTCCAGGAGAAGATGGCCATTTACAAAGCAAGTAGAGGGGTTGGAACTGGTCCTTATTTCACAGTCTCCACAAGGAACCAATCCTGTTGACAACTTGATTTGGAGTTTCTAGACTCCAGAACTATAAGACAATAAATGTTTGTTGTTTAAGCCAATCAGTTTGTGGCACTTTGTTAAGGCAGCCCTAGCAAACTAATAAAGTTGGTGCACATGAATTTATTGTCACCAATCTGCCCAATGGTAAGAATTTTTTTCACCCTGCACTAGGAGGTGCACAGTTTGCATTCCTCCACAGTGTGGGTCTTGCTAATAGGTTGCAGCATATTGACAAAAGGACAAGAACATTAAGAATATTGTTAGCAGTGAATCACGGATCACATTGTGAGTCACGGATCTCAACTGAAAAGGAAGAAAATACAGTCAAGAGTCCTTGAAATATATGGTTACATTCAGGCCTAATGAGGTCAAAAGAACCATTGTTCAATGAGAGATGATGATTACAAGTCATAGCCAAGTGCAAATATAAAAGCTGCAGCAAAAAAAAAGAAAATAGAATAATGTCTGAAAGGTCAAAGCACATATAAAGAAAGGAAAATATGGAAAAGCTCTTCAAATCCAATTCAAAAGTCAGCTACTCTTTCAAGCCACCCTGATTCTCTGAGTGGAATTAATCATTCCTTCCTATATATGTTCTCTAATTGCACTCATTCCTTAATTGAGCTTTTCAACTCGCATTATGTTACTCCAGATATGGTCTGTGATGTCAGTCAGGCATGAAGATTCTCTGCCCTATAATATCCAGTGCCTAATACTTACTATACATTATTGAATGAATTAGTTACACAACTTTTAAAGTGGTATTAGGAGCATACAAACAAAGAAAGGAAAAGATAGTGAAAAGATCAAGCCTGTTCTTCAGAGCTCATGCTGTAAGGTTGGCAGCTAATAGAAAGTAGAATTGCTGAACTTCTATTTTGCCTCTGTCTTTTCTGTCAAGGAGAATGAACATCAGGCTGAAAGCATAGATCTAACTTTCGAAAAAGGGAATTGAAGCCAGAGATAAGTGAGGAGATAGTAAGAGGCCAGGTAACTGCTCTAAATGAGTTTGTCTCCTGGGCCAAAGGAGTTATTTCCCACAGTTCTGAAAAAACTCAAGTTAAGATTATTACACTGTTCGTGATATTTGAAGAGTTATAGAGAATGGGAGAGCTAGAAACTAAAGATAGATAAATACCTCGGTTTAAAGAAAAAGATCAAGGGAACTACAGATTTAAATCATAGACATCAATATCAGTGAGTATTCGTGGCCAGGATAACGTAAGTATGGTTTAGAATAGGAAAAGAGGAAAAGGATCCATCATAAGTCCCTGAACAATAAAATATGTCAGATTAACTCCCAAACAAAGTCATCTGACCTCAGTCATGCATTGAACCACCATGCTTTGGATTCAATGATTCATCTATTCATTCATGCACTATCTTTTCCAAAAGTGATTATTGAGCACATTTTAAATTTATACCATATGCAAGTTAACACCTAAAAGACATACTTGGCCATGTATATCTTTTTTCTACACTTCAACACATGATCTGACAAATTTTTCATAATATTCTTTCAGATAAGAAGTAGAAATGTGCTATAAATTATGGTGTAATTCAGAGTATTTCTGATGGTCATGTCAATGTAAGATAAAATTAAGAGTATCCAGTTGAATCCTCACTCTGCCACCACCTAAATAGGTGGTCTCCGGCAAAGTGTCTCACCTTTCTATGTCTCAGTTTCCCATTTATATATATAAAAAAAGAAATTCTAATAATATTAAACAGAGAATATGTGAACACATCTAGAGAACTTAGGATGGGATTTGGCACATTGTAATCACTCAAAATACTATTAATTTTGTTACTCATTTATTTGTCATTTTCATTTTAAAGTGACTGTATCCCTGGTTTCTTCCTAATACATATTAATGAACATATTAATGAATTGTTGACTAAATTACGAACAGCATGAAACTATTCCTAAAGGTTGAGTGATATAAGTGGACTAAATTGTTTTTGTAACTAGAAACAATAAAAGGAGTCTTCTAAGATAAAATATATAGAGGACAATTATTATTTTAAGGCCACAGACTATCATATTCTCTTGTGGAAAGGAAGTTGGCATTTTAGCGGAGCAGCCTCCCTTCCTGAGATTAACGAGATCCAGCATTTCATTAGGTTAGTCATTGAAATACACCTTGAATTTATTAATATAAAACACTACGGAGCACTTTCCCAGGACTCCTATGGCTTCCATAAAGATTTGTGTAATTAGCCATAACGGGTTTGACACATTGGATAGAGCATCAGCCTGCGGACTGAAGGGTCCCAAGTTGGATTCCATTCAAGGGCATGTACCTTGGTTGTGGGCACATCGCCAGTTGGGGATGTACAGGAGGCAGCTGATCAATGATTCTCTCTCATCAATGTTTCTAACTATCCCTCTTTCTTCCTCTCCGTAAAAAAATCAATAAAATATATTTAGAAAAAATGATTTGTGGAATTATCAATTTCTCTTTTACAGTCAAGTTCAGTATAGCAGACGTTAGCATTTGAAGTATTCTTATATCCTTCTTTGAATGTGTTACTTTTGAAAAAGGAAAAAGTAACTTTTCACCAAAAAATTCTTTCTGAGTTTAATGGATTAATGTTTTAGAATAAACAAAATTACTGTTGCTTAACACAGCAATAAATTCAGAGTTTTATAACAGTGAGCCTGTCCTTCTCTCTGGAGACTACTTCATAACCACATAAGCCATAAAACAAATATTTCTAAACAGTGAAAATTGCTTAGAAACGTTAATGTCTAAGTGTATTTAAGTGAAACAGAAATAAATTCAAGAATATAGTCTTTATTATCCCACAGTATTTATTCACATAACAGTGAAAAGCTAATCATTGTAGAATTTTGACTGTCAACAGGATTAATGGTATTACCTAATTATGTGACTGAAAGTACTTTTGAATTCACTATTTAATTTGAAGTTAAAAATAAAGAGTATTGGGAATATTTTTATTACAAAACAAGATAAAATATTAGAATTCCAAACTTCCATCTATGGCTGCTGACTGGGATCATTGACAGGTTTTTTAAATAGGTAATCAGTCTTTGATTTAAACTCTACATGCCATAGACTACAGATCTTGTATTTCCCTTTTCCTTAGAGGTGTTGCTTTAACCTGAAGGATATTTTACAGATTGCAATTCAGAAATTCTTTATGACTTCATCTTGGAGTTTTTGCTATAATGTTGCACTGTATACAGTAATCAAAAATGTTTGCATACTTTGGATATGAACTAATCAAAATATCCATTAAGCATGCTAACAAGCACACCTGTTATCATTAACGGATTTATTCTCTAATTTTATATGATTAGCACAATCAAATTAAAAGGTGAAAACATATGATGATAGCACCCTCTTTATAAAGTCTGAGTAATTATTAGTGTAAGTAGTATCTATCTGTAGCAGTTATAAAAATAAATTCCTAGGAGTTAAATGCTTATATGATAAAGTACTGTCATTCATAAGCAGGATTTTTATGAGGTGGTAGTGAGGCCTTTGTTTTCTTTATTTATTTTAACTGAAGTTCACAAATTTATTATCCAGTCAATGTTATATATCCTGCATTTTAGATTTAAAGCTATGAATCATGGACTATTCTTTGATTCCCCTTGTCCTACTGTGCTCAAGTATCTGCTGTTACTCTGAACTATTTCTCCATTTGTATTTATTCCAGAAAATAATTTCTTATTATGGTGTTACAGATACACATTAAAGCAATTTTCAACTATTAGCATAAAGGACAGGTCTGTAATGTTGCTATATAACTTATTGGCTTGTTTTCTTGTTCCTACCCCAGATCTTGATAAATAAAACTAATAATTAACAATGATTTCACATATATCTGTCATAAATAAGTTTCTTTGCTTGGGGCTTCTGGGGGATAAAATGGGGATATATTTTAATCTATTAATAATATGCAGCTCTACATGAAGTGTACATGTGATAACTATTGGTATTAGCTATAGTACACATCTTGGGATTTTAACAGAATAAAATGCTATGTAGGTTTTGTCCTAATTGCAAAAGTGTAGGCATGTCAATTGGCAATGCATTACATTATAGTATAATTCTAATGTACAGTAATTAAAATTAAAGAACAGAAGCTTCCCACAAATTTCAAATTAAAGACAAATGTTAACCAACCAGAATAATGACAAGGCTCAAGGATGGATTTAGAGCTAAAGCAGGGAGAAAATATAACATACAAGAAACAGAATCAGAACTCAGAGGCAGAAATGAGAGATTAAAGTGTCAACCAAGAGGGGGTTGGAGAAGAAACACTATTCGGTATCATAGTGTGGGGGATAGTCAGGATGGAAAAGACGATAAAGAGAGGACAAATTTCCTGAAACATGGATGATGCTTCTTCCACTCAGGGCTGTATCATGACCAGGTCTCCTAATAGTCCACAACTATTAGGAGATACAGATTGTGAGTTGTTAATACAGATTGTGAGTTGTTAAAATAAGGATCAATCATCTTTGATTATAGGAATATAACTTAAGTTCCAAATAAAAAAAGGATACATTTTAACAGTGTGAAAGTCAAATGATATCCTATCTAATAAAAGAGTAATATACAGATTGATCATCACTGCAACACACAATATAGCTGCCCCCATGTGGTCAAAGATCCTGCCCCCATGTGGACACAAGATGGCCACTACAAGATGGCCAGCAGGAGAGGGCAGTTGGGAGGCACCCTGCCTGCAAGGGAGGGCAGTTGAGAGGGACCAGGCTTGCAAGGGAGGGCATTTGGAGGTGATCAACCCTGCAGGAGAGGGCAGTTAGGGGTGACCAGGCTGGCAGAGGAGGGAAGTTGGGGGCAAACAGGCTGGCAGGGGAGCAGCTAAGCATCAACCAGGCTGGCAGCGGAGTGGTTAGGGGGTGATCAGGCTGGCAGGCAGAAGCGGTTAGGGGCAATCAGGAAGGCAGGCAGGCAAGCAGTTGGGAGCCAGCAGTCCTGGATTGTGAGAGGGATGTCCGACTGCCCGTTTAGGCCCGATCCCACCGGGCATTCGGACATCCCTCCAGGAGTCCCAGATTGGAGAGGGTACAGGCTGGGCTGAGGGACAACCCCCCGCCATGCACGAATTTCGTGCACCAGGCTTCTAGTAGATCAATATAAAACTTCCATTTCCAACAGCACAAACCTCTTAATCTTCATGAACATGACAATAAACTTTATTCATATCAAAATTAAAGGTCAGTGAAGCACTTTATGACTGTAGACTGACAACTTCCATCAACACTAATATTTCTAATCCTTATGTGTTCTTAAAGGCTGGAAAATTTGAGTTTTAGACCTCACATATTAACTAAAAAATACAGAACAAAGGAGAAAGAAAATATTTTGCCCCTCATAATAAATTTAACTGATTCTAATATATGTAATTTTAGCTTTAAAATGGGATTGATGACTAGCAATTCTTTCCACGTGAATTAAAAAGATACACTGAAAGTTACAAACTTCTTTGGATGAAAAATAATAAATGACTAATTAAAGATTTGGAAAGAGGGTTGGGAAATACAGGTTTTTTTACAATTTATATTCTATGTTTAGAATAGGAGAGTTTCTTTGCTATTCTCTTATTTAGCTTAAGTTTATATATTATTTTATTTACTTTATTGCCTGTGTTTCAATCTAGATAAAATGTGGTTTTATTTTGTTAGATCTCTATATTGCTGTATGCTCAAATTCTTTCTAATGTGAACAAACAAGAATTGGTTACCTGCTTTCTGTACCCATTTGTAACCTATGAATTGCAAGAATTCAATGGTCATGTACAGGGGTATTTGATTATCATGTAGGCAAATATTTCATAATTCCATTCCTTCTGAGAGTAAATCAATATATAATTTCTCAATGAACATTTTGTAAGCTAAATTGTTGAGAGCTCATAAGCTCAAAGTTTGCCCATGCAAAGTTGACTCAGATATGGATTTAATTGCTCAAGTACACAGACCACGCATTAATATCTTACTTAATTCATATTTTATTTGATTCTGATGAGTAGTCAATGCTGGAAACTGGATAAATATTTTATAAAGTTTTATTTTATTTCTCTTGCTGACACACTTGGAGCTTTTCTTTCTTTCCTTATAAAAATTTTCAGAGTATTGTTAAAAAAAGAAGTATTAGACACAATTCTTAAGACGTTTTCAGTGAGAGTGTTGCTGATGTGTTTAATGAGATTCCAAATTAGAAACAGATAATGAGATGCTATTGTTCATCATCACAGGGCAAAAATAAGATACTAAACCAACTCTTTTTTAACAGGTTATGTTACCAGAGGAAGTGATTTTGGCCCATCGTATCTCACATAATTAGATTTTGAAAGCATTGAGAGAATCCCTTTGGAAGGCTGCAGATTGTAATACCCTAGGAATTTGTTTCCGTAGCACCCAACAAAGGACAAACAAAGAAGGGAAAAGAAGAACTTAACAATATGTGCATTTTCAGAAACTTACTGGATGCTAGTTCCCCACGTGCAAAGCTGTCATCAGTGGTAACAGAAGGTACATATGCATACGAAATTTGAAGAGGATATGTATCAAAGTGCCTTGAATATTATGTAACATATAATTTTTAAAAATAGCTTTAGTTAGAAAAAATGGGATTCAAATAGAATTGCCAGTTGTAAACACCATTCATATCATTATAGAGAAAACAGAAAGAAATGGAAAGATAAATTAGGAAAATAGTCATAGGTGATCTGAAATCACCTACTGAAGTTTAAAATACATGTGTCACTTTATGTTTAGAATTCACTGTAATAGGTAATTTGTTTATTTTTTTATTCAGACCTACCGACTCAGGGAAACATACAATTTATAAATTTTCCTGAAATAAATTCACATTCAAAACGCAATGTCCTACTACTCACCCAAACATAATGATGCATTCTGGGTTTATAATTTTCGAATAAACGAAGAAAGAGAGAAATGAACAAAAAGGGCAGCCAGTGGAGAGAAGTAGAAGGCACATCTATTGATTTTCTCAGTCTGTTAATTTCTGTTATCTTTTTCCTTTCCATCA
This sequence comes from Cnephaeus nilssonii, assembly GCF_951640355.1. Classification (NCBI taxonomy): domain Eukaryota; kingdom Metazoa; phylum Chordata; class Mammalia; order Chiroptera; family Vespertilionidae; genus Cnephaeus; species Cnephaeus nilssonii. Next base: position 22,332,567 of record NC_137083.1, read on the forward strand.
ATACTAATACATTTCAGTTGTATTTCTTAGCTGGTACCTCTACTTTATATGACATTTAGATTTAATTAGCCCTTTTATTCACAATCTGAAGCACCAAAATAGGCATGGTTGATAATTTGAGTATAAGAGTAGAGTTTCTTCTCATTAAAAAATGTCTAATTCTCCAGGGATTATTAAACATATTCCATATATTCAGTAGCTGTCATTTGTCCCTCCAGATCCACTCTCCACCCTTGGAATGCACCAGTGGGCTGCCTTGTTCTCCAGGTTGGCAAATATGAGGCAGCAGAAGGAGGTGAGGTGCTGAGGCCAATAGAAGAGGGAATTCAGGGTATTTATTGTCTAGCTGTCGCCCAAGTAGCTATGGGTTTACAACAAACCTATATTAAGGGGCTATAGCTTCTGTCTGATGGTTCTTACTACACAGCTCTCTCTTGTGTTATGAACCTGAGGTTATTACTCTATTCCTTGTAATTTTCTTAAACCAATCCACATATTAGTAAATAATCCCTTTATTAAACTGTCCTCAAATTATTTAATTTGAATGTGTCATAAGTTTCTTGCCATGGCCTCAATTGGTACACCTTTTTAAAGACAAAATATGCTACTTAGAAATAGTCATTTATAAGCTATGTAATCTGGACAAATTACTTAATATCGTTTAGCTTGTTTCTTTGTCTATAACTATGTCTAATAACATCTACCTGTGAAGATGTTGTGGGAAGAAAAGTGCACATAAAGCACTTGGGAAATGGTAGGCATCAAATAAATAGTCTCTGGAATCATTTTTTATCTTTATTTTTTATTGGCCAAATAATCCAGATAGCAAAGAATAAAAAATGAATGTATGCTTATATATGTAAGGAAAAATAATACCATCTTTTAGTGGCTCTATAGAATTTTATTGACTTTTAATCCTACTCAAAATACAAGCATATGAAATTTTCAAACTACATTTAATGGCAGGAATAAACAAGTTTAATCCATATTGTAAACTTTAATCTTTAATGTAACCTTAAAATAAAGAATAAAACTCAAAACTGCTGTGAAAAATATACCTAGAAAAATAATAACTGCAAAAGCATATGGTGTTAAAAATTAATAAAATATTTTCTAATTGATGCATCTCACTGTATGTGGCAAAATTATCAAATTGTTGCTGTTTTCCATATTTCCATGTATAATAATTCCAAATAATGAGTCAAAGTAGTATATTGTAGCTAAGATTTCACAATGAAGTATAGATTTTTACCTTGATACAATATTATCTTCTAATCATTTCCACGCATGGACTACTTCTAAAGCATTTACTATGTACTCAAAATAACAACACTATGATATTGGCATTAGATTTAGTCAATAAATGTAATGTAAACTTAAATACTAGTATTGACATGGGTTCTATTAATATTTGTTACAATTCCATGGGATGCATGAATAGATCTTTGATTTTTCTAAATTTCAATATTGCTGTAGGTGTTGGAGATTTCTTCTAACTTCATAACTGATTTGGCTCCCAACATCCTTTCATTATTACAATCTTAAATAACATACACATAACCACCTAAACACAATTTATATTAGGGAACTTTTAAATAGTAAAATGCATCCTTGTAAAATGTATAAATCTTGAAAAATTTAATGAATACATTTTCATTTATGTTATGCCATGAGAAATATTTAAGAAAAAACTATTTCTGGAAGTTCTTATTATTATACTTTCTTCATTTTAGGTACAAAGATTAAAGGAAGACTAAGAAGATTAAGGGAAGACCCAGAAGTAAGACATACTTCACTCATGTTCAACATTCATTTTCACTTTGTGCCATGAAATGTGCTAAACACATATCTTGGACTAATTAATGTTTTACAAATGAAAATATTTAGGAGCTTCATTAAATATCTTTGCAATAAAGCTGGTGAACAAAGTACCTGGAATTGAAGGCCAGACTATAACTCCAAAAACTACCGCCTCAACCACTACATGATGTTTTTCCCCAAAATCAGTGCTACAATTTACTTTTTATAGGATTCCAAAAATTATGATGAAAATATATGCTATAAATCACAAAATATGTAAATCTACAATATATGGTATTCGATAAAAATATTCTTAACTTAGCATTTTTTCAATTGTATTGAAATAATTAAAATTATTTTGACAACCCCAAGATTTAGAAGTACCCCTCTGAGTAGGCAAATAATTATAATATAGTCATTGTAGCTATGGGGCTTAACCTGATAAAGCATATTTTTAAAAACTTCATATTTAAAGGTTAAACATAAAGATTAAAAATGAAGAAGAATGTCTGCTATCATCTTTTATATTTATATTTTACTAAAGATTATATATAGTGTAATTAGATAGTCAAATATAAATAAACTTTAGACAGACAGTAAATAAACAGATTTAACTGTCATACAGACAATTTGAGAGTTTATGTAGAAAATTTAAATAAATCTATGGGTAAACTATTAGAATTAATAATTGACTGTAACAACCTAACTAGATATAAGATCAATATATAAAATCTATAATAGGGACAAATCATTGGTCAATGTGTTTTTTTAAATAGGCACAATAGAATAAAAACCAATTAAAATGATAGGAATAAATCTAATGAAGAATGTAAGACCTTTACACAAGATTGTTGTAATAAATTCCCTTAACAATATTAAAGAAGACCTTAATAAAAGAAGACATGATATACCATGTCAATAATTTAGAAGACTCAATATTATTAAGCTATCAAATTTTCCTAAATTGATTTAGAGATCCAATTACAGTCCAGCAGGTTTTATCATGAATATTTTTTTAAAACCTTATTTTAAAATTTACATGTAAAAATAAAGCCTCACAATCTTGAAGAGTGTAAGTAATATAAAATCTTATCTCACCATAAAGAAAATGAGTAAATCAACAGTAACTATGAATAGTATAGCACAAGTACAAGCAGGGTAGAAAATAAAAAGACAAGTGGAGTAGAGAAGAGGGTCCAAAAATGGATGGATGGATGCATGGATGAACAGACAGAGATAGATGATACTTAGAGAAGTTATGAAAGGGCAGTTTTATGTGAATGGTGTTGGGTCAAATTGATCAGATACATGGAGAAGGAATGAAACTTGACCTCTTCTTTATATGATTTTGAATATAATTACAAATTTTCAAATAGTGAAAATTTGAATATTCAAGGTACTAAAATCAGAAATTTCTCCTTGACTATAGAAGAAATATCTTTTTAACTATGATAGACCCCCAAAAAGTACTAACCATAAGGACAGTGAATTATAAATTAGAGCACATTAAGTATATGAAATTAGGAAATGAGTGAGAAAAGAGTTATAATATATAAAATAATATAAAACCAAAAGGCATATATTAATAACCTATAAAGAAATAACCAATAGGAAAATGGGCAAGGTACTTAAATAGGCATTCAAAAATCAATTGAACAATTGGTCAATAAGAATGTAAATAGATGCTCATTATCATTGATCATTAGATAAATGTTAATAAAAACAATCAAATAAGTATTTCTTGAGCAGAATGTCTAAAATAAAGAAGATTGACAGAGATTTGGATTGCTAGAATTTTCATATACTGTAGTTGGTGGAAATGTAAGTTAATTCAGACACCTTGAAAATTGCCACTTATCTACTATAATGAATTAATGTATTCCCTATGACCCACCAATCCTCTCTAGGTCTATAATTACAGAAATACGCATGTATCTCAAAAGACATTGAAAAAATGTTCATTCGGTGTAGTTGATAACAGTGAAAAGTTGGAAGTTGGAGGGAGGGGGACTAACTGTCCATCAAAACTAGAATGTATTAGTAGATTGAGGTATATTCTTATAATGAAAGAGTGCAATGAAAATTAGTGAACTGTTAATTATAACAAATTGGATGAACTAATATATGGTGTCAGAAGTCAGCATGGTGATTAACTTTGTGGAGAAGCAGAGACTAGTGATTAGGTGAAGATCTGAGAGTAATTTCTGGTGCTGTAGATACTCTTTTTCTTGATGTAGGTGATGCCAATATGGATGAGCTCATTTGTAACAGTAAAATATGTTACATTTGTATGAAGGATATGGGATAGGTCCCAAAAAATGTATATATACACTTGGAATAATTATAAAGGCAGTTTTTTTAAAAAAAAATGCATTTCATTTTCAAAATTGAGCTAACAGTTGTTAAAGTGTGTATACAGTTTTTAGGACACCCTGAATAATAAAACAAAAGTTTATTTTAAAATATGAATTCACTATACAATAGTAACTATTTTAAAAAATTAATTGAAAAAGCAGTTAGAAAGAAATACACCAAATATATTTTGTCTCCTTGTAGCAAAATTAAGAATTCTTTCTATTATTCTATTTTTTTTCTATATTTTATTGATTTTAGAAAGGAAGGGAGGGGGAGAGAGAGGTAGAAACATCAATGATGAGAGAGATCATTGATTGGCTGCCTCCTACACTGCCCCTCACTGGGGATCAAGCCCGCAACCCAGGCATGTGCCCTTGGCCGGAATGGAACCTGGGACCCTTCAGTCCACAGGCTGACGCTCTATCCATTGAGCCAAACCAGCTAGGGCAAGAATTCTATTTTTCTTTTAGTGTTTTTGTTTGTTTGTTTGTTATAGACGGTTGGGGTGCTGTTTCAAAGCCAAGAGTGGAGTCATCTGGTTCGGTCATCACCCTCCTTAGACTGAGCTTCTGTCCTGTTTAGAATGCTTACATCTTTTCGCTCTTTGCTAGCCATTCTGTGTGTGCAAAATGTTTTTACAGGGTTGGGGTGGGAAAGCCCAAAGGAATAAAGGGAGTTCTCTGAATCCCTATTTAGATGAGGTTATTTTTTTATTCAATTTCTAATAAATTTCATATTCTCTTAAAATAAAAAATGGTTAATTAATCATTGGAAGTTAAACTTATATAGCAATCAATCATTTTGAGAGTAACACAGATAAATACAAGTTATTTCACATTTCAGCCAACTAGAGGAGTAAGATTTATATTATCAGGCACACACACACAAAAAAACAACAACACACACACACAAAAAAACAAACAAACCAAAAACCTAGTATGCACATAGTGCTGAAGTAATTCTTTTTAAGTAAATCATCTATACTAATAAAAGGGTAATATGCTAATTAGACAGGGTTGACAGGACATCTGGTTGTTCGGTCCTCCTTCCAAGCACAGTGGTGGGGGCAAAGGCAGAGGTGGTTAGGGGCAATCAGGCCAGCAGGCAGAGGGGTTAGGAGCGATCAGGCAGGCAGGCAGGCAGGTGAGTGGTTAGGAGCCAGCAGTCCTGGATTGCGAGAAGGGTCCCGGATTGGAGAGGGTGCAGGCCGGGCTAAGGGACCCTCCTCCCCCGTGCATGAATTTCATGCACTGGGCCTCTAGTTGTAAATATTTGTATGTGATGCCATATCAAATACTGGAAATCTATGAGTCCATACTGTAGCTCTCACATTAGTCTAAAACTTTCTTCCCATCTTCCCCATGCACTTATAACAACAACATAACAAGGCAGTTAGCTGCCTGAAATGGAGTTAGACTCTCCTATTACATCAGCTGTATTCGTAAAATATGCTTGGATTCTTTTATGTAATATGCTTTCTTGTTGCTCCTGGGGAAGGTGGTAGTGGTGGTGGGTGGTCAAGTGTGCATGTTGGGGCAGAGAGTCTGAGAAAGGAGGACAATAGGGTCTTGAATGGTGCCTACTCAAGTCTGGGCCACTAGGATAGTGTGTAAATCTTTATAGTTTGAGAAACAAAGACTTAAGAAATTCTTAATATGAGATATTTTAGAAGATCCAAACAAGCAGAACTTGAGAATGTGAGGTGCAGCGCGGAATCAAGGAAAGATGTACCTTCTTGACCCAGATTCCAGCACAACTCTAAGGCTGGCAGTTTTGGAACATGAACAATAGCACCTTCAGATGCATGTTTACTGAGAATATATAACCTGTAAAAATTACTGAAAAAAGACAGGAGGGGCAGGAAAAGGAAAGCACCGAATTTTCCATGTCATCAGTGGTGTGCTGATTAATGTTTAACAACTGACATTCAGGGGCAAACAAAAAACTGGTTTGTGGCATTTGCCAATTCCCCTGGTGTCAACATTCCCACCAGGGGCAATTTCCAATTTCCTATATGAAATAGTTTCATATCAAGTTTGAAAGAGATACCCACAGAGTACAAGCTGGCTCAAGCACAGAGGTGCATGTAGTAATTCCAAGTGAAGCAGTGGTAAAGAGAGCTTTAAAAGTACATTTGTTGGTTATTCTCAGACATACACTGTAAATATTTGTATAAAATAAACTAATGTAAGCAGTTTGGGTCTTCAGGCCATTGCAATTTGACCAAAAACATTGTAACTGGACTCTGGGCAACATCTCAGTTACACTTGATATTGCTTCATATAAAATGTCATTTAAGATGTTCTGTTAGCCGAAACCGGTGTGGCTCAGTGGATAGAGCGTCGGCCTGTGGGCTGAAAGGTCCCAGGTTCGATTCCGGTCAAGGGCACATACCTTGGTTGTGGGCCCATCCCCAGTGGGAGGTGTGCAGGAGGCAGCTGATTGATGTTTCCCTCTCTCATTGATGTTTATAACTCTCTATCCCTCTCCCTTCCTCTCTGTAAAAAAAAAAAAATCATAATATATATAAAAGATGTTCTGTTATCCTTTGGAGCTTCAAGTCCTATTCTCTCTATTTTCTAAATACATTTTGAATCCCTCCTCCTGTCTGTTCATTAGTTCAACTTCATGTCTCAAGTACTATCCTAGTCACTGGGAATATAGAGATGAAAAAGACAGACAAGTTTCCTGCCCTTATCATTTCTTGCTTCAACTATGACAAACCTTCTGATTTGTCTCACTGTGTCTAATGTCTTCATTCCATTTTAACATGGCCAAACTTATTTTTTTCCAATTACAAAAACGATAACCTCATTCTCCCAAATGTATTCCACAAAAGCTCCTCAAAATTAACCCCTGCTAGAGTCTGGCCTCAGACCTTCTCTTTTTTTAAATTATGATAAATCCACCTCCCTTGCCTTTGCACAGAATATTCTTTCTGCCTAACATGTCTATCCCCTCTGACCCTGAAAAAAAAATCCCTCCTTATAGTTTAAAAAACAGCAAAAAAGATAAACTCCTGTGGAAAGCTTTCTCTAAATTTTCCCAGAAAAAGTAAGGTCCTTCGTTCCTTACCCCTGAATTCTCAGAGTGCCCTCTCTAAGCAGTTGTTCCTGTTGTAAAATTCTGCTCCATATGGCTACACAACGTGTATATGGCCCAGCCTCTTATTAACGTAAGAGTCTATGCTATGATGAAAGAAGTGATCATTATAACCTATATAAATGGTGAATTTTTGCAGCATGGCAACCTTAATTCTGTATTTTCTCACAAAATGTAAAACGGGCATGGAAAGAAATTGTCTTGTCCATCTGTGAAATCTGCCAAAATTAAATTACCTGGAACCAATTTTTGCTGAAATAACATACTGAGTACAAGGAAGTGTGTTGACCAGCCACTCATATGACCTGCATACTCCTAACAATGTCACCACTCAAGGCTGCAAGGATGATGTGTAACTAATCTATAATCCACCCCGATACAAGCTCTTAATCTGAAGTACTGTCACTTGTTGAAAATTACGATTTTTTTAAGTTGGTTGTAGTTTACTGGTGCTTTATGAACTCTCTGGTATCTCCACATTCATATAATTGGCATGTTGTTAAACTGTTCCTTGTACCTAGAAGATTTTCATACAGCAACAGACAATAGTCTCTGATGAAGCTTTGATTCACAATTAATTAGTTCAGCAAAAGGCTTTGCTTTTGGCTCTGTCCCTTCAGTAAATTGTAATATGACACACATTTGCATTTACTCAGCACAGCTGGCTTTCATGAAAAGAGCATTTGCCCTCAAAATAATGTAAAGCAAATGCAGAATGTTTTCATTCCTAAAAGACACCATGGTGCAAAGCAGGTGGCTTAAATGTATCATGAACAAATAATATTTTCCATGCATGCTATTTTATGAAAAATTTTAAGAAACTTTCCCTTGTTCACCTGTTAAAAACCCCATAATAAAAGACAAATAACATGCAAAATTCTGCAATGCTATATTATATTGTTCTTTGAGATGCAAGTTTGTATACAGTACATTAAGACTACTCTTTACTGCTTTATCAGTAAATTATTTTCTAATCAAGGTTATCAATTTGTTCTGTTGGAGAAAATATGTTTTGGTAGTTTACTGAATATTAATTTTCAAATGAATTTAATTCTGATTTGAATACATCTATGACATATAATTTTTAAAATCAATATACTTTCTTGAGCACTGAGACGTAATTTTCAGCACATTTTTAAATAATATTTTTTATTAATTCCAGAGAGGAAGGAAGGAGATAGATAGAAATCAATGATGAGAGAGTATCATTAATCTGCTACCTCCAGCATGCTCCACAATGGGGATCGAGCCTGAAACCCAGGCATGTGCATTGACCGAGAATTGAACTGTGACCTCCTGGTTCATAGGTTGATGCTCAACCACTGAGCCTCACTGGCCGGGCATAATTTTCAGCACTTTAAATAAAATTAACTTATTTTTCTCAAATATGGTTTATATTATGGTTTTATTTCCATTAGAACATGAACCTGAGATTTTTACCACTATAATTTCACTGTACCATATAATTTCAAGAAACATTTAGATACAAGAAAAATGATGTGTGGGTAGGAAGATATATTTCTACTGAAAATGAACTAAAAATACCATTGGAAATCTATAATTTTCCAAAGGCTTTGAATAGTAATCACAGAAAGATCTGACATTTCATTCTAATAATATGTATCATCATCATACTAAGCTAGTTTTTTTTCCCCATTTATGTTAACATATTATTTCAATGGACTTGGACATTCTTAATATTTAGTATTAACTATATTTCAATTAACCTGGATAGGTTTAATGTTTAGGATATAACTAACTATTCCATACACCCTGTACACATTTGTTAATGCAGAATATGCAAAAAAAGTCCACCTTAATGTAATATAATGTTTGATAATTTCCTATATTCATACTGCAATAAATGAAAAAGAATAAACATACCACTAAAACTACATGGAATGTAATTTAACCATACTTAGAGAATTATTAAAAGTTTCATTATTTTTAATTGATTCATGGTTGTTAATATTGTGTTTTAATTATTTATAAGACAATATAAAAATATTGTTATGCAGAATATAGCTTGATGTGATTCTCAGCTAGTATTAGTATATTACCTGGGATTGCTTTTCCTGCCAAATATGAATGGATTCATTCAACAAGCTTTCATGACAGTTCTGCATGTTTAGTCATTCAGCCATGTTAGGTTACACTGCTGAGAACACATGAAAACATGCTAAGGTAGCTGCTGAGGTCTGAATACCTAAGAGAAAAGGTCTTCCACTGCTGTGTCGCCAATGGAAGACTGGAAAAGAGGTTAAGAGTGTCAGGGTGCATGACTTGTAGCCCATGATTTTAGAGAGAGGAAGGGAGAGGAATAGGGAAAGAGAAACATCGATGAGAGAGAATCATTGATCGACTGCCTCCTGCATGCCCCCTACTGGGGATCGAGCCCACAACGTGTGCATGTGCCCTAACCAGAATCAAACCATGACCTCCTGGTTCATGGGTTAATGCTCAACCACTGATCCACACCGGCTGCGTAACATCTATCTGCTTTTGTCATAGGATACTTGCTTCACTTCCCTAGAGTCTATCCGAGATTACCAGAGCCAATTCCTTTGTCATTCTTTTCAGCTACTTGATTTTAAAACCCCAGCTTTATTTCATTATGTTAGTAGCAAAAGACCAATTACACTTCTTTATATCTATAAAATGCTAGTATTATTGTGTATGTCTTTATCATTCTTGCCCTCCACCAGAAGGACTTATTTCCCTGTCTTATGAAAAAGAAGTGAATCCATGTCCAACTTTCTTTCCAGGTCAGCGGCACTTATTTTCCAGGTCACAGGACAGTCAGCAAATAACTCCTTGTTATCAGGCCCTATAGTGACATGGTGGCAACTCCTTGAGAAAATGACTTCTATGACCAATCAACCCAGTTAAAGGAATATTCCTTTGATTTTTGATGAGTTTTATCTTGCTTTTAGAAGAACCCAGCCATGAGCTCCATTTGAGCAGAGGGACTTGCCCCATGTCGGAGGCTCAGGATGGTGGTGGCCTAACTGCCGCTCATCGCATGGCCAGACTTGCCATGAGCTGAATGAGGACAGCTGTGCTGTCTTGCAGTTTTGCAGGGCGGGCCTAATTTTAAATTAGCAGCCTGATGTGTTTTGAAAATATTGATATGACACAGTATTTTAAAATGTTCCCACAATATGTTGAGATTTTCTTTTACCCTAAATAGGGTTTCCTGCTAAAAGAAATATTTTAGATGAAAAATACATTCAATCTGTTAAAAATTACATATTTATACTTGGCCTGTAAATGTAAAACTATGTGTGGAAGACAAGCATCGCTCAAGGTGAACCAGGCTTTTAGGCAGAGTGAGTGAGCTGCTTTAAAATCATTTGTCGCCATTTGTATAGAGAGAAATATCCACCTAATAGAATATTTGTTTTCACCAATGTATATTATTTGTCAGGTCAGTTTTCTTATGTCATATGTAGGTATTTGTAGTACCCACCTCATGTGGATAGTAAGAGATTTGCATAAGGTAAAGTATTTAAAAACACTTTACCAAGGACAGGCAATTAATAAATAATAGTATATTATTTATTATGATCATTTATTATTTATGATAATCATTTTGATCAGGTTTTTTAGAATATAATTTTTACATTAAGCCAAAGTTCTTGAGGAAATAATCTAAATATAAAATATGGACTGTTGCCAGGAAGTGAGAATTACCTAGGAGAATTCCCAGATTTTTGACTTGGATGATAGGGCCGAAATATAGATTTAGAGGGAATGTCCAAGGGATAAAGACAATATATTCAGTTTAAGACCTATTAAGATTAAAGCCTGTGAGGCAGAGAGAATATGGAGGTGAGGTTTCCAGTAAACAATTATATATATCATTTAGGAATTTTGCACAGAGGTCTAAGATGTTAAGTTTAGTTTTCTTGTGTTAAATCCATAAAAGGAGTGAGGTAGCCCAGGTATCTTACATTCACAGACATATGGTATAATTTTACTCTGAGGAGAGTAATGAGTTTGAGACTGATAGTGGTTAATGGAAGCTTGTGTTCACATAGTGAAAATAGAAAAGACTAGAATTCACTACATTTGCTTTTCAGCCTAATTCTGCCACTATACTCCCCAGGCAAGTAAGGAAAGAATACCATTTACTGAACACTTTCTAGGATTCAGACATTCTTCCAGGCAAACTACAAGTATTAACTCCTTACACTTCACAAAATTCTAAGAGATAGAGACTGTACTTATAAGAGTTATACAGATGAGGACCCTGAGATTCAAATGCATGATGTAGTTTTCCCAGGGACTAACTTCTAGCAGATGGAATAGCAGGGAATGGAAATGAGGAAGTGTGATCCAGCATCTGCACATTCCTAACTTCTGTGTGCTCCTCTTTAATTTAAAGCAAACTCTGCAACAAGGCTGACTCCATTTTTGATGTTTGACTCCTGGGACAGCTTTTGAGCCCCACTCGTCCCCCCTCTTCATTTCCTGCTCTACATCTGGACAAACTGATAGGAACGCCTGGATGTTTTCTCCATGGGTGGCCGCAGGAGACTATAAACACTCCGGCCCTTGCCCCTGCCTGGAAACTCGCAGCCCAATCCCATCGGCAGCCACAGTAAAAACCCCAAGCAAGTTTCATTTCCCAGCTCTCTCAGCCATTTTGGATCTAATTGGCAGACCTGCCCTGACCTCCCTATAGAACTCAATTATATAAACAAGAAATATTTTCATTTCCATTTGGTGTGTAGGTGACATCAGCCATCTTTATATCAGAACCAAATTTGACCTGGGGCGTCTATGTTTTAACTTCATTGTATTCCAACACAGCATCATTCCAGAATTTTAAATGTGTTGTGGAAATGGTGCAAACATTAAACAACTTTTCACAGTGTGTTGATGATTTAGTGGCCTTTGATTTATATTAATTGAAAAAGATATATGCACCCCTATGTTCACTGCAGCATTATTCATGGTGGCCAAAAGTTGGAAACAGCCCAAGTGCCCTCCGATACAGGATTGGATAAAGAAGATGTGGCATAATACACAATGGAGTACTACACGGCCATAAGAAAGGATGAAACAGCACTATTTACAACAACATGGATGGACCTTGAGAACATTATGCTAAGTGAAATAAGTCAAACAGAGAAAGCTAATAACTATATGATTTAACTCATATGTGGTACATAAAACTGAAACTTACGTACACAAACAGCAGTGTGGTGGTTGACAGAGGGAGAGGGGTGAGGGTCCTAATATGAGGTGACAGGAGAAGATTTGACTTTGGGTGGTGGGCACATGGTCCCATATACAGATTTTGTAAATTAGTAATTCACACATGTAACCTATATGTTCATGTAGACTAATGTCACCCCAATAAAATCCTATATAATAAAAGGCAAAAAAAAAATTAAATAAGATCCCAAAAAATAAAATTTCCCATGCAAAAAAAAAAAAAAGCACAGTTTTTAAATTATTATCCTTGCTTGCATTAAAGGTTATTTCAATCTACTACCTAGTTTCTGCAGCCATTGGCCCATAATAGGGATGAATTGGTATATTTCGTCAGTCAGGTTGTCACTTTCATCTGTCTAGATCCACAGGAATCAACCACAGAACAATTTTGAAAAAATATTCTTAGACAAGTATTTCTTAAGGCCCTACTATGTACAAAGTACTATGATCTGTTTCTCAATGATGGCATTCAATGATTTAACCCACCCAAAACATAATCACATTCAATTCTCAATTCAGATAAAGAAAAAACTCAGTTTTAACATTGCTATATTTTCTTGCCTGTATTTCTTCTTGTTTCCTATTACTTTTCTCATAGGGAAATTTAAATATATAAGCAAGTTATATAATTAGGAGTGACAGGGTGAACAGGTTGTGAATTAACACTTAATAAATATTTAATTGTCATAAACTAGGTGTGGCATCTGTCTCTGTAATATTTGCAGATTGATATCTTCATTAGCTCCTAATACATCTTTTGCCTATAATGTCCTCTGTTGGGATACTTACATCTGCTTAACTTACTTTTAAATGTTTGGTAGGATAAGCTCACTGATACAGTTGTGAAGTAATGCTTACAACCAGATGCAGAAGTTCATTCTTTCAAAAATGTTTCTTATTCCTATTATATACACTGAGTTCAATAATGAACTATTGGCTATAGTTCAATAAAAACATAGTACACATGGATATAGATTTTATTTTTATAAGATACAAAAATAAAAAACACCAAAAGCTTCTGAAAAAAAATGCACAATTTGGGCTTCATTATAATTAAAATAATTTGTGCTTTAAAATAGACCCTCAAAATGTAAGAAGATGATCTACAAAATGTAGGAAAATTTTACAAATTACATATATATATATATATATATATATATATATATATATATATATATATGATTTAGGGACTTGGACTTATATCAGGACTATATGAAGACTTCTCACAGCTCAATATTAAAAAGACAAATTATTCAATTATAAAATTCAAAAGTCAGATAATAACAAGTGTTGATGAGGATGTAGAGAATTCTAAACTCTCACATACTTTGCAAGTGGGAATGAAAAATGGTTCAACCAACTTTGAAAAACAGTTGGCCAATTCCTCAAGTGATTAAACATAGAAGTACTGGATTATCCAGCAAATATATTCCTAGACTAGAGGCCCAGTGCACGAAATTTGTGCACAGGAGGGGGAGTCCCTCAGCCCAGCCTGCACAGTCTCCAATCCAGGACCCTTCAGGGGATATCCGACTGCCTCTCACAATCTGGGACCGCTGGCTTCTAACGGCTCACCTGCCTGCCTGCCTGATCACCTCTAACCCCTCTGCCTGCCTGCCTGATCTCACCTAACCACTTCTGCCTGCCTGATCGTCCCTAACCACCTCTGCCTGCCTGCCTGATCACTCCTAACTGCTCCCCTACCGGCCTGATTGCCCCTAACTGCTTCCCTGCTGGCCTGATCGCCCCTAACCGCCTCTGCCTCACCCTGCACCCGGGACCCAGGATTCCCTCTGCCAGCCAGTTGCAGGCACCTGGGACCTGAGCTTCCCTTCCTCTGGCCAGCCGCAGGCACCCAGGACCCGGGCCAGCTTCGTCCGGGCCAGCCAGAGCCACAGGGGATCATGGGCGGGCGGCTTTGTCCAGGCTGCAGTCGCAGGCGCTAGCGCCCGTGACCGTGGGGTGGCAGCTTGTCCCTCTCCCAGGCCACAGCCTGGCTGGTCCTCATTCCTCTCTCACAAGCTTCTTTGTGCCTGGCTGGTCCCCATCCCTCCCTCCCCATTGTTGAGTGTCTGAGCCATTACAGCATGATGGTGTGACAGGCATGAGGGCGTGATGACCATTTGCATATTAGCTCATTATTATACAAGATATATAACTAAGAGAATTGAAAATAGTCAACTGTAATGAAATTTGTGCATGAGTATTTATAGGAGCACTATTCATAATTACCAAAAGGTGCAAAAACTCAAATGTCCATCACTGAACAAATGAAAAACAAAATGAGGTATACCCATACAATGAAATGTTATTAGGTCATAAAAAGAAATTTAAATGAACCTTGAAAATATTATACTAAGTAAAAGAAGTAAATCACAATAGACCACATATTATATGATCCTATTCATGAAATGTCAAGAATTAGGAACTCAATAGAGACAAAGTAAATTAGTGATTTCTTAGGGCTTAAAGAAAAGGGTAAAGGCAGAGGGGATAGCTAAGTGTAGAGGGTTTCCTTTTGAGTTGACTTATTAGTAAAAAGAAAATGAGGTTAATAAAATCCTGATATTTGTGATAAATGAGCATAAAGGTAAACTAATCACTGGTAGTTATATATCATATATTTAATTAGAAGACAGGTTTGTTTAAAATTCAACAGACCATAAAACTACAAGTTGTATGTCAAAAAAGAGATTGAGAACCTTCATGACAAATGAATTCATGCCTGTTTAGTGTGTGTTTAATTAATGTTACATTATAAGGAATGGATTGAAAATCTATCTAAAATAAATCTATTGTGAAATATCAAAGCTTAAAATATGCAATACTTGAGGACAGTGACTACTTATTTTGTTTTATCTTAGATACTCAATATGTATGGTACCTAATGTATGGTAAAAATGTAATCAGCATTTTCACCAAAGAAAATCTAAACCAGCAAATCTAGTTAATTATGGAATAATAATATGTCATATTGAGATCTAAATATTTCAATAGTCAGGAACACCTGAGAGAGTCGAAAAAATTGAACGGGTTTGAATTTTTCACTCATTTGTAACAAGAACTTGAGATTGATAAGTTTATAAATGTGTATAAATACTCAAAGGTTTTCCTTTAGCTGGTGTTGGTAAACTACAGCCTGCTAGCCAAATCTGGACTACTACCTGTTTTTGTATAACCCATCACTAATGAATTTTAGTCTCAGATGGTTGAAAATATCAAGTACAAATAATAATTTGTGACACATAAAATTTAATTTTTTATTAGGACACAGGCATGCTCATTCTTTTACGTATTGTCTGTGCCTATCTCCATACTTCATGGCAAAATTGAGTAATTTGTCAGACCACATAGACCAAAATATTCACTATCCCTTTACTGAAAAAGTTTTCTGACCCCTACAATAGAGAAATTTAAATTACAAGCCACAATTTTCAAAGAACTTCAATAAAGAGATACATTTTTTTGAGGTCTACTGTATTTTGACCCTAATGTTATTCAAGACTGCACAAGAGGGCAATTTAAAATATCATCTGAATGTACTTTTGGAAAGAAGTATAGTTCTCATGGTATATAGATGACAGGGTTTAGTATTAGGAATTTGGGGAGTGTGTTGTTTGACTTTATGGGAGAAGGTTAAGTGAGTGGTACAGGAGTTGCTGACAGATCCCACTATGAAGCTGAGTAATAGACACAGAGCCTCTGGTCTACTTTTCATCACAAGCCTTCTTAAAGAGTCCAGATTAAACAGCAGGATTATAATTAAACAAGACAAAGTTGTTTTGTTTTGGGGCAAAGATAGAATAACAGAACAATAATACACAGACTTGTCATCTAACAAATCTAATTTGAGCTACCTTGCAAAAATACTTTTTGCTGTATTTTCCCAGAGCTAAATCAGAGAGTGGAAGTGATTGGGCAGATGAAATGATAGGGAAACTATTTATTTAAGGACTCTTTAATGATGTGCCTGTATAGGGGATATCAACCTCTGTAGCTGATAGGTAGTTCTCTTATTCCTTGTACTTGAAATTTCTGGCTTCAGCTAAGTTTTAAAGTATGAAATTCCAGATCCTATAACATGGGATTATTGTTAAATTCTAGGGGATTATAAGGAACTAGAAAGAGGCAGGAGTCTGTTATGATTGAAATACATCTCTGTTATTTAAGGCAGGCTCCAAATCTGAAAAAAGTCAAGTTCAAGGAAGTCCATTTTCACCACCATTGATTTTCACTGAAGGCAGACTGTTTTCACCTCATTGATTTTGATGTTGATTGAGTCATGTTCATCCAGTTGGTCAGTATTCAGGAGCTTGTTCATTTCTGATGGGTTCATTTGTCTGGGATCACTGACCAGTTACCTTATATAGTGCAACTGTTATTCAACATTTTCTCAGGCTATATATTAAGAAACTTAAAGAACTAATTAATTGAATGAAATTTTGTTTCCTAAAGAGTTTATGTAATTCCAAATAATTAATAGCTTATTTACTTTAATCATAGAATTTGAATTATTATCCTTTCACCAGATGATATAAGGTCATATAAAATATGCACATCTGATTTTCATATTATAATTCATTTTTTAAAAGGAACTTAATAGGGAAAATGACTTATATAGAACTATAAGTTACAAAAATCACAAAACTGCAATTAACCATTAATGCTTGAAAATGTAAAGCAAGTTCTACACCCAGATAGACTAACAATATCCAAATCAATGTCCAAATCTGAAACTCATGGTTCAGTTATCATCCAATTATCATCATTCATAAACCAGCTTCTCTACCTACTCTATATATAACCCATCAAATAGAACCTTTCTGTCTAAACAGAATCCTCTATCTGTGAACGCTAATAATTCACAGGAGAGCATCAAGCTTATATCTGAGATAATAATTATCTTTTTGTGACATATTTGAGTTTTCCTTTCATTAATTTTTATCTTGGAATTTTTCATTGTTCTGGTAGTCTTGGAACAAACACTGTTTTTAACAACTCTTAGCTGAATTGTTCAAGATGTTATGCTTAAAACATCTGATAATTCTATATATAAGATTTTTGAGCCTTTATCATAAACTGTCCCATCTATCTTTCCTTTGTTTCCAATTCTTTTAAAAAAACTCTTGTAATTCTGAAAATGATTTGGAATGAATAGTAAATCAAGAATTTGCTTTTGTCTATATCAACATTCTCCATCAATTGGATTTTGTCCCATAAAATACAAATGATTTAGATTCCTTACAGAAATATTTTGGAACTCTCAGTTCATTTCATTTTGTACTGAAAACTTCTATAAGGCTGCTGCAAACCTTCTATGGGACTGCTGCTATTTATGCTATAAATAGGTGACTCCTAGCACAGAAAACACATTATTTTTATTATCATTATTATTATTAATTATTTTCATTTACCCTAGGCTTTATACATGAAGGTAAAATCTAAAATGTGCAACTAATTTTGAAGGCAAAACAATAATAAATAATGAGAACCTAAATAGTCTCTTAGCTGTCAGCTTTCAAAGTTTATATTCTCATGATTTTATGGAAACATTGCTTGATGCTGAGTGGTTTTGTAAACATTATATATGTGTATGTATACAAATATACACATATATATACATATATATGCAAACATTTACAAAATATATGTAAAATTCCTCTATGACTGTTGGAAAAGTGAGTTTGGATTTTAAAATTCTTTCACTGAAAATATTAGCCATATCAATATAATAAAAACATAATATGCTAATTAGACTGGACAGCTGAACTACCTCCTGGATGTCCTTCCAGACAACCTTCCGGACGAAGCCAGAGCTGTGAGGGCCGAGGCAAGCCGCCACGGCTGCAAGGGCCAAGCCCCTTGCATGAATTTCATGCATCAAGCCTCTAGTGTTTTAATAAAAATTATACTAAAGTTAATATAAACTTTTATCTATTCACATCATCTCTAAAGTAGAGAGAACATTCAAATCAGTTAAATAACTATTAACTATCTGATGGTTTAAGTCTCTTATTTTGAATTGGAAAAATCTAAGCCTCTATCTGTTTATGTTACAGATTGTCTATTTAATTAGTTGAGGACCTTAAGAATGTCTGATTAAACCCAACTGGTACTCTAACCTTAGGTTAAAAATACTTTGCATAGATTCCTGTCTCACTGGGCAAGGAAGTAATACTCAAATATAGTATTGACTTAAATATTTGTTCATAAATATAGAATTTACAGCTTTAAATGTGGGATTCCATGGAAATAAATTTATTGAGAACTATGAAATGTGAACAGATTCTCAGAGAAACCTTACAAGGCAGTTGAGTATTACTGTCTTGTTTAAGATCTGAAGACACAGAACTTAAGTGACAATGTCCAAGACTAAAGAGTTTGTAAATGTGGAACAGGGATTTGAAAAATAAATCTGTCTCAAAGTGCATGGATCCTTTGTTTTAAAACTGAAAATTATTACTGCATGTCAGTTTGAAGTTTGCATAGAGTCAGGTGGTAGAGAGAAAAACTGCAGGAAGGGTGAGGCATATCAAACACTATAATCATTACAGCAGGAAAAGAAGCAGCGTTTAGTTCTTACCATCCATTTGTTATCTCATCCTCAAGGACACAGCCGTGCTGCAGGTGTGCAGATTTTTTTATTTACTGAAAAAAATCCAGAGTGACGCTGCATATACAAGTGCACACCCTGCATACCCATGCGTAGGAATCCTAACAAATCCTCAATGAATTATTCTTATTCAGATTTCTTTATACTCAGTATTTTTCAGTACCTTCCTTTCAGCAGTTGAAGTATTTCCATTGTCAAAATGCATACACACACAATGCCTTAGGAAGACATTGAAATGTTTTCCCAGCAGTTTGGGGAAGGTGAAGCATCATTGCTATGGACCTTCACTTTTAATTAGTCACCAGCTCACTTTTGACTATTTACAATATCTGGCTTAACTGAAAAAAAAAATGTTGAATTGATGTATATATCATTTGGTGGGAAAGGATCTGCCATCAGTAAGTTTTACTTGTATCTGAAAAGTGAATTTTCTTTTTTCCAGAGGTTTTTACAAAAGTTCTAATAAATAATAATTTTATTTAATGTGACATAAATTATTGTATTTTCATGTGCATTTTGTAAATATGAATAAAGAAACTTTATTTAAAATGGCATCAGGAAGTCATGAATGGAGAGCTCTACCCACCAGTCACAAGTTGCATAACCAACAAGAAGAAGGAAGCTATCTTCCCTGCTTACCTCAGCAACAGCAACTGCCCCCTGCTTGTCACCAATAAGAAACTGCCACAACCTGGAACTCTAGTTCCCCACTAATGGACGCTTGTTGGAAACAACTCTCTCCAATTTCCTCCTGGAAGCTCGTAAAAGTTGACCGCCCTTTTATCTCTTCGGACTTGCCTGTGGTTCACCATAGTTTGCATGTCTTGAGTGGCAATTCCTTCTCTGCTATTCCCAAACAAACTCATCTGCTGCTGGCTAAACTTTGTTGTTTAATTTTAATGTTGACAGTTTCTAATTATTCTCAAGATCATCATGCATATGGTGCCTAATCCCACTTTATTAAAGAGATACATTTCCTACTCCAGAAGCCAGGAGGGAAGACTTAACGCTGGCTCTTTCTCTTCTCTCTGTTCCCACTGGGATACATCAATAACAGAAACATGAGAAAGGCCATGTTGACAGAGCTGCTAAGTCTACCTTATAGTTCACATCCATACTTTTTTTTTTTATCTTTGTACTAATTCAATCTGGATGACTTGGCTGCTTTCAAAGGGAAACCATCTTCAATCTCTGGAAGAAATAAACATATAAATGTCACGTATTCCTCTGGCGGACCATTATTTTTCCACTTGCAGCTACCTCCTGAATATCTCTTTCTTTTAAAAACAATTTAATTTAGAAGTCTCATAGAGATTCTATGTCCTCCATCATACACTCTGAGACACAGAAATGATTGTGGAGGGGCATGTGAATCCTTTTCATATGTCATTTCATACAAGAAAGTGGGGGATTTTTTTCCCCCACACCTTAGCCTTGTGCTACAATTGTGTGGTTGCTTTATCCTGAGTGCAATCAGATGCTATACTCTAATGAAACACACCTGCATTTATTAAACATGAAAACTGTGCTATACAAAGTGATTTCCAATTCTGCACAAGTAAGCAAGAATTGTAATAAAAAGAAATTGGATGTGCTGAAAGAAGAAAAATGGTCAGGATGTTCAGATGAGCCTGTACATATAATATTTTATATGAGTGTCTGTTTCTTTGTATTATTTCTGGCAATTTTTTCCACAAGTCACCAAAAAGTGGCTAACAACACAAAGTTACTTGTATTCTTTATCAAAAATAAAGACACACATTTAGTGAGGTATCAGTTCTATTATCATATGTACAAATATTGGTTTCTGGAAGTTATAAGAAAACTTTAAAAGCCTCTAGAATTTGGCTATTTATAACAAGGTATTGAAAATTGTAGTCACGGATTACCATTTGCTACTAAGTAGTTTTAGTTCAACAACCCCAGTCCTCTTTTGGTAATGCAAAAATTGTTTGATCAATACTAGATTAGAACATAATTTCACTTGGGGAAATCAGTAGACTACACATTCCTAAAAAGTAATAAATTATCAGAAACAAGTCTATCTGACCACTAGTAGACATTGTGTTCCATTTAATATCAGAGGTAAATCCTAATTTATTTTCTTTGTATCTCCAATTTACTACTTATATATTCATTGTCATTGATATGGTTGTATTCATCTTCAGAGTTCAAGGGCTGCTACTGGGTCTGCCTTGCAAACTCTTGGCAAGGTAATATACTCTAGCAATTAATTGGTTGTGTATGTGTGTCTGCATATGTGTGTGCATGTGTGTATATATCTCTGAGTGTGTCTGAGAAAAGAAAGGAGAGAGTGTGCAAAATTAGTGTTGCTTATTTATATGAATTTTTAAAGATGTTGTCAAGATCAATCTAAAAGAAATCAGAAACATTAACATTAGAAAATTAATTTGATTTATTATTGACAATATTTTCACTGGGTTGTTTTATTTCCTTTACTATTACGGTTTTTTTTAAAGTTTTTATATTTCTAGTAATGCTTTCTGCAAGACTAATATTATTGCTAATTTTGCAAAAAGACCCAGTCCTGCTGTGTTGCAATAGCACCACAGGGTGACCAAGTTCTTCTCATGAACAACCCCAGGCTTTGCAGCCTTAGGAATATTAGGCAAGTTCTAGGTCAATGATCTCCTGTTGCTTTATTCTGATCTTGCTCTGGTACTGATTTCTTTTCTGACTGGGCAAGTGTCATTCAAAAGAACAACAAAGTCCTTGCCTAGAGAACTTAACACAGATGAACCTAGTTGTACGTATCTTTTTAAAAGAGCAATCAGACCACTTGACCTTTTGTTATTTAGAGTTTGATTTTCACATGACTTAGAGTGACTTATGTTATACTAGAGGCCTGGTGCACAGAATTCATGCACGGGGGGGGGGGGGGGGCGGGGAGGGTCCCTCAGCCGGCCTGCACCCTCTCACAGTTCAGGAGCCCTTGGGGGATGTCCGGGACCCCTTGCTCTTAACCACCTGCCTGTTCGCAGCTCCTTGCTTGGCTCCCTGTTCCTTAGCACTGCAGCGGGGGAGGGAGAGGCTCCTGCCACCGGCGCTGCACTCGCCAGCTGTGAGCCCGGCTTCTGGCTGAGCAGCACTCCCCCTGTGGAAGCGCACTGACTACCAGGGGGCAGCTCCTGTATTGAGTGTCTGTCCCCTGGTGGTCAGTGAGCATTATAATGACCAGTCATTCTGCCATAATGGTCCCTTAGGCTTTTATTATATAGACTAGAGGCCTGGTGCATGAAATTCATGCACTGGAGGGGGTGTCCCTCAGCCCAGCCTACACCCTCTCCAATCTGGGACCGCTCGGGGGATGTCCGACTGCTGGTAGTCAGACATCCATCTTGCAATCTGGGATTGCTGTCTCCTAACCGCTCACCTGCCTGCCTGCCTGCCTGATCACCCTTAACCGCTCTGCCTGCCTGCCTGATAACCCCCAAACTGCTTTCCTGCCAGCCTGATTGACACCTAACCGCTCCCCTGCCGGCATGATTGACACCTAACTGCTCTCCTGCTGGCCTGATCACCCCCAACTGCACTCTCCTGCAGGCCTGGTTGCCCCCAACTGCCTTGCCCTGCTGGCCATCTTGTGACAACGTAGGGGCAGCCATCTTGTGATGGCCATCTGGTGACAATGTGGGGGCGGCCATCTTGTGACACAAGGGCGTGAAGGTTAATTTGCATATTATCTCTTTATTATATAGGACCGTGGTCGGCAAACTCATTAGTCAACAGAGCCAAATATCAACAGTACAATTGAAATTTCTTTTGCGAGCCAAATTTTTTAAACTTAAACTATATAGGTAGGTACATTGTTATTAACTTAATGAGGGTACACTTAAGCTGGCCTTTGCTAAAAACTCAAGGGGCCAAAGAGCTACATGTGGCTCGCAAGCTGCAGTTTGCAGACCACTGATATAGGATATGCATGAGTGGATTCTAATGTACATTGCGAATGCATAATTTAAAATCTTGATGATATAAATGCATTTTAAATAGATACAATGCTCTAAGTTTTTAATACACTCTCACAGAGGGCGGAAACGTGGAAATGGAAAAAGACTGCTAGATACAGTATCAGAAATGAAGTACTGACCAGACTTAAAATAACATATGCACCACAGAAAAGTAGACATGCTAAAAAAATGACAATCGTGCCTCCTGGTCATTGTGTCAAGCTGATTATAAAATTGGTGAATATTATTTCAACTGGGTCTGTATAAATTGAATATTTTTTTAAGGTTTCTCCTATATAATATTTTTCTTCTTTTCCATTTGGAAACTGAGAAAATGACAAGTACCTGTTAAATCTAGATTAGTAACATTTTCTTTTTGTCTCTATAGGAGAAAGTAAATTTGGGTGATGAAGTTAACTTATTTGTGCACCAAGTTTTCAGAATTATTTCCTATCAAGATATTATGTGCTCCATTTACTGATGTTTTATATATAAAATTAAATAAGCACCATTAACTCAACCCAAAACCAAATACTAAAAAGTTTCATATAAGCTGCTTGTTTTCGTAAATTGCAAAGAATATACATATGAAAATGGAAATATATTTTATATAAAATGACATAATGATCATATTAATCAAAATTATTCACTGTAGAAACCATTTGCTGCTGATATCATTTCAAAAGCATCTATATAATTAGAAATAACTAAAAATTTACCCATTGCTATAAGGTGCAGATACTGGAGTCCTTTAGCAACAAAGTTCAAAATTGGGGGCTGAAAGGGTCTTTGAGGATAGTAATTATGGTGACAGGCCATTATAAAGTCCGAGGACATTTCTGTTTTCTGCTTTATTTTTCTTGCAACAATATAAATAGTAATAGTAATCGGAAGTTACAGAATGCTTTATTGTTTACTAAGTGCATCACATTTTATATGACATCTGACTATGCCAACTATTTTCACATGTATCTTCTAATCTATCCTGTTTTAAAAAGGAAGAAACTGAGGCCCACATGGCCAGTAGGTTGTGGACAGTAAGGTGCTCTAAAACCTTGCCCCATGATCTTCATTGATACTCCTTTATATCTTGCATTATCGTCCCTTTATACTGATAGACAATACGTGGTTTGAGATAAACACTATCATAATTATTATTCTTTCCTCTCGCCCTTCCTCCCTCCCTCCTCCTTCTCTCCTTTATGACCTTTTAATTTTTTTCTTTTCTTCAGAATTCATGTGATAACATGCATGAAACTATTTAGTATAATGCATGTAAATAATGGGGTCATGAAATTGCAGTCAAATCTGTATCTGATTGGAAATGAATGATTTTTGGAACATTTCATTTGGTTATTATATTATTGTTAATGAGTTCTGTGTATCCTTTCTAATAAAAGAGTAATATGCAAATTGACCATACCTCCGCTACACCCACAAGCCATGCCCACCAGCCAATCAGGGGTGAATATGCAAATAAACCCAACCAAGATGGCTACAGCCACAGAGAGCAGGAGGGAGGCTTGGGATTCCGCGGCAATGGAGGAAGCCAAGCTTTTTGCCTGCCCTTGCTTCCCCAGGCCTCCACTCAATGCTACAAAGTTTCAATGATAGAAGATAAATAAATCCCAACAAAAATGACAGCGGCCACAGAGCTAGAGAGAGCAGGAGGCTTGAGTTGCCCCCAGAGATGGAGGAAACCAAGCTTTCTGTCTGCCCTGGCTGGCCCAGACCTCCACTCAATGCTACAAAGTTTCAGTGATAGAAGATAAATAAATCCCAGATACCAGGGCCTCCACTTGGGTCACCAGGGGGCAGGGCCAGCCTGCAAAACCACCACAGGTTCCTCGCCTAGGCCACCCCATGCCCCAAGGGAACCCCTACCCTGATCTGGGACACCCTTCAGGAAAAACCAGCTGGCCCTCACCCATGCACCAGGCCTCTATCCTATCTAATCCTATCTAATCAAAGAATAATATGCAAATTGACCTACACTCCAACACACAAGATGGCTGCCCCCATGTGGTCAAAGATGACTTCCCCTATGTGGACACAAGATGGCCACCACAAGATGGCCAGCAGGGGAGGGCAGTTGGGAGAGACCAGGCCTGCAAGAGAGGGCAGTTGGGGGCAATCAAGCCTGCAGGGGAATGCATTTAGGGGTGACCAGGCCGGCAGAGGAGGGAAGTTGGGGGCGACCGGGCATGTAGGGAAGGGCAGTTGTGGGGGACCCAGGCCTACAGGGGAGAGCAGTTGGGAGGGACCAGGCCTGCAGGGGAGGGCAGTTTGGGACAAACAGGCTGGCAGGGGAGTGGTTAGGTGGTGATCAAGGTGGCAGGCAGAAGTGGTTAGGGGAAGGCAGGCAGGCAAGTAGTTGGGAGCCGGCACTCCTGGATTGTGAGAGAGATGTCTGACTGCCCGTTTAGGCCCGATCCTAGTGAGATCGGGCCTAAACGGGCAGTCGGACATACCTCGAGGGGTCCCAGATTGGAGAGGCTGGGATGAAGGACACCCCCTGCCCCCTGTGCACAAATTTCATGCACCGGGCCTCTAGTGTTGTAAATAAAGGTCTTTATTAGACATATTTTGCAAATATTTTCTCCCAGTCTAGGGTCTGCCTTTTCATTTTCTTAATCCTGTCTTTAGAAATCAAAATCAGTGTTGTACAAGTAAATGGTTCACTACCAGATCCCTAGGCAACACTTACTTTATTTGTAGCCAATGTTGGCTTTCCTGGAATAAATATTGCCACCATGGCCATCTACAAGCTCCTGGGGTAATAACAATTGGCTCACAAAACTCTGAAAAATGTGATAGTTCTTGCAGGCCTATGTGAGCTGGCTCCAGCACACCACAGCCTAAAATCTACTATTTAGTAATTTATACTGAGTCCAGCAAAATTTTAACACTAGAACATATTATTTATTTTGAGTCACATTTTAAATACATGGTACCGATATAATCAAGACTGAAATAACTGTTTTATAGCATACTTTGCAAATGAAAGTAGGTATACCTATTTGGAATGATCTGCCTTTAAATAATTATATAATCAGAAGTGTTTCAGCCTTTGCTTGTCACCGAATTTTCAGAAACTGTGATCCAGTTTGAAAAATAATAAAATAGAGCACACATGTTAACGGTTTTCAGCATATTCACAGAGTTATGAAACCATCACAACCAACTTTTTCTAGACAAAATCATCATCCAAGAAGAAATCCCAAACCCATTATCAGTCATTGTTTATTCTATATCCTTTAAGCCCAGGCAACTACTAATCTACTTTGTCTCTGAAATTGTCTATTCTACACATTTCACATAATTGAAATCATACAGTATGTGACTTCTTTCTTTCACTTAGCATTATGTTTTTAACCTTTTGCACTCGGATGTCGAGTGTGATTTGACATAGTTAGCATCGGTAGCAGCTCGTATGTCGAGCCACACTCGACACATAGTTTCACCACGAGGGGAAGGGAAATTTTTGTCTATTTTTCCAGTATCTTTTCTTGTTTTCATTAGCATGAAAGGACAAGTAAAATGTAAATGCCGTCTCAACTGATGCCAAAAAAGAAAAAATGAAAAACCGATAACGCATGTGAAATTTATTAGGAAACTAGTACATGATCTTGTTGGAGAATTCAGAGATGGTACACTAACTTCCAGGGGTAGATTATTATCCACTAACTTAGAGCAACGTTTATATGGAAAGCTCCATATAATCACACCTCACCCTAACAAAAAACACAAAGATTGTGTTGTTTGTTCTAACAGAAAAATCAAAGGAGGAAGAAGAGAGACGATTTATATTTGCGAAACATGTGGATGTAAACCAGGTCTTCATGTGGGTGAATGTTTCAAAAAATGTCACACCATGAAAAATTATAGAGATTAAAAGTACTCTTTGAATGTATCAATAATTTGAAATATTAAAAAATCCAAATAAATAAGTTTGTATGAAAAGAAACTCCAGTTTTTTATTCTACTGCCGCACTTTGTAAAATCTGGGGTATTTAAAAAATTAAATCCCGAGTAGAATAAAGGAATCGAGAAAAAAGCAAGCGAGTGCAAAGGGTTAATGTTCATACATGTTGTGTCTATTAATATTTTATGCAGTTTTATTGTCCAAAATATTCCTCTGCATGGATATAGACATTTTGTTTATCCATTCTTTAGTTAATAGACATATGTTTTGCTTCTACCTTTTGGCAATCGTGAATAGTTCATGTATCAAAATACATGCACAAGTTTTATTCAAATACTTGTTTTCAATTCTTTGGGGTACATACCTAGGAGCAGATTTGCTAAGTTACACAGCAGCTCTATGTTTA
Source organism: Cnephaeus nilssonii (assembly GCF_951640355.1). Lineage (NCBI taxonomy): Eukaryota > Metazoa > Chordata > Mammalia > Chiroptera > Vespertilionidae > Cnephaeus > Cnephaeus nilssonii. The sequence continues at coordinate 22,359,962 of NC_137083.1, forward strand.
ACTTACTGAAAACTTGCAAACTGTACTATTTAACAATCCCACTATCCATGTATGAGGATTCAAATTACTCTACATTCTTGACAATACTTGTTATTATTGTCATTTTTATGTTAACTTTTATAGAACCCACAAACAAAATCATTTTTAATTTGCATTTTTTTAAAAAGATAATGAAACCAAGCATAGTTTTAAATGTGCTTATTGGCTATTTAATACCATGTTTAGAAAAATATTTATTCAAATACTTTGCCCATGTTTTAATTGAGTTATTTGATTTTTTAAAAATTACAAATGCTATTTATATATTCTAAATGCCAATTCTTTATAACACATATGAAGTGCAAATATTTTTTTTCCATTTTGTGGGTTGACTTTTCATTTTCTTAAAGGAGTTCTTTGAAGTGTTCTTTAAAATTTCAAATTACCTATATTTTTCTTATTTTCTTGTACATCTAGATATGTGCCATTTCTAAAAGCCATTGCTAAACTGAAGACAACAAAGATTTATTCTTATGTTTTCTTCCAGAGTTTTATAGTTGTGACTCATATTTACATCTATAATTCATTTTAATCCATGTTTCTAAGTGCTGTGAAATAAGGGCCCAACTTTATTCTTTCTCATATGTATGTCCAGTTTTGCTACACCATTTGCTAAAAATTACTACTCTTCACATTGAAATGTCTTGGCATCTTTGATGAAAATCAGTTGACCATACATTTAAGGGTTAATTTATGGATTCAATTATATTCCATTTATCTAAATATTTATCTTTATTTCAGTGCCACATTGTCTAAATTACTACGGCTTTTTGTATGTTTTGAAGTTAAGATGTTTGAGTACTCCAAGTTTGTCATCTTTCAGTATTATTTTGACTAATTTGGTCTCCTGGCATTTCCATATGAATTTAAGATCAGCTTATTAACTTTGGGGGGAGGAAAGGCAACTGGCATTTTGATTTTGATAGGTACTAGATCAAATTAGTATATTAATTCAGTGACTACTATAAATGAGATGGCTTTTCATTTATTTACATCTTCTTTAATTTCATTCAACAATATTTTGCAGTTTTCAATGTATAAGTTTTATAAATACATACATGACCTAGGTAAATTGGAACACAGTAAATAATATTTTTAAAAGGAATAAAAGTATCCTGAGATAGTGAGTGGTGGAACAGATACTAATTTAGACCGTGTCATCAGAGAAGATCTCTTTGAATGAGTATCATTTGAAGTGAGACGTGAAGGACAAGTTCGAGACAAACATGCATTTATCAGAGACAGAACATTTCACACCAAAGTAGCAAATAAAAATGCCCTAAGCTAAAAACAAGTTAGCTATCTTCACAATATAGAAATATGGCCTTTGTGGCTGATGCATGGTAAAAGAAAATTAGAATAGAAATTAATGAGGGCAGAAAGTCAGGCAATGACAAATCATGCAGGGTAATAAAATGTAATTTTATTTTAATTTTAAATACAATGGGGAGCCAGGAGAATTCTAATTAGGAGAATGATACTGTATTGTCTGATTTACATTTTGTGTGGGTATTTCTGGCTGTTTTGTGGTGAACATATGTAGAATTTAAATGTAGAAAAGGGAATCAAGTTACAAGGCTATTGCAATATCTAATATAACCAATATCTCTCTATTGATTATAGTAACAGAGAGATTGGGTATATTGCACAGAACAATAGGATAAAATGTGGATGCAGAATATATATAGAACTTTTAACATATTGGATGGTGAGAAGAGAAAAGCATCCAATGTGATTTCTAGATTCTCACCTGAGCACCTAAATTGATATTATTGGCAGTTATAGAAATAGGATAAATAGGAGAATAATTGGTTTGGCAGGTGAAAATCAAATATTCTGTTTTGGCTATATTAAAACATAGCACCTAGTAGTAGGATTGGCTTCTTATCTTGTGGGGGCCAAGTGTAAAATGAAAATGTAAGACCTTGGCTCATAAGAATTTCAAAATGGTAACAGCCAAGTATTAAACCAAGTGTGAGAGACCTTTATTTAAGCACAAGCCTCTGTAAGACTGCATACCCCGGATGAAGCCACTTCGGCCTGTGAGATGGCATAGAAGAGACTTCCATCAGGCAGTTGTATGTATAAGCATTAGGCTATGAAAGAACCTAACAAGAGTCAAAGTCATCCAATTCAAGGTGAGATATTCACACAGCTTTGACCAGATCTGGAGATAAAATTGAGGTTATCAACCTGTTGAAGTTTCAGTGTAAGAATGAAGCAAGACCTTGAAAAGGTGAGAGGTATTTATAGGAGTAAGAACATTTTATCCCACATAATTGGAGGGAAGGAAAAGAAAGTAAATAAGGATATTGGGAGATTGATAGATTTGGAATGGAAAGGCGAGGGAATTTATATCGTAATACCTCTTTTTTCTGAAGAAAAATGAAAACCAATTCATTGGCTCAAAGTGTGTGTGAGCTCAAGTGTATTAGTATATGTGAATGATGTGAATGTGAGTGAGGTGGATAGAGATTTAATGACCTAGAGGTTCTGAAATGACCATTTGGGGGGGTAAAAGGACAGACATAAGAGAACTTCAATGGGCATATAGGACAATGTTGGATGCCTACTTGAGATTTATGACGATTATTTTAAAATGAGATGTGACAACACACTTTTTTTAAACTGGATTTCTGCAGCTACACAGGTGTATACATCAAGTAGATGAATCTGAGGAGTGTAAGACAGGAAGAGAAGGGCAAGAGGATGGATGTAAGAAAGTGTTCATTATGACAGATCACAGAAATATAGCTGGATATGGATGGATATGCAGAGAAAGTAGGGGTAATGATTAATGAAAATGTAATCAATTTGGAAATGCAGAGATTATAGTAAGGATAAAGAATTTGGGGAGTAGAGGTTTACAAAAGAAGAGGAAGAAGAGATTTGGAAATGCCAATGGAAAAAAGGAGGACTACTATCACCACATTTCAGCCTAATGACAGTGCATTTGAGAAGACACATTGGAAAGGTTTGCAAGGGCATAGAGGACCTAAAGATTGAATCTAATTAGTGAGTGTCGGAAACCAAGGGTCTCAGAAATGGTGATGATAACAAAGATAATGATGATGATGGTGATGATGATGATGATGATGATGATGATGATGATATGAATCTAGCAGGCAAGGAATTCCGTCCGTCTCTCTCATAAACAGATATGACGCAGGAACTAGCTCTTTGGATCTCTATAGGGATATTGGGGATGAGCTCAAGCTTGGGGTGCCTGGTGACAGACATCTTGACGTATCAAGTAAAAGCTAAGGCAGTGATCACATCACAGCCTTCCTTTACTGCATTGATCTGCAATCCTTAGTCAGGTGAGAGAGACCTAGGATGCAGGAGTCTCTGCAGGTCTGTAGCTTTACATCTGTGCCATCACTTAAACATTCATACAGATTTATCAAGTAGATGTTTAATTACTTGTTTTTATAGAAAAAGAAAGTATGGCTTAAGAGAAATGAGAAAAATCTTGCCCCAAAATACTCAACAATTGGTGGCAAATCCAGAATTCAAACTCATGATCAGATAAATTGTTTCTTTTCTGACCTCACCTTTGACTTGCAGTACTATACTGGTAAGGAAGTCAAGTATATTCGACAGTTATGTTCCATGTTCCAGACATAGAAACTGAGTTAGTTTCAGATACATGAATTCCCTAGTCACACAGCTAATAAGTGACCCAGCCAGGACTTGAGCATGTGGCCTAAAATCTATAGAGTGAACCGGGGCGTTTAAGATTCTAAATAAACAATATCTCATAAGAAGACCTCATGTTAAAATGCGCTTGTTAAACCCATAATGTGAAAACACTACATGGGTGTAAACCTCTAACGCAAAGGGAAAAAGAATAGGAAAACTGTCCACTTGTGAATACTTTCGTCTTACAATAGAATAAGGAGAAAGGAGTTACATGAAAAGCTCCCATAGATTTGGGAGGGTTCAACTGAGTGTAAAAGTGCTGCGGTGACTGAACATGCTTTATATATTGTAGCATTTTAAGATCTTGGGAGTATTACAAGTAAATGATTTAACTACTTTCAGCTGTCCTGTAAGTTGTTCATAATCACTGATTTTGCTTTTCAGATGAGCATAATAAAGTTCTCAATATAGCTCTCTCAGTGGCAACAGCAGTGCTGACTCTGCAGTATGAGATGGCTCAGCCACACAGGATATCTTCACATCCGAGCGAAGCAAAAATTAAAAAAAGGAAGGGACTTCATGCAGTGGCAGTCTGGTTTGTCTTTGGTTTCATTTTTGTTAGACAAAGGGACTGAGTTTTTGAAAAGTTAGATACTTTCAATCAAAAATTGTTATGACATCCAGGGCTTCTGACCTCAGTAATTCTGATAAAAAGACTGTTTCTCAATTTGGCAATTTATTTTTATAGGTCTGATTTATAAACCAATTGTGATATCTTCAGATTGCAACGTTGTGAGCTCAATTGAAAGGAAAAATCAACACTATCAATCGATCTTCCCCACTGAACTAAGATACCCTTGTTTGTGAGAACATCTGTGTCCTTGTCTTGTTTTGATCACCATCTTAGGAAACTAGACAAGATAACCAGGAAATGTGTAGTAATGGAAGGATTTGGGCCAAGACTTAGATCTTCTGACATGGTTGGTGAATGTCCATTTGACCTTAGTGAAGTTGCCTCACCTTTTTGAAGTTACTTTTCAGTATGTGTCAAATAACTCCATAGCTAGAAGTGTGTTAACGATAAATATCATAAGATTTTTTTAAAAGAAAGTTGTATATGAAAAATGCTTTGAATTAAGGCTTTTAGATAATTAAAGTCTTTAAAAATATCCTGCACTATTTTTGTGTGTCTTTTTTATATATTGCCTTTTCATTTTATTAATGGTTTCCTTTGCTGTAAAAAAGGTTTTTAGTTTGATGCTCTTACATCAATGTTTCTCTCTCTCTCTCTCGCTCTCTCTCTCTCTCTCTCTCTCTCTCTCTCTCTCCCTCCCTCCATGCCTCCCTGCTTTTCCCTCCCTTCTACTCTCTGCAAAAATCAATGGAAAAATTATCCTCTGGTGAGGATTAACAAAAAAATAAATAAAATATTTGCTTTATAGTTTGTTTTGCTCACAAATTTAATGCCTAGTGGTTGACACAAGAGAAAATATATTGTCATAATGTTATAAAACTTGAAAAAATAATTCTTTGGTGCAAAGATCGAGAGAATATCATTTAAACACCAGATTTCACAAAATTGTCCTTGCAGTACATTTCTTAAACTAAGATTCATGGAAGTTTTAGCACATAATAAAAAATGGTTTTTAAACATATCATATGAGTTGTCTATGTTTGCTCACATTCTTCTCTTTCTCTTTTTTTAAAGGTAGAGATCCCATTAAAAATAAAATCTAATGGATTATATACATCTTTTCTTTGTCAGCAGCATCTATGTTGTAAACCATCCCATTTGACATCTTTGGTAAATGTGTTTATGATTGTGTGGTTGTGTTTTCTCTATAGCTATCTATTCCCTTCCCCTACTTGACTTCCTCCTTCTCTCCTTTCTTTCTTTAATTTTAGATGTTTCCAACAACAGAAAACTTTCCAATTTTATCTTCTTTAGGTTCCAGTCTTACTGGGGCTGGTGGTTAATCTAATAGAAGCACCACTTTAAACTCACTTCTAGTGACACCAATGAGGACATGTGGCAGTTGTCCTCATTTAGTTAACTGGTAACTATCATACTTATGCACCAATAGCAACAATTAAAAACAACAGAATTACAAGCCTGCATTCCAAGGTATTTTTGTAAGTTGATATTCAAAAATTAGGTCCATCGATGTTTATCTGAAATGTCAGAATTGTGGGTACACCATCTATCAAATGGAAAAAGTAAGGGAGTCTTGAGTCTCCTATATTTCTTCCATTGACTCACCTGTGACCTTCAACAAATGGAGCTCAGTTGAGCTGACTGTAAAACAAGGACAGCCGCACAGGCCTGTCTTCCAGTGGTGTTGTAAGACTCAATAAATCGGAGCCTACAAAGTTCCTTACGGTTCTCAGATGAATCGTGCTACATCAGGGTGAAATGTCACAGTAGAAAAACTACTTGTACCTTTCATACATCCGCCATTACCCAATGGTCACTACAAAATAGGATCGCCTCACACATTCATAAAAGTACCCTCAATTTCTGAAAAAAAAAATACTTACCTCAGCCACTTTAAAATAGAATGTTTAATAAATTGTTTTAACCCAGAAAACAATTTCTTATTGCAAACATTCAACAAAACTATTTTTGTCCTGTTAGCTCTGATAACTAGCAGGACCTATAAATAGGTCCTTTTAAAGTGAATTATGGATTAATAAATGCATCTTCTACATGTGCAAGTTGTATTGTCTTTGCTTGCTTTTCAGATATGCTATTTGGAGTTGATTAACAACTAGGGAGTCATTGCCAATCCAATATATAAGAAGTTGGTGGTATATTTTTAATCATCTATATTCAGAGTTGAAAATTAATTTTACTTTGATTTAAAAAAAACATCCACTGATTAAACTTAAGCAGCTAAACATCTTGGGCATTTACTTCAATGCTGTGCCCTCCCCTATCAGAGAAAAATTGGGCATTTTCCTATACACAATAGAGGGGAAAAAAAGCAATTACTATCAATCAGTGACTAAGCAACAGATTGGAGTATTTAGAAAGACTCATTCATACACAGATTTGCAGCAGTGTTCAGCTTCTCTGATTAGATTCCATAGATTTTAAATTGTAGCTAATTAGGCTGTCATAGGTTCATTAATGGCTCTACTGATTCAGCACTCCCTCACCTGCATGCATATTAAAGCTCATTAGCTCCCTTGTCTAAAATACCACCTGCATTAATTGCTGCCGGTGCACCAGGACTCTTCAGAAGGCTCTCTCTTGACAATGATGCTACCTGCTTGTAGTGCCTCGTGCCCCTGAAAGCTCTTCAGGAGAGCTCACGCAAAGTTCATGGTGCCGCACGCGTGGTGAGATTGCAGCTGTTGTAAGGGCAGCCAAGCCTGTTTTACGCTTAACGGCAGGATATAAATAATTAGTGATGCCTCTGCTATAGGGCTTAACACAAGGCCACTGTGCTCCAGTCTAAGCTTCTGCTAAACCGCCCCGCTCTACAAAATAAGCTCCCAATTCGTTTTTTTTCTGTTGATTCTTGATTCTTTAAGCAGCTTCCACAAAATGCTAAGACTAAGCCAGAGGAGAAAGAACACTGTAGCTTTCTTTTAGTTCATGGCCACTGTCCCATGTGTATGCGAGATGAGTCCCTGAGGAAATACTCTCAGTTCATAGCTTCAAAATACTCTCAGTTCATAGCTGCCTGAATAAGTTACCAGCATCAATAAGCCAATTATGACCTCACGAGTTTTAAAATAGCTTTCATCTCTAAAGTCAAAATAGCCTTTCATTTATTTATTATTTTTTAGCCCTCATTCCCTCAGAGAAGCATCTTTGTGACAAAAAGATGTTGAATTCAGTTCCCAACAGAAACTCTCTTGAGAAATCCAATCATTCATGTTAAGAAAGGAGTCCTACTAAGTATGCTTGGCAAAAACGGTGATGGTTTTGAAGTTGGCTGATTAAACTAGTTATTATTTTTCAACTCTTTCATATTCTTTAACTTTCTTCCCAGTGCTGAATCTTTTTAAAAAAAATATATTTTATTGATTTTTTTTTTTATAGAGAGGAAGGGAGAGGGATAGAGAGTTAGAAAAATCGATCAGCTGCCTCCTGCCCACCCCCTACTGGGGATGTGCCCACAACCAAGGTACATGCCCTTGACCGGAATCGAACCTGGGACCCTTCAGTCCGCAGGCCAAGGCTCTATCCACTGAGCCAAACCAGTTAGGGCTGAATCTTTTATTAGTAGGCTGCTATGAACTTCTAGTCATAGTTCAGAAAGTATTTCTGAGTCGTCCAATTTTATTATTGTGGTGTTCTTTTTGATTTGGGATTTTCAACTGGGAACTGAAAGTGTCAAATTAGAAGAAATGCCTGATGTCAAATGTATTGAAAATAAAATTTTTACATATTGTTTACAGTTTCTGTTAGTTTCAAGTGGAGAGTATATCTGGTCTCTGTTATTCATCACAGGTGGGAAACAACACACAGCAATTATTGATATTTGAAAAAAAAATGAATGAATGAAAAATTAAATACCTAGTAATTTGAAATTTGTTTTGTTTTGTTTTTGAAAGGACAGTTCATGTTAATTGAAAAGCACCTTGTTATTTTTTTGGTAGCTTCTATTTCAACCACAATGACCCTCCTTGTCATAAAAGCAGCTGGTAGGTGCAAACACATATCCTTTTCTTATTTTGTTTTTCTTCTCTCATACTGTCTAGAGCTTTTAAGGCCAGGTTTTTCAGTGACCACTGAAGGCACACACTGTGGGATATTGACTACCTTCTTGTGGCAAAAGATAAGAATAAGCCATTTTGAGGAAGTACCAACCCTTGTCCTGCAAATGCCCATGCATACTCAAAAAATTTTTGTATTTTTTGATATGTTTGTAAGTTGGAATTTATCTTAAGATTTTTAGGATTTTGTAGATTTTTTTCCATTGTTTTTATTTTAACCTGTAATAAAGGTTATTTTCCATAGGGCATATATGATGTCAACAAGTATTTATTACGAAAAACAAAACTGTACTTATTAAGACCTGTCTAGTGCAAGGTAGATGGTGAGAGGAAAGGTCACTAGAGAATATTTTTGTTTAACCTGTTACTAAATAACCTTACTGTGTGTTTTCTATTCTTTTCTCTCAACCAACATGTTCCACAATAAATAAACATCACTTGTGCTGCTCAGGACATCAGCAGACTGTAAAACTTCAACAAGTCAAGATACAAATTAATATAGTGAATTCAAGATATAGGCGAACAATTTTTGAGAACTAAATTTTAGACTAGCATTTTGGATTAGAGTTATCACTGCTCACACAATCCTTCAACAGGCAACAAACTACAATACTCATAGATCTAGGAAAGCAATTCCTGGCACTTCATTTCATGGTCTGCTGTCCTACCTAGAATAATACAAGGAGATGTACTAGTATAATCACCAACATCTATTCCAGAGCTAGAGTTCAAAACTTCTTTTAGTTTACAAATTCAGGAAAAAGTCATAAGAGCGTCAGCATTTCAGACTAATCTCACTAACTTTGATTCAATCAGGAACATTTAATGAGCAGTTACTATGTGCCAGACTCTATATTAAGCTGATGAGGCAGTAATCTTGATATATATAACATACTAGTGGCCCGGCGCATGGATTCGTGCACATTGAAAGGAAATCGGGAGCCCATGACCACGTGCTCGGAGAGTTTCCAAGTCCCTGTGAGCCAGGAAGTCACATGGGGAGTCTGTCCTCCTCCCTGCAGCTTCCTGAAAAAAATACTTCCAAATGTCACTTCTGCGGCCAGGGTCACACCAAGGAAGTCCCCAGTGGACACCTTGGGCTGTGCTGGACGCTTTCCACCACTCAGAGCCAGATAAGAGATGGTCCAAGGTGAACAATACAAAGTTGGGGATCTTGGAGGGCAGGGTGCTCTTGTGGCCCACACCTCCACCCTTCAGATCCATTTATTTCTCTTTGACTTTTACCCCAATTGTTAGCGCCACCTGTGGCCACTGTTATATTGCTGCCTTCATCTATAGCTCTGGGACAATTAGTAAGGGATGAGATTTGATCTCGAAGCCCAAAGCAGAGTTCCAGGAGCCCAGCGGCAATATCAGGCTCATCCTGGTTACTCCAAGTGCCCGCGCTTCAACCATTCTCTGGAGATTGTAACTGCAGGCTTAAGGGGTACGAGGGAGGTAGCAGTTTGCTAAGTGGAAGGCAGCTGGGAGGAGCCAAGTCCAGCCAGGCCAGGCACAGCGCCATTCCCACTCATCCCGGCCTGCTGTGCCTGCCACTGCTGCTCTATAGCACTACTGCAGAGGCAGAAGAGGCTCCTGCCACCATAGCTGAGCTCACCAGCCATAAGCCCAACATCTGGCTGAGTGGCGCTCCCACTGTGGGAGCACACTGATCGCCAGGGGGCAGCTCCTGCATTGAGCATCTGCCCCCTGGTCGTCAGTGCGTGTCACAGCAACTGGTCGACCGGTCATTCTGGTCATTCATTGTAATGGTCGCTTAGGCATATATATATGCAATATATGTATAATGCATATTATATGTGTTATATATACATACATCTATTAAATAAAATTTTATGTGCGTATTATGTTATAATTATGTTACTTATTATGTTGATATTATATTAAACCATAGAAAATTGATTTAGAAAAAATGGCAGTTACATATACTTCTATAAAAGGGCCAATAAGCACATGGCCTGAGGAGAAAAATAATGTCTGACTGTGCTTAGTTTAATGAGTAGAATAAGAAATTATATTAAATATATAAGTGCCACAAAGATAACAAAATGGTTAACTTTTTTTGAGAATAGGATCAATAAAGGATTTCTAGAAGAAGTAGACAGTCCATCACAGGCCATAACATTACATATTCAAGACAGAAAAAATTCATGGTGAGTTTGAGCTGTTTTTGTCCCACCCACTTATTCTACTTTGTTTTTCTTCATAGCATTTGCCATCATTTGATGTTAAGTATTTTTCATCAGCATATTTTCTGTTTCAAGCTAGTTTAATAAATATTCTATGAAAACAGACTTCACCACTATAAAATAAGCAGCCAAATAGTATCTGATATTGAGTAGCCATTAAATAATTTGTTGAATAAATATATGAATGAGTTTTAAACTCACAAATGACAGTCTATACAATGAAATCAATGATAAATCATAAAACAGTGACTCAGTCATGACAACAAAAATTGTGAATAACAAAAATTACCGTATTTTCCGGCATATAAGACAACTTTTTAACCCAGGAAAATCTTCTCAAAAGTCGAGGGTTGTCTAATACGCCGGGTGTCATCTTATAGGGCAGGTATATCCCAAACTCTATATTTCAACTGGAAAAGTTGGGGGTCGTCTTATACTCCCAGTCATCTTATATGCCGGAAAATACGGTATATCAAAAAAATTTTCAATTTGCATTCTTTATTGTATTATAAACTACTAGAGCCCCGGTGTCCCTCAGCCCAGCCTGCACCCTCTCCAATCTGGGACCCCTCGAGGGATGTCTGACTGCCCGTTTAGGCCTGATCCCACCCTCTCACAATCCAGACTGCTGGCTCCCAACTGCTCGCCTGCCTGCCTTCCTGATTGCCCCTAACCACTTCTGCCTGCCAGCCTGATCACCCCCTAACCACTCCCCTGACAGCTTGATTGATGCCTAACTTCTCCCCTGCCAGCCTGTTTGCCCCTAAGTGCCCTCCCTGAAGGCTTGGTCCCCCACAACTGCTCTACACTGCAAGCCTGGGTCCTCCCCAACTGCCCTTCCCTGCATGTCCGGTCACCCCCAACTTCCCTCCTCTGCTGGCCTGGTCACCCCTAACTGCCCTCCCCTGCAGGCTTGATTGCCTACAACTGCCCTCCCTTGTAGGCCTGTCCTTCCCAACTGCCCTCCCCTGCTGGCCATCTTGTGGTGGCCATCTTGTGTCCACATAGGGGCAGGATCTTTGAACACATGGGGACAGCCATCTTGTATGTTGGAGTGATGGTCAATCTGTATATTACTCTTTTATCAGATAGGATAGAGGCCTGGTGCATGGGTGAGGGCTAGCTGGTTTGCCCTGAAGGGTGTCCCGGATCAGGGTGGGGGTTCCCTTGGGGCATGGGGTGGCCTGAGCGAGGGGCCTGTGGTGGTTTGCAGGCCAGCCACGCCCCCTGGCAACCCAAGTGGAGGCCCTGGTATCTGGGATTTATTTATCTTCTACAATTGAAACTTTGTAGCCTGGAGCGGAGCCAAGCCTTCTGCTCACTCCGTGGCGGCAGCCATTTCTGTTGGGATTTATTTATCTCTTATAACTGAATCTTTCTAGCCTTAAGTAGAGGCCAAGGCAGGCCAGGGCTGCAGAGGCTTGGCTTCCTCCATCGCTGGGAGCAACCCTAGCCTCCTGCTCTCTCCAGCCCCGTGGCTGCGGCCATTTCTTGGGGGATTTATTTATCTTATATAATTGAAACTTTGTAACCTGGAGTGGAGTCCTGGGCCAGCCAGGGTGTGCTGAAAGCTTGGCTTCCTCCATCACCTGGGAAACCCAAGCCTCCCTCTTGCTCCCTCCGTGACGGCAGCCATCTTGGTTGGGTTAATTTGCATACTCACTCCTGATTGGCTGGTGGGCGTGGCTTGTGGGTATAATGGACTGATGGTTAATTTGCATATTACTCTTTTATTAGATAGGATTGTTTCATAGGTATTGGATCAAAGATCTAATAACTACTTTAAAACCAGGAACCAACAAAATAAGACCTGCCCGAAGCATGGAGGCATGGAATAGACTGACATAGCTTGATGTGGGGTAGGGGAGATGAGAAGAGACAAACCAAAGAACTTATGTACTTATATGCATAGCCCATGGACACAGGCAACTCTGTCTTCCATTTAATTAACTAGATTGCCATTTATTTTCCTCTTATTTAGATATAGTGGTTTTATAATATTTAGGTTATAATTTTTGCAAAGAAAAATATTTTAATTTACAGTTTTTGCAGTTATACCCTTCTAAAGAATTACTTCTTCTCCCTGTTTAGAGCTAAGCTTTTTAAAACCTTCAAGAAATCAGACCTGAAGGACAAGTCTCTGTATTCTACAAAAATGTATTGTATAATTATTTAATCTGACAAGAGAACTATAGTTACCACAGTCACATAATTGTAGATATTTTTATTTTGTTCTCAGTATAATCTGTATAATAATATACAGATACTAATTTTGAATATATTTATGAAAAAAAAGAAATCACCTTTGAAATTTTAAACCTCATTCATGTAAGAACTAAAAAGGATAAGGGTGGCTGACAATCAAATTTTCATTTGATATTTAAACCATAAAACCAACAAACAAAAACCTACATAACCATTAACACAAAATGATCCAGCATATTTTCCATGTCTTTGCAAAATTTGTCTTTATAATTTTAAAGCTGACATCCTGTAAGAAAATGATGTTAAGCCATGGAATGAAAGCCATAAGCTTCATGTGTTAACATACATCTCTATCTTTGCTTTAATGATATCAATGTAACTATATATTATATAAGATGAGAGCTGAGAGCTGATGAATGTTAATAGATCAAAATTTTAGGAAGAATAAAAGGGAAACCTAAAATTAATTATTAATAAGGAGGACATAAATATACAGTGTAATCTTGTTGGCAAATTATATTTGGTGAGTGTATTTTTCTCTGTAGTTCTGTATCAATTATTCCCCAACTCTTCCAAATTTGGGGAAAACAACCTCATGTCAGTCAGACAAGTTGTTCCTAAGAAGCAGCATGATGGCAACCGATATCATGGTTCCATAGATCCAGCTGGCAAGGAGACAATGCATACAAATGGATTGAGATAGCTTTACTACTTACTTAGAGTAATAGTAATCATTAGTGTCATTTCCCTGATCCCTAATTAACAAAGAATGATGTGATAAGGCTTCGGTATTGCCATTATATACTGTGGGTATGCATTAAAAAGGAGAACCCTGAGATTGGGGAACTCTGATATCATATAGGAGAAGCTGGCAAACCTGTATTGCCTCTCAGTGGAGAGAGCCATTATCTTTATTATCCTGGAATGCCATCAAATATCTCTGGAAAGGGCAGGGAGGCATCTTCATCTTTATTATCCTAAATGTCCTCAGGAAATGGTAAGTCTCCTGTTTGTTACCATGGAATGTAAAAAATTTGATTCAGAGAGTGTCCTTATCTCTACCTTTCCAAAGATGCCTCATTAAACAATTTTTGAAAAGATAATTTTAGAGCATATGGGTTGGTAAAGCCAAGATATACACAAAGGTGAGCAATTCATGAAGCATTCTCTCCCAGTGCATAACAAGGTATTAGAAATAATTATTTTTCTATATGACTGTAACTGTACATTATCCAAGAGAAGAAAGGATAGAAGGATAAAGGAAGAATACTGCCGAATACAGAATTCGGTCACATAAGCTGGGTCCCTAATAGATCATAATATTAATCCATCAGTATAATTCCCTTTTAAGCCACCCTAATTATTAACATAGCAAAGTTTCTCTATACTCCTCTTAAATTTTAGAGAATAAAACAAAGTTTCAATATTTCCTTTAAACTTCAGAACAAAGGTACATTTTGCTTCGACCCTCTTATATATCATTCAAAGCTTCTGAAAAAGAGATATCACTTTTGCATTCTCCAAGAAAGATTCCATGCTGTCTATGGCAAGAGGAGAGAAAAAGTAATCACTTTGAAATATGCCCAGAGTGTTCTCCATAACAAAGACACTCTCCATTGAAAAACCTTTCAGAGCATTGTCTCCTAAGTGTGGATAAGGGCATTGCTCTCACTCCAGCCTCCTATCGACCTGTTTCACCTAAGGGTGGGGACAACTATATGAGAAAAAACATTGTGAAGGTCATGGGCCAGACACATGGCTCACTAAAACACTGACATTTAATTGAAAATTATAGAATGCCCCCCTGTCATATACACCTTATCACCACCACACAGTCAGAGGCCCAGCACAACAACAGTGGAATACAGCTTAAAGAGTGATAAACTATAGACTCCTTCTGATAGCAATATTTAAGTAAGGCCAAAGTAAATAAGGAGACAAAACAAAGGATACAAAATAGAGGAATATGAACCCTCTGGTACCTATAGCAACAGCAAGCATTTTTTAAAGCACAACTACTAGCCAGATTAACAGGAATTCTCTTAATAGAGGCCTATGAACCTCAGTTTCTACTGTGTAATACAAAAAATCTGGCTTTGAACAAAAAAATTGCAATGATTAAAGAGATACAATTTTGTCCATCTTTTTGATCGCTAATTTCTTTAACATATTCCATTGAAGCATCCCATTAAGCAGGGTAAGTAGAGCCTTATCAGCCAAAGGATGACATCATTTGGCTCCAGCCAAATGAAAAAAAGAAGAAACTAAAGAGAGGATTATTGCAACAGGAAAGCCTTAAGCAAATATAAACTGAAGACATAATTAGAAATACTCAGCAGAGAATATTAGCATTTTCGAATAGTTATACAACTTATTCTCGCAAAAATTGTCTGAAACTCAGTTGTAAAGTGACACTGACAGAATGAATGAGGATGATTCAGGAGCCTGCTAAGAGAAAGATTAATAACTTCTGTTCTCCAAGTTAATCTCTCTGCAAAAATATAGTGCCTTTGGGTTACCTTATAAGAAAAGAATTAAATATTTGCAAGATATCTGTGTGTGTGTGTGTGTGTGTGTGTGTGTGTGTGTGTGTGTGTGTGTGACAGCTGCCCAAATTCCCTATCAAGGTTCTCTTTCAGGGAGTAAAAATCTTTGTTCATAGCATAAACTCTGTAGTCAACTATCTAAGTTATGTGTAGGTAGTAAATTAGTTAACATGATGGGGATTAGAAAGAAAATTATTCTATCCTGAGACACTCAAGGAACCTAGCCAACTACCAAGCATATAGAAGGTACCCAATACATTCTTGTTTAATTTTCATTAACAAGCATTCAATAATAAAGTTTTCAGAACTAAATTTTCCATTAAGACATGTATATAGAAGAACATGTCAGACAACAAATTTAAAATGCTTTTTTTGTTTTGTTTTGTTATTGCTTCCCCTGTATAGAACTACAACAGAAACAAAAGGCAAATTCTCTGCCATTATATCTGGATGGATACATAATGTCCTCCTAATGAAAAATATTTAATGAGTTTTAGCCTAGTCATTCAACCATGATACAGCAATAAGCAATGATACCATATCTATTCTGAGGGTGTCCAATTTAATAACCAAAATGAGATAGGTCAGAAGTCAATAGGATGGCTCCTAATGAGAGCAACCTTTCACATAATGGGTAAAAGGCTTATGAAACATTCACTGAGGCAGTTTCATTGATGCTCTACATACATTTGCTTAAGGATCCCATTCTGATCTCTCATGTTCTAAATTTTTCTCCGAGAAAAATGAAGCAAGTTGAATCATTGAATCAGCCACTTTCATAAAGTAAGATTATATACTCCTATAAATATTTTTGAAGCCTATAAGGAATTCACACACAGCACATAATATATATATATACATATATATGCATATGTCTTTATATACATATGTGTATATATATGTGTGTGTACATGTGTGAATGCACATACATATAAGATTATCTTTTACTTTGTATCATGTAGGCCTTTCTTTTGTTAACTGATATTAGAGAAGAGTTCTAGCATGGATTTGACAGACACCTAGAGCCGTGGTCGGCAAACTGCGGCTCGCGAGCCACATGCGGCTCTTTGGCCCCTTGAGAGTGTGGCTCTTCCACAAAATACGACGGCCTGGGTGAATCTATTTTGAAGAAGTTGCATTAGAAGAAGTTTAAGTTAAAAAAATTTGGCTCTCAAAAGAAATTTCAATCGTTGTACTGTTGATATTTGGCTCTGTTGACTAATGAGTTTGCCGACCACTGACCTAGAGGAACATGAAAGTCCACCACATGTTAGTCATCAGCCTCGAATAATTTTTCTTTTGTCTTTATCACATTCTTAAAAGGGAAAGTTGGGAAAGAGAGAGCTGAACTGGCTTGTTTTGCTCAGTGCATAGAGCATAGGCCTGCTGACTGAAGGGTCCCAGGTTTGATTCCAGTCAAGGGCACATGCCTGTATTGCAAGTTCAGTCCCCAGTAGGGGGTATGGAGGAGGCAACCGATCAATGATTCTCTCTCATCGTTGATGTTTCTGTCATGCTCTCCCTCTCCCTTCCTCTCTGAAATAAATAGCAATATTAAAAAAAAAAGAAAAAGAAAAGATAGAGTTGTTTTAACTTATCAATGACCTACCTTTTAGCTGAAGTGCTAGTGGGCAGATAAATAAAAGAATGGAAAACGCTATTCAAGTAATGTATTCCCAAATGCAGTTATTTTATTCTTCAGGTAGAAATCATTTCTAGACATGATGTTAGCACTATTTTAGGATTTATATTAGGGATTTGATTTCAACTTAACAAGCATTCCTGAATCCTGGCTTTTTAGTGGAAAAACAGTACACCAGGGAATAACATTTGAATGTGAATCATAACTAATTACCAATGATTGCAAGATTTGGATAAAGGAAAGATAAGGCCTTGCAACCCTGATCCATTGTACATAAAGATAAAGAATATACTAAGGGCGAGGGTTACATCCACAGGCCACTGATTTCAGTACCAATAACTCACTCTGTTTGTCAATAATTACCAGAGAATTGGTGCTGACTCAGAAGTAAATTGCATTGAGAGATGTGATGTTTCTCGAAGCAGAGGGAGAAGATGCTGGGTGCTAGTTCACATCTGCTTCACCAAACATCTGCATTTTATAATCCTATTTCTCTTTCAGTAAGAGCAAATAAACACTTAAGGAAAAAGGACTGAATACGTAGCAAAGCCCAAGTAATTAAAAATGGTGCTTTTAATCTTCATATATGTTATTCTAATAAAATGTTTCTGTTGTTTTTATAACGTTAACTTTTTCAGAATTGCAGGGATGCGTTGCTTTCATAATAATCAGAGAGGTTTACAGTGGTTAAATATTATATTTTGGCAAATTTAAAAACTGATGAGCCATGTCTTCAATAAAAACAGATTTTCTTTTGAAATCTCTTGGGCTTACCATCAACCAACAAATTAAGTAATCAAATCTTTTAATCCAGGACTAAATTGAGTGATACATCATAGGAGTGGCATATACCTTAGTTTTGATAGATGACCCATTTTCTCCTATCACTTTCATTTCTTCATTAAAATTATTGGGAAATAAACAGGTCTTTTTCTTCCTTCCCTTAATAAATCAAGTTCATTATATTGTACCCTATCCCACCCTCTCCTCTCTTCCCCAAGGAAGAACTCAGTTCCTGTCCAGGTTAGTTAGTCCTTTAATCTATTTATCTCATTTGTTCCCTTTTTTAGTCTTCAATTTCAATACCCCTCAGATTCTTAGACGCTATTGTCTAAGCCCTCTAGGCTAGCAATTTCAAGCTTTTTCATCTCATGGCACACATAAACTAATTCCTAAATTCTGTGGCACACCAAAAAATACATTTTTGCTGATCTAACAAAAAAAAGGGGGGTATATTTTTTATTCATTCACACCAGATGGCTATTGCTGTATTGGCTGTTGTCATTTTTTTTATTTGACAATTTAAGGGAAAAGAGGTCAGTGACCCTGGCTATATAGTCAGATACTGCATGTTTTAAAAATTGTCTGGAAATTGCTGCTGTATGCAGAAATGCAGAGATTTTCTTCTCTGGTTTGAATGTTATAATGGACTTATCAATGCTACTTTCTCTTTACTTTCAAAGTCCAAGGAGATCAGTTATTTCTCCTTTTCATTACTCCAATCTGTAGTCATCCTCTCCACCAAAGGACACAGGGGCACAAGCACACACACACAATTATTTTCCTCTTTATTAATCTAATTCTCCAGATTTCAGATGGGTTCCTTACTTCTCTATGTTTTGTAGGTCCTTTTTCTGAATGACTTAATCTATTCTTAAAGCCTAAAAGTTTCCACATGTATGCTAATGCCCTACAACTTCATTCACAAACGTCTAATAACTTTATCTAAATGCCCTATATTTTACATAATTAAATCTGGACTCCTCTGTCTGTACCCCTCCAAATCGTTTTGTGTTTGTGTTTGTTTGTTTGTTTGTTTGTTTGTTTGTTTGTTTTTGGCATTTTATCTAAGTTAATGTTGACCCATCCGTCTGGTCTCTTAAGGCAGGAAGTAGCAAATGCCCTGGAAGAGCCTCTCCCAGGTTGCAAAATAGCAAAGTTCCCTGAGGCTATTTCTTTTTTTTTTAATTTCTTTATTGATTAAGGTATCACATATTTGTCCTCATCCCCCCATTCCCATCCCACACCCCTCCCCACACATGCCCCCACCCCCCTGTTGTCCTTAACCGCTGGTTAGGCTCATATGCTTGCACACAAGTCCTTTGGTTGATCTCTCCCCTTTACCCCCACCCTCCCCTACCCTCCCTCTGAGGTCTGACAGTCTGATCCATGCCTCCTTGTTTCTGGGTCTGTTCTAGTTCATCCGTCTATGTTGTTCATTATTTCCCCTAGATGAGTGAGATCATGTGCTATTAGAAATAGGCTATTTCTTTTTTGGAATGTGGGTTTGTGGAGTGGGGAAATGAATCATCCATAATGGAGGGAAGGGACAGAGAAATTCAGAAGCTTTTCCTACTTGGTAACTTGAGCTTTGTCTTGGCTTTATATTTAAAGGTAATAGTAAAAAAAAACAAAAAAAATCATTAAGCCTCTATTATATATCAGGCTCCTACTGACTGTGTTTCATTGATATATTACTATTTAATCTTGACAGTGAATTTGTAAGTTGGATAGTCTCATTTCCTGGCTGAGTAAACTGAACCAAGTATAGCTAAATATCTTGCCAATAGTCATACAGGTAGTTTTCAAATGCAAGTGAATTTGCCTCTAAAGTCTGTCTTTCTACCACTATATTATCTATGTTGCCTGTAGCCTCCAAAATAAAAACTGGGGGTACCTGAAGACTTCAAGTGGGTAAAACTGGGTCTGTGTTCTTATTTAATTTGGGGGAATTGAACTGTAGGAGGCACCCACTTAAAAATCGTCTTTTTTCATGCCTTGACTTGAAGTTCAAGACTTTACCTTCTGAATCATGAATTCTATTCTATAGAAAATCAAATTATAATGAGATTCCATTCATCAACTTTATGGTTAAGCACCATGTTAATGGCTGGTATTCATGATGAAAGATTGTGTCTGCGTGACTGGGATTTGAAATCCAACCATTGGTCCTTGAAATGGTGCTGTGATTGGTTAGCAATCGTTTCCAAGAAGATTTGGTTTGGTTTTGTAGGAGAGGTGATGTGTTCTGTTCAGTGGGTGGGAGATCTTTTAAGAAGCCTGCAGATTTGGTCACCAAGAAGAAAATCTTTGAACAAAGAAATTCTTGTCTTCTCCTGAAACTAATATAAAATAATATGGAATGTCAACTGTAATTGAAAAATAAAATTTCAAAAAAGAAATTTTTGTCTTATAAATACATGAGTATATTTTTTAATGACAAAACTATTTCATAAATACATTGTGCCAGTCCATGTGCATTGATGAAATATCTGTGAGACTGCCAACAGTTAAATATTAAATATGGAAATATGTTTTATTTCTCTTGTTCGAGCATTTAAACAATTCAAGGTTATTCTCTCTATTTTAGAGATAAGAAAACACAAGTGTATATATTTAAAATAATAATCACACAGTAAAAAATAGAAAAAATCTTAAACAGAAAAGTTAGGATGTAAATATGACTAAAATATACATTATAATATTGGTAACTCATTAATGTCAGCTTTGTATTTGAAGAACAGTATAATATTGCTGTCACTCTATAGTGTAATGTCACAGTTTATAGCAATAAAATTAGTTTATAGCAATATTTTATTACTGCTCATATGTCAGAGGTTAGAGCTTAACCTATATGGACATACAAAAGGATAATACAAATAAAAAGCTTCTGAATATAATGCAAAATGTCTCTAGGTAGGCAACAACTAAAATTGGTCTTTGAATGGTTCCTGCTCAATGACCATTCAAAATGAACTCATAATATCTCAGACAGCTGTCTAAAAAAAAAAAGAGTTCAAACCTACTAAAATTTAGCCTTAATAATATTCTAAAAATAACACAAGCTCATTATTTTGGTCAAGATAGAGAGGCCACAGCAGGCTAACCTTATGGTTAACACAGTTCTCATTCATTGGAATTGAATTAAATATTACACTTCCTTTCCTTTCATATTTAATTATCTATACTTCCAGTTAAAAATACATACAAGTTTGATTATAATAATTATGTAATTCAACGGATGTGGGCATTTTAAATTTAAGTTTAGGGAGAGAGGTGAGTATCCTTGCATACTGAGTTGTTTTTATATTTTTCTGCCCTTCAAATATGTTTTCCATTTTAATACTTAAATGTGACCAGCAGTTAGTCCACAATTTACTCTAATCATGGATGATCAAGATAATGAAGTCTAAAAATCAGATACTGTGCGTGTGGTAGCTTCTTCAAGCGGCAGCTTGCTATGCTTCTATAATAAACACACAATACTCTGAGGTGACTGTCGCAGGCCTCCAATGAAGAGGTACTAACTTAACAAGAAGCTAGCAGATGCTTTTAAAAAGAAGGATAGGTGTTTGGATATCTCCTGCTGAGGTAAAAATTTAACTGAAGTAATTAGCAGCAGGTTTTCCATCTGTATGAGAGGTAGAAGAAAAGAGCCTTTGGAAAGGACAGGGGACAGAAAGCAAAAACTAGAGAAGTCTAACAGTTGAGCGGATGACATGCTGCTTGATCAATGGCCACAACTGTCACAAATAGGTTATACAGGAAGAGATCAGAACTTTGTCCCATGCAACGCTGGAAAGTAAATTTGTAGGTATTTGTGAATGAGAAAAGAACTTCCTGGTTCTGGGTATTTTAGGTTTGAAAAAAGATAAATACAATTATGTACACATTGATTTAATGCTGAACATTAGAGAGAATGTATTGATTTATTTGGTTATTTTAAATACAGTTTCTGTCTTTTGTTCAAACCATGGGTTTGATTTATTGGCGATCTTTAAAATATAACATCTAGAGCATTTTTTAAAAATTATACATCACAAGTTGGCACTTTAAGATCATTAAAAAAAACAACCATTTTAAGAGGTAACTTTTTGCATTAAATTTTAAGTATATGTACTAGTATTTTAAATGTAAATTATTGTAAATAAGCAATAGAGTTCATGCTAATTTATTATTAGTAGAATATCGTTTGAAATATCTCTTAAGTAGACTTACATGAATGAGATATTTAAGAAATTCCTCCAAATTGTTAAGAATATGCACCTTGTTTTTTTTGCAATAATAACTTTTTAAACTTAAATTATCTCTGGTCTGACAGGAAATTGAGATCAGGAAGGAAAAATTGTTTATCATCTATGTATAATCTATCTATTCATTCATCCACTTATCTCTATAAAATATATTTCAAATGAGAATTTAATAAGTGAATTATTATCGGTGTAACCATTAGTCCTCTGTTATACCTGAAGCAAACATGTATGATAAAGGATAATGAGAGATCTTTTATAATTTAAAAAAAGTATTTACATATAGCAAGTTGAGCTTCATTTCTTAGCAGCACCGATTTTTAGTGCAGAAATAAAGAAATAGGCAGCATCTATTTTTTGTCCCAAATGGTGAGTTTGTTTCTCAACAAAAGGGACAATTTTTATACATTTTTTTAAGAAGCGAAATAACTTCTAAAACCTTCTTGTCAGCACTAAAAAACTGTTAATGCATAAATCCTTTTCAATTTTTGAGCAGGAGGTTTTATTCTTCTCTAATTCTGCTTAGGATCCACTTTAGTAATACTTTCTGCTTTAGATTAATTACCCTGATCTAATTCATTTAGTGGAGGACAGCTGTGGTACGTGGGTTGCCCACTGATGTATTGTGTTAAATGACGCCCATCTGTCACTGCAGCATATCAGCGTGGTTTCAGTGTCATCCACTTCATTGGTTCTGCTGAGATGTGAAGTACAGCTACAATGTTTACTACTGTTGTTAATTTAATATCTACACCTTTAATAACCTGAGTGCTGTCACTCGCTGAACAATGATTCATGATGGCCAGTGAAGAAGCAGATAGAAAGCATTAACTAGACAGCACAGCAGACCCTCTGGTACAGTTAATTAGAACACTTCAGGGCCACATTGCTACTGGGGGCTCTGTAGCAGGTTCCCTGGGGAAATTCTTTATTGAGAAATAAAGTTTAAAAAAAAAAACTATCTTAATAGCAATTTTGACACATTTAACCACTATTCTGTTCTCTTAAAATAGAATTATTTTTAATAGTCATTTTATCTTTTAAAGGGTCATCATAGACCCTCTTCATTTCTTCCTATTGTTTTGTTATTACTTTACCTCCACTTCCTAGATTTGCAATATATATGATTTCCTGGGTTTGGCTGATGCAATGCGATACACCAAATCTAGGGAGGAAGAACCCAAAATTCTAAAGTATACATGCTATCTATAATCTGCAATTATGTTTTAAAAAAGAATTAAATATTAACATACTCATATGACATGTATACAATTGCTTATAAAACATAAGGTAAACTAAAAATTAAAAATATGTAACATGCATGCTTAAGTTATAAATATATAAAAAGATGACCCTCTAAAATATCTATATAATTATAACAAACTAGAGGCCCAGTGCACAACATTCATGCACTGGGGTAGAGGGGTCCCTCAGCCCAGCCTGTGCCCTCTCGCAGTCCGGGACCCCCGGGGGATATCTGACTGCCGCCAATCCTAGCAATCAGGCCTAAGCCGGCAGTCAGATATCTCTCTCATATTCTGGGGCTCTCCCAGTCCGGGACCCCTCGCTCCTTACCTCCCGCCTGAAGCGGAAGCAGGAGAGGCTCTCGCCACCGCTGCTGCACTCACCAGCTGTGAGCCCAGCTTCTGGCTAAGCGATGCTCCCCCTGCGGGAGAGCACTGACCACCAGGGGGCAGCTCCTGCATTGAGCATCTGCCCCCTGGTGGTCAGTGTGTGTCATAGTGACCAGTTGTTCCACTGTTCAATCAATTTGCATATTAGCCTTTTATTATATAGGATTATTGATAGAATAAAAATGTAAACATAGACAACCAAAGTGTCCTTCGATAGGGTATTAGATAAAGATGTCAAACATATATACAATGTAATACTATCCAGCCATAAGAAAAGATGAAATACTGTCATTTGTAACTACATGGATGGACCTTGAGGATATTATACTAAGCAAAATAAGTCAATCGGAAAAAGCTAAGAACCATATGATTTCACTCATGTGTGAAATATAAAACTGAAACTAATAGACACAGACAACAGTGTTGTGGTTGGTAGAGGAAAGTGGGTGGGGAAATGATGGGAGGTAAAAGAGGCCAAATATATGGTGACAAAAGATGGTTTGACTTTGGGTGGTAGATACAAAATGCCATATACAGATCACATATCATAGAAATGTATACTCAAAAACTATATGATCCTGTTAACCAACGTTACCCAATAAATTTAATTTTAAAAAGCTCAGATCATTTCATGGAATATTTCCCATTACTTAAGAAACTCATACATTTTAGGTAAACAACTTAAAACAAGAACCATTTGGGCCATACCTTCTTGAGAGCATGTTGACGCCACCTGGTTAAAAGTGCACGCATGCACACACACACACACACACACACACACACACACACACACACACTAAGGCAGTCAGAAAAGTGCCTGTATGAATTAGATAGTACAAAAATCCACAGAAGTGGGCTTTTCAAAAGATACTGGTCACACTTAGAATAATTCATTCGTGGAGTATTAGAGAATTCACTAGGTGATTCTGTCATATTCCATTTCTCAACTGTCTACTTTCTAGACACCTGAGTCAAATCAAATTTCTGTTTGGTTAACTCTCCAGAAAACCCAACATATTGTCATGCAGCCAACAAGCCCACACTCAGCTCTCAGCTTACAATGAACACTGAGCAAAAGTAAAGGCACTCTTTTTCCAGATCAAAAAGAATTTCAGAAAACCTAGAAAGTTCCTGTCAAAACATGACTTACCTCAATGCATCATTCACTATCCATTATTACTAAAATGACTGCAAACATACCATCTTTTCAAATTTATTTTTCTTTAAGAAATTTTATAAAAATATTAATATACACAAAAGTAGAAAAATAGTTCAATAAATCCTTATATATCCACATATACCCCTGCCCAATTTCAACAGCTATTAAGATGTAGCCATAAAGAAGATATATGCCTTTTGACTCACACATTTTGTTCCCTCACAAACTGACTAGGCCAAGTATAGTTTCTAACCAAAATCTCTGCGTTGTATAATCCAGTGCAGTTCCTGCCATAATACATCATTTCACAATTTCTTGTGTAAATAATATTTTCTTGAACTTGGTATGTTTTAAAAGTTCCATTGTGTAATGTGTAGTTTAAAAAATCATTGGCAGTAAATTGTGTTCTGTTTCTAGTACCTTTGATTTCTTAGAATTAAATATATTAAAATAAGAAAATTATTAAAGATTAAAGACTATATTTTTCATTATAAATTTTCATGGCACTGTAATGAAAATAAAAATAGATTAAAAACTGATTTAAAAATTAATCCTTAAATATCTCCTTCAAGTGATTTCAGTTTCCAATTAATAAGATAAGATTTTAAGATTTCATATTACATACAATGAGATTCTGTTACTGTCATGGTTGTTGTTGCAAATAACATGAATTTAGTTTACTTTTAAAAAACTGTAAATAATCCTGAATAAAATTTTAGTTAGAGATTTATCAGTAGGAAGAAGTTATTAATGTGCATATTAATTGCATGTAGTCACACTGTCTTGCTCTTGGAAACAATATTATTTATGTTTAAGCTAGAGAAAAATTAAATAGTCAAAAATAAAAGAATCTTTGAAAAATCAGGACTGAAGTTCTAGGGAACAGTGATATGTTGGCAAAATGATTACCCTATATGCACAGTTCACAACCTCACATAATTACCTCCAAAATAATCTGTACTGGATGCTAAATTTAGCCTTTTTAAAAACTATCTAAGGAAATTTTGAGTTTCAAGTTCAAAATATGTAGCAAATAAAAAAGTCCACAGAGCCAAGTCTTTTCAAAGAGATCTTAAGGGTCTTCTGTTTTGGGGGGAATTAAACAACATTAATATTTATAATAAATAATAGTCATAAATAATAATTTGTAACTTTAGGCAAGAAGATATTTTATTGGAGATGAGTTTGTGAAATAACTTCAGTGAGTTTACAATGTGTTTATACAGACACAATCTAAGCCTTAAGAGATCTACTAGTTTCCAAGACTCTTCTGAATAAAAATAAAGGTGAAAGTAAGGAAAGATAAAAACTTTGCTGCTAGGTAGATCTGGGTCATAATATTGAGTTCTTTTGTTATTAGTTATATAATTCTCTACGACTAGCTTATACACGGTTTTTAATTTTTATTTATAAATTGGAGATAATAATACCTACCTTTCATTATGATTGTAAAGTAAACATAATATGTTTAATATGTGTTGGTGATTGGACAGCCAATTAACATAAGAACATAAAGTATTCACATAAATGATATGTGAAAAGATAAATAAGTTTTCTGAGAAAGCCATCTTGTGACATAATGCTGTTATATCCACGTGTAAAATCCAGCTGCAGAGTTTTGGGTTTATCTTACCATTTCAATTTGAATCATTGCCTTCAAGTTTGGACCATGGCTTACTTTTATGAAACAGAAAAGGTGGGTCAGGAGAGGGAGTGATTATAGCAATTTCTAATAGCCTTAATTTTCTTGCTTGATATCTGTACCTTATTGTATTCTAAAGTGTTTCCTAACCCTCAGTGATATGAAATAAAATATATTGAATTGTTGTCTTAGAAAACTTCATCTTAGAAAACGTTTTTCTCTTTCTCTGTCTCAATTGCTTGCCACCTAATGGGACTGCTTGGCTGTTATCCTAAGATTTCTTTACAGCAATTTTCTGGATTAGGCCCATTAGCCAGGGTGTTACATTCTTTCTTCTTGCTCACTGTTATTGCTCAAATACATTACATATTTTAGTATTACACATGCTGTTTATATGCTATACTAGAGGCCTGGTGCATGAAAATTTGTGCACTTGGGGGTGGGAGGGAGGGTCCTTCAGCCTGGCCTGTGCCCTCTGGCAGTCCCCCTTGAGGGATGTCCACCTGCCAGCTTAGGCCTGCTCCCCAGGGGACTGGCCTAAGGTGGCAGTCAGACATCCCTCTGGCAGCTCGGGAGCCCTTGGGAGATGTCTGACTGTGCTTGGGCCCACTCTCTGTGGGGAGCAGGACTAAGCCACAGTCGGACATCCTTAGCGCTGACGCAGAGGCGGGAGAGGCTCCCACCACTGCCGCTGCGCTCGCAGCCGTCAGCCCGGATTGTGGCTGAGCAGAGCTCCCTCTGTGGGAGCATACTGACCACAAGGGGACAGCTCCTGCATTGAGCGCCTACCCTCTGGTGGTCAGTGTGTGTCATAGCGACCAGTCGTCCTGGTAGTTCCGCTTTTAGGGTCAATTTGCATATTACCCTTTTATTATATAGGATTATATAGGATATCTAGTGTGATACACATTAGCAGATATAACTATATACTATCATATCTATACCTTTATGTATATTAATATTACCAGTTTATATTGGCTGATTTCTTTGGGCCATAGTTATTGTATTATTCCTAATTCTACTTGAGCATATTTCCAACTTTAAAGTTTGATTTTTGGAAGTATATTTTAAGCATAATAATTGTATTGAATATGTTATTATTTAAGCAAGTCACCCAAACATTTGGGCATCCTCTCCCATTGTTTCAAAGAGAGGTAAGCCCAGAATGCCTAGATAAGAATCAGTATTACAGAAAATATAAATACCTACAGTTCATTTTACTTAGAAATGAAAGGATACTTTCACCTGGAGAGTAAATAACAAGAGTAAAAACATAGAATAAAAGAATTCTTATAGCAAGTATTGTTGAGCTAATCAAGATACATACTCATTGCCACTCTATCTCTTTTCCTTAAAGCTTTTTGTATGTGTCAGGGGATAGTAAACTAGCTATTAATTTTATCAAAATATTCAAACTCTATAACAAATGACTTACTCTTTTCCCCCTGCTATTTATTTTAACTGCAGGTGATATATTACTTTGTTGTTCTAGAAATACCAAAGATAAATTTGAGAATTTTCAAACAAGTTGTATTCTGAATAAAGAAACAACTTATGACTATTTGCAATAGAATAAGGAAGATGCATTTCATTTTTTTATCTATAGGAAATTAGTAGAAAGTATTTAGAATACTTTCTTGGAATTCAGGTTTTAGGTGAAATGATTTTTTTCCCCCTATGGAATAGTAGTATCTGTTTATCAAATTAGTGTTTTCGGGGTATTTTAACAATTTTTATATGTGGGATACAAGGAATTTAATCAGATGAGAAGCGGAGCTAATTCCTCTGTGACATCAGAGTACTTAATTGTGGATACAGACAAGGGAAGGGAGAGGCATGAAGGTCTGGTCCCTGCTACTCCCTATTGCTACAAGGCAGTTTGACCTGTTTCTAAGACCAAATACTATACTTATTCTGTATTTATATCATTCCACCCTTCTTGTTTCACCAAAACCTTAAAAGAATATATACTAAATAGTACTGAACATATACACTGAGTGGCCAGATTATTATGTGTTCAGAGATCATAATAATCTGGCCACTCAGTGTATATGCTATATAATAAAAGGCTAATATGCAAATTGTCCCCTCCATCAGGAGTTCGACCAGCAGGCAGGCTGGCCAACCACCCATGTCCCCTCCCCCTGGCCAGGCTGGCCGGACCCCACCCATGCACGAATTCATGCACCGGGCCTCTAATACACACACACACACACACACACACACACTGAGTGGCCAGATTATTATGTGTTCAGAGATCAAATAAAGGAATAAAAAATGACTGTGGCTGAAAAACTAGTTTTGCCAACTTTCCATGTTCTCTTAGAAAAACTATTACTATTTGTTAACTTTGACTAAAGAAAGAGATATGGAGAAATAAGATATCTAAATTTGAGGATGAGGACAAAGTATAGATATGGATTTGACTGTGTGTATATGTTGGTGTCTGTCAAAAATAGTCACGTATATGTTACATTGATCATGTTTTACTAAACTCAAATTTATAATGAATCAATATGCCATTTCTCTAAATACCTGATTCTACTTAAAACAATTAGTTCTTTTCCCAACAATTAGTAAATATTAGCTTGAAACACATAATCCAAATTTTAATTAGCACTCTAGGAATGATTTCATGTAATTCCAAATCTGCTTAAAAAGGCAAAAACCAGAAAGGAAATGTGTGCTCACACATAATAATAAATACAGGAGCAGAACTCAAGGAGTAAAGTAACTTACCCCCTAAATAATGGGTTCTCCTCCCAGAGAAGACAAGTAGAGAATGGAATGTAATTTCTAAAATGGATCCTTTACAAAGTCACATTGTGTTGCTTAATGACACGTAGTTCCTGATGAGCATTCCAAATTACAAGGTAGTTGTTCAAATAGAATTTAAACTAAAGGCTTCATTGATATGCTCACTAAAACAAGGGACTCTTTTAATTAAAAAAATCTATGCAGCTTTCTTTCCTGGCAGCATTTGTGGGGGCTCCCAGTAGAGAGTCAGCCAAGAACAGGAAACACACAGGGATTCTTGGTTTTGCACAGTTGCCTGCCCCCCCACCCCACACTCTACATATCCACAAACCTTCCAGAGGCCAGAGATCAATGAATGTTTTCCCATCAGATTTTAATAGCCCAATGACTTCCTGCTACTTAAAGTATATAAAATACAATACACATTACTGTGTTTTCCTGTTTTATTAGTCTATAGATATATGACACAAGATATTGGCTCACTTGGTCTTTGTGGGTTGTACTTAAGGGAGAGAAAAGATAATTAACAAATATACTGTTCAATATCAATTATACCTTCCATCCTTAATCAGATTTGATCATATTTCTCTGCTCACCACAAAAATGCTGGTGAGCTGCATGCATATACTATATGCATGTGTTAGATTCATCTACATAATCTGCTTTTGTCTACCCATAGATCCTCCCTCATTTGAACCTTTTCAATATCTATAGACTGATAGCTCAATCATTATCTGACCCATGCATCTGTATATATAAAAGCCTAAATAACTGAACAACTGAATGACCGAACGACCAGTCAACTGGTCGCTATGATGCGCACTGACCACCAGGGGGCAGCCGCTCAATGCAGGAGTGTCCCCGGTGGTCAGTGTGCTCCCACAGCCAACCTCCCATGGCCCCTCCCCTGGACTGGCCAACCTCCCGTGGCCCCGATCGGTCCTGATTGCCAGCCAGGTCAAGGGACCCCACCTGTGCACAAATTCGTGCACCAAGCCTCTAGTTTTGATATAATATTGGTGTTATTGACATATGTGAGGGGGGAACAAACATTACCCTCAAAGTTCTTTTGGCTGGTCTAATAAATAGACATAAGGCAGATTAGCAATATTAGAAAATAACCAAATTTAATACATACATATGTATTGGAATGCCACATACATGAAAGAATCAGAGACCCCCACATGCAGGACAGGTTCAAAGACATAAAAAAAAAATTGAGGTACATAAGACATCCTGAGCTAAGAAGGAGGAAATGCACCTTGGGGGCTTCAGAGGATCATTGCAGGATGATAAGGACAGATGTATAGTAAACACAAGTTTGCCTGGCCCTAGAGTTAGGTCAAAAGAATTTATCTCTGATAGTCCCTATCAGCAAGAACCCTAACTCAAATTCTTCTAGGTAGTTAAAGGGAGGGGCAGAAATTGCTCTTGAGCCTGTGGCTAAAATTGCCTCTCACTCAAAGTAATCTGCATATCAGTGAGGTACATCTTGGAGTAGCTCATTCTGAACCCTCACCCATACAAATATTGTTTCTGAAATAAACTGGTATTTTTATCTCAATAATACAGAAATCCTGTGTACCCTTTACTCAATTTTCCCCATTAGTAACATGTTACAAAATTATAATACAATCTCATGATCAGGGACTGACATGTCTCATGATCAGGATATTGACATGGATGCACTCACCTACCTTTCTGAGCTTCCCTCTCCAGTTTTCCTTATACTCGTATGTCTACATGTGCATTTAGTTCTCTGCAATGTTACCACGTGTAGATTTGTGTGTCTAGCACCACG
Source organism: Cnephaeus nilssonii (assembly GCF_951640355.1). Classification (NCBI taxonomy): domain Eukaryota; kingdom Metazoa; phylum Chordata; class Mammalia; order Chiroptera; family Vespertilionidae; genus Cnephaeus; species Cnephaeus nilssonii. Next base: position 22,390,997 of record NC_137083.1, read on the forward strand.
GTCAAGGTACAGAACAGTTCTTTTAAAACAAGTGTTCTTCCTTTTGCCTTTTGATAACTATACCCACCTCCCTTCCTCAGCCCTAGCCCACATTCATAAGCCCAGACACTACTATATTTATTTTCATAATCAACTTTATTTATGGTCAGAACTCCTGATTTTAATCCTATTATTGATGTCCATTTTAAATAAATTTAATATAAATTTGCATAAAATATACACAGATATAAAAAACATACCTAATTATTAATCAGGTGTTATGGGGATATGGAAAACATGCAAAATTAATGAAGCTTAGAAAATACTGGAAATTGGTGGTAATGTGAAGATAAAGGGTGAGCTAGGATGAGAAAATGACTATAGTCAGAGCACTCAGGAGTTAGATTAGCAGTGGTTCTCAAGCTTTGTTGACCAGAATCACCTAAAAAGACTTGTTAAACACTGATTGCTAAGCCCCATCCCCAGAGTTACTGAATCAGTGGGTCTGGAGTTGGGTCTCAGAATTCCCCTTCCTAAAATGTTCGCAGTGGATGCTAAGCTGCTAGTCCAGCTGTGAGGACCACTGGAATAGAGAGCAGTTGAAGACTAGGCCTGTGAAACAGGGATTTAAATGAAGGAGGATGCCTGGATGAGGAGTCTTTATCTTATAGGCTATGTGAAGCCACTGTAGCCATCACAGCAGAAGACCACATGACTAAAGCAGACCTTAAGGAGACTAATGTAGTGGTAATTGAGCTAAATCACTTAAGAGCAAAAAAAAGTATAGGAATAATGTAGGACTAGTTAGGAAATTAAATATTGTACCAAAGAAAGTACTCAGGTGAGAAGAGACAGAATCCTAGAATCCTAACTAAAGAGGAGATGTTCCAGCACCTGATTAGACGATATTATGTAGAATACAGATTGATACTGACCAAATGCTGTGGTTTGAATTATAAAGATTATCTGGCTTAATTGGTTCTTGGTAGTCTTGTGCTATGACTGCAAAACCTAAATTCTGTAGTACTCACTTTGTTTTTCTTGCTTTTCTCTCTTTGCCATCCTTATCTCTGTTTTCTATTTTCTTTTTTTCTCCCAAGGTTGTCAAGTAGACAGGTTCTTTCATCAAAAACAATTGCAATTTTAAGGGCAAACTAAACTCCAAAGAACAAAAGTTAGAGATGACACTGCTTTAGATTACAGTGAGAAATGACTTTCAAAGAATTTTAAAACACTGTGCTTTAAAGAAAGTGACAAGCCATTTTGCTTTCCTTTGTAAATTCAAGGTACAATGCAAGCATTTGATCCTCTTCTGACGAAGCACTTACTAGTATACCTCTCATCGCGTGGAGGATTTCTGAGGGATCTGGAACACTGCTTGGGATCCTTGGTTGTGTATGTAAATCAGTTACTGAGTTTACATCCTGACAGAGAAGACCCTTAATGTCCCCTTGTGGTAGTTTTCTGAGCAAAAGGGATCAAAGAAATTAAGATTTATAAAAGCTACTGTGTCAGAGACAGTAGAAAATGAATATAAATTAGACATCACTCAGCAAGAGCTACACCACCAGCACAGAAAACACAGGGCACCTCATTACAGAAATAAACTGTACTGTCGGCCTAAGGTAGCGGTGCTTTTTTTCTATGCTTTCTACAGAATTCAAACACAAATAGCAAGCTGGAATGTCTTTCAGGAAAGCAGTGTGTTATTAGGAATTTATTTATTTAAATTTGAGAAGCATCCCTGGGGGGAAGAAAGACTCAATTTTTCACTGCTGCATGGATAAAATAAAAGGCTATCTGAAAGGCTAGGACTACTGGGCATAGAAAAACTAATGCAAACTCACAGGAAAGTATTCGATTGGAAAGTAGACAAATCTCACAAGGTTGATGGTGAGTGTGGATTTTCTTAATATAATCATCTCAAATGTGATGTCAGGCTTGCAATAAACGTGGTCTTTAAAATAATGTTAAGTTTTTCTTTAGATATCTTTGGTTGAGCCGTGGGAAAAAAGGGAAATTTCAGAAGACAGAGGAAATTGCAGGATAGTATTAACTTTGATTCTGTTCAAATGCTACCAGGTTCAAATACATATACATTGGTTCACACATTATGATCACAAGCTAGTTTTCATGCTCTCTCCATGAACCGACTACCATTTTTCAAAGAGGACAAGAAACAAAAATATGTGTTTCCCTTTTTCGCTTTTTGGCGAACTAAAACAATTTTATTGAGGTTGTTAGTTCCTGGGGAGTTTAGTGAATTGCAAAAACAGAGCACAAAATCTAGGAATATAAACAGGGTGTAAAGATCACAGTGTAAATGTAGGGAGGGGCCAGTTCCACTTTCCCCTTAGTTCTCAACTTTATCAAAGAAATGCCTGTCACACTTGTCAAAGCTTATAATCAGTGTATATATTACAAATAAAACATAATCAGTGATGAGCTCCCTTCATGCTAATTCCTTAATTTTCAGTGATTTATTTGCTTGCCGTTAACCCCAACTTGTGAATAGCTAACTCCACTTGGCTGGTATTGCTTTACCAATTTGGTGCAGTTAGAGTCTAATATGCTCTACTATGTACTGATTTCTGCCTCTTGGGTTTGCTACTATAATGCTGGAGGAAATTTTCATTCCTAATTGTGGCCTTCATTTTAATAATAATTATCATAAAACAGCAGCTTACTTTTTATATTTTCCCCCAATCAAGCATTAGAATTTGAAAACAGCTGGAGTTGACCATATAGAGAGGCCTGTTTTTTGTGTGTTTTTTTTTAATGCAGGTTGTTTTTTTAAATATTCTTATTTAAACTGATGTATAGAACCATAATTTCAACATTTTCATCTCCAGTGAGAGATACAGTAGCTACAAGTTCAGCTATTGAGAGCCATTTGCTAAGTGACCTTGATAAGCTTGGAATTCAAACAAGAGAGTTAGTTATTATTTGAATTTATAAGTAAGTGGCCATCCACAAAACAAGTGCATGATACAGGTTGACTCAGAGACTAGGAATATGTGTCTTTAGTGACACTGAACAAAGCTGGGGGCCCTCTTCCCCACTGGGTGCCACTGGGGTTGAGCTTCTTATGATATCCCAAGGAAAGTAATTCTCTGAGACTCCCACAGGAGAATGACTGACTTTCATTTGCATGGAATTAAATCCCTGGGATTTCCAAGTCCCATTTCCCTTAGTCCAGTCATAGAAGAAGTATAGCTGGGGTTTCAGCAGAGCTAACATCAGAGCCAGTGTCCAGAGTTTCCTTTCCGTGTTGGAGCCGGGTCCAGTACAGCATTAGGCTAGTTGCCTTCCATTAATCCATTGTGCGTGTGGTCCACAAAGCCACTGCCATGTAGGCAAATGCAAGGAAGCCAAGTGTGAGCTAAGAGCCAAGTGTGCCAAGAGGAACCAAGAGCATAAGAGAGCAAGCTTCTTTGTTTAGGGGATTATATATCCCACGTTTCCAGGTGCTCGCAGTGGCCACACCCATTCTGGCCAACCCTCTCAACCAGTACTTTCCCTATGTCATCCCAACTTACTGGGCATGGTCTAACTTCCATTTCTTTAGTCCCCTTCACCCAATGTTTTGTAGGGAACATGCCTATAATATCTGGCCTTCTCTTTGCTCCTTTCCTGTTATTAATAACTAGCATTAGGACTGTACATGGGTAGGGCTTCCTCAATAATTTGAATGTGCCTATTTGGATTCATCCCAAGAGCCACTACCTTAGTTTAGACATTATTACTTTTTATTTGGCTTATAGTTCTGTTCATATTGCTATATACCAAACCACCCCACAATAGTGGCTTACAACAGAAACATCTGTTTCGCTCATAAATGTGAGTTAATTGGGCTTGGCTAGGCAATCCTCTCTTGGTATCACACTGTCATCAGATGGTATCTGGGTAGGGGCTTCTTTGAAGGCTCCTTCACTAGCACTTCTGGGGTTTGGGCTAAGAGTTGTGGCTCCTTAGCCATCAGCTCTCTCCTTCTCTACAGCTTTCATCATGACTCACTTTACTATTTGATGGCATCAGGCTTGCCAGACATCCTCCATGTATACTATTTTATAGAGAATGGTATACACAGGAGACAACAGCTCTGCACCCTCATCCAGAGGAGCGGATAGCTTTTTTCCTGGAGGGCAGTGACTTTTTCCAGTTCCTAATTTCCTGTCCCTGGAAGGACCAGCCTGGAGGAAGGGCAAGCATGCGTAAGACTGGAATGTTTGTCATCATAAGCATTCCCTTGTGCAGTCCCAGGGGAAAAAATTAAAGTTTCCTAAAGTACAAAAAAAACTAGATCAGGCATTTACACTGATTTTACAGCTCCTTAAGTAGTTTTTCCCCTAGGTCTTCTTTCAATTCATAGTTCAAATGGAATTACAAGACATGAGTACAAATAGAGCAAGGAAAACAGCTAGCCCACCAGCATCAAAGTCATACACATTTGTGAATGCATTTTTTTTCTGGCAGGCATTCTAGCTTGGATTACAATGCTAATAAAAACAACAACAACAAAAACAAACAAAAAACAGGCCAAGTGTAGCTACTGCAAGACTCTCCAGGAGATATTGTCTCTGTACCTATCAGCAGCTCACTGCGTCAAGAAGAGGTCAGCCTTCTTTAATGTCAGGCCACCTCAAACAAGACAGTTTTTAACATACATGCTAAATATTTTGTTATAACATACAAAAAATAGAGGCAGGGTTTTTGTTTTGTTTCGTTTTGTTCTGGTTGTTAATCCTCACCAGATGATATTTTTCCATTTATTTTTAGAGAGAGTGGAAGGGAGAGGGAGAGAGAGAAACATCGATGTGAGAGAGACACATCAATTGGTTGCCTCCAGTACACACCCCGACCAGGGCCGGGGAACTTGCAACCAAGGTAAGTGCCCTTGACAGGAATTGAACCTGGGACCCTTCAGTCCAAGGGCCGATGCTCTTTCCACTGAACCAAGCCAGCTAGGGCTTTAACAGACAATTACAAGTATTTGCCCAAGGGATGTGTGAGCTACCTACTCTAAAAGATGTAGTTTTCCCAATGAAAATAGAAATAGATGACACAAAGGGTCAAGATTTTCCTCTTTGTTAGCTGACTTTACTTTGTGTACCATTATCCTAAACCCGTGGTCGGCAAACTGCGGCTCATGAGCCACATGCGGCTCTTTGGCCCCTTGAGTGTGGCTCTTCCTCAAAATACCACGGCCTGGGCGAATCTATTTTGAAGAAGTGGCGTTAGGAGTTTAAGTTTAAAAAACTGGCTCTCAAAAGGAATTTCAATCGTTGTACTGTTGATATCTGGCTCTGTTGACTTATGAGTTTGCCGACCACAGTCCTAAACCATTAGCAGTGTATAGATCTTCTTTTGCTCATGGTTACATTTATTTCTATGTGTTCTATTCTGTTTGGTGTTATAGTAAAAGGGATTATTTTTCTAAACTTCAACTTCTGGTAGTTTGCTGTTAGTATCTAGAAACAAATTTTCATAAACCAGATTGTAATGGTTAGTTTTATGTCAACTTGGTTAGGGTATTGTACCCAGCTATTCAAACACTGTCATAGGTGTTGCTGTGAAGGGTTAGTAGATGGCATAAATATCAACACTTGGTTGACTTCAGATAAAGAAGATTGCCCTTGATAATGTTAGTGAGCCTCATCCAATCAGGTGAAGAGCCTTAAGAGGAAAACAGGTTTTCCTGAGAAAGAAAAAAAAAAAAAGTTTCTTTCAGGATGCAGCGTCAGCTCGGGCCCCAGAGTTTCCAGACTGTCTACAGCTTTCAAACTTGCCGGTGTCCACAATAGCGTAAACCATTTCTTTGAAATAAGTATCTATCTCTATCTATCTCCATATCTTCCTGGTTCTGTTTCTCTGGAGAACCTTGACTGATAGGATTGATAACAGAGTGATCATATAATTTATCATCCACACTGGAACCCTTTTGAGTGTGAAAGGGACACGGTTAATAAGTATGCCAGGAAATTGGCATAAAGCAGAGCTTTCCCATGATAAAGGGTGCCCCTAGGTAAAATAAATCTCATCCACTCAGAGGTATCAAGATAATCCAATTGAGAAAAGAGGTGTTTCTGTTTCTGTTTTATTCTTAAGGGAGCCTCATTAGTTAACCAAAAATATTCTGAACTAAGGTAAAGAAACAAATCACTCCATAATTTGGAGAGAAACCACCTATTGGCATTATAGAAAGCATTTTCCCCTCTTTTGACATTTTATAAAGGTCAAAAGTTTGGACTCCTACAGTTATTTTGCATTTGAAAAGTAATAGATCAAAGGGTAAATCAGAATCCTCCTAAATAATGGCAGGCATTTAGATATGATGGATGTTCTTAATGTACTTGTGCAATTACCCAAGTTTAACCCTCCTCATTGTAGCCCTATTCAAATCTGTTATCTTTGACAAAGATAGTTTTTACATGACTACTAACCAGCTGAGAAGAAAGAAAAAATAATTTTGTGAAACTGAATGCTATTAAAGGTTCTATTGAATCTGTATTTCTGTCAGACACTCAATGGTAAATAACTATGGCAAATGAGAAATATAGTCATTGTATATCTAGCCCTGGTCAGTGTTGCTTGCTCAGTGGTTAGAGCATTGGCCTGCTCACCAAAGGGTCAGGGGGGGTCAATATCCAGTCAACAGCATGTGCATACCTGGTTTGCAGGTTCGATCCTGGCCCCAGTTGGGGCACATGTGGGAGGCAACCAATCAATATCTCACTCTCTCTCTCTCTCTTTTTCTGTTCCTCCCTCCCTCCCTTCCACTTTCTGTAAAAATCAATGGAAAAAAAAATATCCTCAGGTAAGGATTAATTTTTAAAAAATTATATCTATACACATTAAAAAAAAAAGAAGAAGAAAGAAAAAACTTCCCAACTGGTATGGTTCAGTGGTTGAGCATCGACTTATGAACCAGGAGGTTGAGGTTTGATACCTAGTCAGGGCACATACCTGGGTTGCAGGCTTGATCCTCAGTGTGGGGCAGGCAGGAGGCAGCCATTCAATGATTCTTTCTCATCATTGATGTTTCTGTTTCTCCCTCTCCCTTACTCTCTGAAATTAATAAAAAATACATTTTAAAAAGACTAGCAAATGTGACTCTGGAATCCAATTTTGCTCTCAGATTAATTTCACTAGGAATGAGTCACATTCATGGCTTGAACCTCTCAATATCTAACTACCTTTGCTATACTGATGAGAGCTATAGCTTGCTATATTATTTCTAAAACCTCTGATAGTAATACTGGAAATTACATGATAACTAGAAAATTTTAACTTCATGTACAGCTTCAAGTGAACCTAATCTAGCATTCTGGAAAATGCCGATTAATACAGTTGACCTTTATATGAAGTCAAAAGTGATATTGTGGACCCTGACTTCACACTTGCTCTCCCTTTGATACATTCTATACTATGAATATTGGAAAAGAATCTCCTCTCCTTCTCATGGGAAGGAATTTATGGAAGGAAGCTTTGACACCAAAATGTCAGAGAGAGAGAGAGAGAGAAAGTTATTCAGGAAATTAAGATTGTATTTTGTAAATAAATTTCAATTCAAGAGACTTTAATTAAACACCAAGTAATAGAAAATGCTATCCAATATACATCTTCTAGATAAAGGAATGGTTGCATATTTAACTTACTGATTAGTCAACCTTAAAAAGATACAGACACAGCTAGTGCCATTTTAAAATTATCTTATCTATAATAATAAAAGCGTAATATGCTAACTAGACTGGACATCCTTCCGGACGTCCTTCCGGATGACCTTCCAGATAAAGCTGGGGCTGCAGCCACGGGATCGAGGCAGCCACCGCGGCTGTGAGGGATCCAGGCAGCCACCACGGCTGCGAAGGCCTACTCTTGCACGAATTTCTTGTATGGGATTCGTGCACCAGTGGAGTCCAGCCTGGCCTGTGCCCTCTCATAATCCAGATCCCCTTGGGGGATGTCGGACTGCCAGTTTCAGCCTGGTCTGCGGGGATTGGGCTGAAAAGGGCAGTCCAACACCCCCCGAGGGATGTAGTAATGCACAAAGCAGCAGGCGGCCAGGAAGGAGCCCAAGCCTGGGCCAGGCGCTGCCACTCATCCAGGCCTCGCAGCGCCTCCAGTGGCTGCTGCTCACTAGCACTTCTGCGGAGGCGGGAGAGGCTTGCACTGACACAGCTGTGCTCACCAGCCATGAGCCTGGCGTTTGGCGCCCAGTCAGCTGAGTGGCACTCTCGCTGTGGGAGCGCACTGACCACCAGGGGGCAGCTCATGCATTGAGCATCTGCCCCCTGGTGGTCAGTGCACATCATAGCAACTGGTCGAATGGTCGTTCGGTCGTTCAGTAGCTTAGGCTTTTATATATTTAGACATATTTTAACCTACTTTCTTATAGGGTGTAACTTGGAATTCTGTGCTTAGGGAAACCAAGTTCACATGTATTAATTGAATCTAAATAACACTGTCAAAAGCTGAAGACAATATAAAGTTGTGATATTTTCAGATTATTGATAAAAAATATAATTTTAAGAGAGGGCTCTAGTTGATTAATAAAATTATCAACTCAATAAAAATTGCATCTCAAGGGACCAAATAGTAAACAAAAGCAATGAAATTATAACACAATAGCAGACAAAAGAGAATCTGAGGATTTTATTGAAATCAAATTTGATTAGAACTATAATAACTATATAACTGTTTTACTTGAAGTTGCATTTCTAATACAGTGTTATATCTAACACAATGTCTCTAGGAACTTTGGAGAATCACATCTTTTTAAATGTTTCCAACTATATACATGTACAAGTTATTCATACCGGACTCTGCATAGCAAGTTATACAACTAGAAACTAGAGACAGTGCATTTTTTACTATGACCATCCAGCTGTGTGATATTTGGTAGGGAAATAAAAATCTTTGAGTCTCAGCATTCTCATCTCTAAAACAAATATTTAACTATACATTTTTATGTTCCCAATATTTAACTATACATTTTTATGTTCCCAGAGAGCACCTACCTGATTTTAACTGTGTATGTTTGTGTGCATATATGAATGCACAATTGTTTTCTGTAACAAGGTACTTGTGAGTGCTGAGTTGTGATCTGGAATGAGTGATATGTAATTAAATAAGTGATGGTGGCCCTGGCTGGGTAGCTCAGTTGATTAGAGCCTCATTTCCATACACTGGATAAGGTTTTGGGTTTGATCTCCAGACAGGGCACATAACGAAAAGCAGCCAATGAATGCATAAATAAGTGAAACAATAAATTGATGTTTCTCTCTCAAAATCAATAAATAAAAATGTTAAAAGGTGATGGTAAATCACAGTTTGATGAAAGGAAAAAACATGATGGTAATAAGAATAACAAATTTATAAGTACAAACAAGGAAAGTATTAAATGGGGCCATTATTAAGTATACCCAAGACACATGGATATAAAGGGGAACAATTAATTACTGAACTTTTTAATTTTGTGGTTTTTATTGTTTGGAGTTACACTATATAATTATAATTTCATAATAAGATTGGTTAAGTTATTAAAGAAGTACTGTTTGAATGCATCTACATGAAAATTAATACACTTTTATATGCATATACATACATATATACACAAAGAAGAATATTTTTAAAAATTTAAAAACAACAAAAGGAAGACAAACAATCCAATTAAAAAATGGGCAAAGCACCTAAATAGACACTTCTCCACAGTGGACATACAGAAGGCGAAGAGACATATGAAAAAGTGCTCAAAGACACTAATCATCTGAGAGATGCAAATTAAAATGACAATGAGGCATCACTTCAAACCTGTCAGAATGTCTACCATCAACAAATCAACAAATGACAAGTGCTGGCGAGGATGTAGAGAAAAGGAACCCTCATGCACTGTTGGTGGAAATGCAAACTGGTACAGCAACTATGGAAAGCAGTGTAGAGTTTCCTCAAAAACTTAAATATGGAACTTCCATTTGACCCAGTGATCCCACTTCTAAAAATATGTCCTAAAAAACCCAAAACACCAATCAGAAAGAATATATGCATCCATATGTTCATAGCAGCACAATTTATAATAGATAAGATCTGGAAACAACCCAAGTGCCCATCAGGAGTGAGTATGCAAATTAACCCAACAAAGATGGCGGGTTAATTTGCATATGTGGGCGCAGAGCGGCCAGGATGGGGCAGGACGCTTGCATCGTAGCCATGGCGATGACGCAGGCGTCCATACCATCCCAGCCACTCCTGGCTTCTGGGCAACGTGGGAAGGCAGAAAGGCCACTCCAGGCCCGAGCAGAAAGGTGGCTCCGGAAAGTCTGCTCAGGCTGGAACGAAGGCCCATTCTTGCACGAATCTTTATTCGTGATTCGGGCCACTAGTATTTTATGTTTTTAATATATTTTTATTGATTTCAGAGTGGAAGGAAAAGGGAGAGAGTTAGAAAAATCAATGATGAGAATCATTCATCTGCTTCCTCCTGCATGCCCCCTACTGGGGATCTAGCCTGCAATAAGGGCAAGTACCCTTGACTGGAATCGAACCTGGGACCCTACAGTCTGCATGCTGATGCTCTATCCACTGAGCCAAACCAGCCAGGGCTAGTGTTATATTTTTAAAAAATCAGAAACAATTTGCCAAAAGTAGGGAAAGCATGGAAGATAAGTTTATAGTACACTCTTAAATAGAGATTTTATATGTATTCTATTTAGATGACAATAGATATATTAATTTCATTCCTTATAAACACAAAGTGCCTTCCACCATCATGTTGGTTATAGAAAGATGAATATCTTTTTGAGATAGAAACTATCTTTTTTCTTCCTCTGCACTTATATTTACTCCCCATAACACCTTGTGCAGTATGGACCACAAGGTAAGCGCTCAATAAACATTTGAGTGAATGAATAGTACTAATGCAGCATATACTGAGAAATGAGATAAAAGAGTATCAAACAATGACAGCAAAGACTGTCGGGAGGAAGATAGAAATTGATTAGTAGTTGCCAGAAACAACTCAATATTGTTCCCGCATCAACAAAAGAGGACAAACACAGACAAAGATCAATTTTCCTTTTTACCATGTATTTCTAAAGCAAACTCCACATCTCTTTCCCCCTCTAACATGGTAAATGCTGGAGGGCACTTTTGCACTGTTCCTGCAGCGAAGCAAATTAGCATCATTACCTATACAAGTCCCCTCTCTGCCTTCACCACCTAAGAGTGGCATTATCATACACAAAAGGTATGTGTGGAAAGACACATCAGGTGATACAATTGACTTCATTCTACATTAAAACACATTTTACCATTTGGGCCACATCTAAGCAATATATTGAATCTCCTCTTCCAATTTTCTCTTATTTATAAAGTGCTATCGCTATTACTACTTAAAAAAAAAATAAAGGCTATATATTCAAGAAGGTTGCTGATTGTATAAACATTACCTGACATGAGAAATAACATTTGAACAATGCGTGAGTTGCAGGGAGCAGGGTTATGATTGAAGAAGAAAAGGAGAATAGGAAAGCATAAAAAAACAAATTGGGAAGCTTGCCTATGCTGAAAAGTATGCATATATATGTGTGTGTGTGTGTAATTTTTATGTCTAAACAATACATTTATAAATATCTACTTCAGGTCCAGATGCCACACCACACACACCAAAGGGGCTCAAATTCATTTACAAGCATTTAATCACACTATCTGCTCGAGTTCATAGGGCATGACCTCATTAGCTCACAGGATGGAGATATATATAATTTTAAAAAGCAGTGGATAACACAAGCCTTCCAAAATGTTAGATTTGATTGGTTTTGAGAGAAAAGTGGAATATAGCATTAGCATTGTGACTATGGTGTCAGACAAGCTCTCATAATTTTACTGAAGTTAGACCACAAAGAGTTACCCCATTTACAGCTTAAAACAATTATGTATCCACACACTAAGTAAAAAAGTTGAGCTTCACATGATGAAAGCGATATTAAGAGATATGAATAGATATGTTGATATACTTTACAAACTCTGCTTACAAGTAAGCAATAGAACATTCATTCACTTATTGAGCAAACAATTTAACTCCCACCCATGCGCAAATTCATGCACAGCAGAAGGCTAAACAAATCCTATGTGAAATATCAAAGCAAGAGCATCCTAACAGAAAAGGAAGGAGTAAAACTCCATAAATCAGTGGAGGCTACGAGAAAGTGAGCATGCCTATCCTGATCGTCCAGGAAGAAGAGGGACCTGTAGATGCTCAATTAGACAGGTGTAACTTACAATACCCGAAGCACACAAGTTAGGCAATAAGGTAGATCTACAGGGGATGGACTTTATTAATTCATCCAAAACACACTTCTTAAATGACCACCATGTGCCAGGACTGTGCTTATTTAAATCCAAGTATACAGAGGTGCAAACGACCTGCCAGTGCAGTGGTAAAGGCAGCGGAAGCCCTGGAGTGAATACAGTCAAGAGAAAGAGCTCATGGTCCTTGAAAGGGATTGGTTGCCCACAGAAAATGCAGCCTAACAGCACCCCAAGAGCTTAGGGACTATGATACCAGCTCTCTGGGGGGTAGGGGAAGGCAGGGAAGGCAAGGGAGGGAAGTGTTGGCAACACATAACTTCTTTTTGTCCTTTTCTAGTCTAATTGCAGAGAAGCGTTCAACTAAAGGCTCTGGGGTGTGTTTGCCGGTTGGTTAACATATACTTTCATATTTTCGGCATTAGGTATCTTCTTTTTATTTTCTGACATTCCTTTATAAATCCCAATGAGCACTTTGTCATTACAGGAGTTCAGCAGTACACAGGCAACTCAAGAACTTTGCCTTTGTTTCCCAGTCCGTGCAGGAACCCAACCTGATATGCTTCAAGTAACATACAGCTCCAAAAGAGGGGGATATTTCAAAGAAATAAGTCCGTAGTCCAAACTTTTTGTGTTTAAATTTAACAGTGTTCTTGAGACAGAACTATCTTAAGATAAACCTAGCTTTATGCCTAGCCAGTGTTGCTCAGTGGTTGAGCATCGACCCATGAACCAAGGTCACAGTTCGATTCCTGGTCAGGGCACATGCCTAGATTGCGGGCTCAATCCCCAGTAGGAGGAGTGCATGAGGCAGCCGAGAGATGATTCTATCTTTGATGTTTCTATCTTTCTCTCCCTCTCCCTTCCTTTCTCTGAAATCCATTAAAAACCTATTAATAAATAAAAAAGACAAACCTAGCTGTAGAGTATTAAAAATGTAACTTTTAAAGAGTTTTAATATTGCAAGTAAAGGGCAATAGTGATACATTCAAGAAGGTACAAGATGACAGGAACTGCAGTCATTTCTCTATCCTTCCCTTTTTTCACCATGATCTACCTTTTGTTCTAAAACATTGAGACTTGGATCTTCTAATTCTCCTTTGCAACTGGACATAACCCTAACCGAACCTGGGATTATGAATGTATGTATTTTCATGTACACACACACACACACACACACACACACACACACACACACACACACCTGGGTTCCACTCCTCCATATTGCTAGGATTTTGCAACTGCTTTTCTCATTCAGTCCTACAAGATATATTCTGTATATTTATGCCAGGAGTCCTTTGCTTTCTCACTGTAACACTTCTTGATCTACCCACTTGTATGACACCAGGACCCTTCACCAATTCTATTCCTCATGATTGTGGCAAGTCCCTGTTAAGCAGAACTCACAGACTAAATTCAAGAAAACCACCTTCCCTATCTAGCTGTGCCACTTACCTTCAGGGGGAAGTAGCTAGAGCTCTAAACATCCACTTTCCATACCTAGAAATTAAGTTCGTAGTACATAACTTCTTAGATTTGTTACTAAAAATTAACTGGGAGAATGTAGAAAATGTAATGATTAATATATAGATTCTATTAAATATCAGTTATTTTTATCATCACCATGATAATCAGCATCATCAGCTGCATCATCATCATTGAAAAGCTGAGAAAATCAAAATGTAATGAGCAATTCTTTCTCCCATTGAGGTCTTTTTGCCTTTTATAACTGTTTTGGGATTGTTATCATTGCTTTGGACATTCACACAACATTTGTTCTGTAAGTCTGGTTCCCAAATTGTGTGCCAAGGTGCCTCAGAGAGCTGCAGAGAGCTTACAGAGACATACTGAGGTATTTGTTTACAAGAGAAACAGAAACTATCAGCTCGTGATTGTATCATATTTCTCTCAATGGCATCATCTCTTTTCAGAGGTCCAATTTTACCAGTTGCTTTCTGAAAGTCAAGAACAGTGAGAAAGTCATTGTGAAACAGGAAATAAGCATGGAGCTCTCCAACCAGAATCCAAATTCTGAGGAACTATGCACGCCTCAGCATCCCATACTTGATGATTCTGGTTATTTTAAAAAGTAATAGAAATACCTTTTTATTTTATTTATGTACATTAACTTTTCAAGCCACAGCTAAGTTGTTTCTATATAAATATGTATTAAAATGCTTGCAACTAATGTTCAAACAGAACACTCACATGTTTTGTTTTGTTTATTGACCTAGGGGGTTTGGGAAATAAATGACTGTGGGTGTCATGAACCAAGGAAATCCGGGATCCCTGCTGGAAGCGGTTCTCAATCCTGGCTGCTTATTAGCACCATGTGGAGTAGTTACATAAAACTTAACCTCACCAGGGGATTCTCCTATACCTGATGATAGAGAACTAGCCCGATAAATAATGTTTACTAGGTGACAAAACCAGAGAAAAGAAAACCTTCTTCGAGAAATAGTCCTTATTCCCAAGCCAAGTCCATCAAGATTACATTTCTGTGAGCTCTTAAAACTAACTCACTTCATCGCTTACTCCCCAGTCCTCCACCTCTGTTTTGACTGCATTTGTTCTCTATTGAAGCTCAATTTTATGTCCAAAAAGACTTTTATCATTCAGGTAAAGGCAGGTCCCTTAGAACAAAAATCCCCAACATTTAACAATCTTTCTCCAGAAGAATGTGTTAAAATGCTGATTCGAATTCCCCCTTTCTCAGACATTCTCACGAAGGTGGCCTTAGGAAAACACATTAGAAAGTCTGGAGAGGAAACTACAGAAGCAATGACCATGAGCTCCCCAAGAACTTGAAAATAAGTACTTCTGAAAATTAAACCATAAAAGCAGGTAAAATAGGTCAGAAAAAAAATATACAACTGTCATGTATAGGGTCAAAAGACTGAGATATGATTATAATGTGATAATTTAATATACTTAAAAATATCCCTCAAAAACATTAACTTTTCCATAGCAGAGGCTTTGAAAGTAGCATCTGGAAGGCAGGCATTGCAGTGGTATGATAGGGCCAGCTGGTGCTGGCTTGTGAAAGCTGGGCTGGGTAGTGTGCATTTCTTCCCAGACGAACATTTAGTAATATTGGTAGATTGACCTTGGTCGAGGTGAAAATATATACATCACAGAAATTGGTAAACATTACACATTTGGATTTTTTTTCCTGAAGAGCCATTTGTTAAATATTTATTAGCAGACCACTGGATATTGGGAAAACCTACCAAAACATGATTGAGAAAAGAAATTTCCCAAAAGGAGGAATGAAAAAAAAAATATCGACCTAAAGCATCTTTCCTTGTTGTGAGGACAAATGTAAATCTATACATAAAAGTATGAAGATCTTCAACATTTAGATCCTATAAAGAATTTTTCTTGCTCTGTTTTATGCAGCTTCACATGCAGATTTTTCTTTAGAAGAGAGTAACACTGGATCGCCTGATATTTGTTCTACATGATGGCAATATTCCTCAGTGAAAATGAGTAAGCTGCTATTTTAATTGATAATACAGAGGGAATTTAATGATCATGATCATCAATTTAGTCCAAGAAGTCCTGGGTACTGGCAATATTAAGTTTCTACAGAGTGGCTCAAAGGTCAAGCTGATATATAATGGTACTTCCTAACCAGCCAGTTGGCCTTCTCTGAGGACACATGACCTTAATACATAACTTCTTTCAGAAGTAATCTATCTAGGATGTTTAGAGAGCAGTACTTCCTCAGGCCAAATGTACTAGACCTACTTTGTGAAAAGTTGTTGCCACAAATGATCCTTTTACTATCTAATATCCATCCCAGGTAAATTCATATTTAAAAATCATCTCTTCTTTTAATGGCCATTCTTGAGGTACTCAGAGGCAAAGGCAACACAGATATACAACTTCAATTGTTCTCTATTCAGGCAGTGATAACATAGCAGAAATAAAAATTCATACGAGCCCATATCTTCACAATGCTAGGACCTTACTGATTATTTATAAATTTAGATACTTGAGTTTATAAGATCATCACTAGAAATATATTAGGTACAAAATACATATCCTAAAGGAGCCAAACGACACCATTTGTATACTTATTATTTCATCCTAGGCGTTCTACTGATTTGGTAAAGAAATTTGAAGCTGAAACTCCCTTGATCATTTTCAAATTTATCATGTTCATTAGAAGAGATTACTACTAAAGATTTATTTAGAAGCAAACCCATTATAATAGTAAATTGTGGCTTTATAATAATGTATGATTATATTTCCAAAGATGACCTCTGGCGTGTAGCTATAGATTCATTCGGATGGTTTCTCAGGCCTAATGATTTACTGTCATTGAGACAAATGAAAAAATAATCCTGTAAAATTATAATTAGTTACTACTTCTTAATCTAGATAGTTTTTTAATGATAATGCTTTAGGAAGCTATATTCTTTGGATTCTAATGCACTATCTCAAGACAACCTACTTCAATAGCAAATGAACAAAAATGATTAGTGAGAATCGGAAAGATACATAAAGCGTCTAAATAAATGAAGCATTTTCATGAAAACTATTAAACTGATGAATTAGATTAAAATGTCACTACCATTAAACTCTCTTTAATAAATGTCAAATAAATACTTCAGCAGCGCTCTACAGTCTTCATAACTGTTACTGTATCTGTCAGGAAAGACATTGTTTTTGCATTTTATGTGTTCTAACTAATAAAAAGATTTACTTTCCCTGCCTGATTGTAATTGTCATCCCTGCTGATGAAACTGAATTCTGAACACTATTCGGCTAGAGCAGGAAAACTTTGGGACCAGGTTAAAATATACTCTGTATATTAGTATCTTTCTATAGACTCCTCCAAGACATACATATACACAAACACATGCTTAGGGTATTTTTTTTTCTTCAGAAAGAGGATATGAGTGATCAATACCCCAAATCCCCAGGATATTCAACCTATGTAGTAATGTTTGATTCTTAGCCCTTTAAGCTACAGAGATGATTTTGATCACTGGGCCAGAGCTAAAACCTCAGCTAGGCTTTATAGGAATCAAATAGATGTAGGGAGAGGGCAATCTGTTTCAAAGGTTAATAGAATGTCTGTTTCAGTAGGAGTAGCTGATAGGTTGTTGTGTGGGGGGAAGAAGCAACTTTCCTCTACCCTTAAGGTTCATTCGGCTGGTCTCTTAATCAAATAGACATGAGATAGATCAGCAAAAGAAAATAACCAAATGTAATAGATACATGTGTATGGGAACCTGTATACATGAGAGTCAGAGAGCCACATGCATGAGAGGCTCAGAAACAGAAAGGGAAAATGGGTATAGACATTCTGAGCTAGAGATGAGATAATGCACGTTAGGATTTCAAAAAGTAACTGCAGGGACAGCACATGTTCAGGAATTATTAGTTTTCCCTGTCACATAGACAGGTAAAAAGTCATTTCTTGTTTTAAAGCTTATCATGGGCTAGGCTCCTAACGTAAATTCTCCTGGATAATTTAGGGGGTGATCAGAAGTTTCTTTTGAGCTCTCAAGGTCTTGGTTGCCTTTAGCTCAAAATAATCCAAATACCACTGAGACTTGTTCTGAACCCCTACAGTTGTTTGAACTGAAGAATGTAAAGATGAAGTAGATCTGTGTTACTCAGAGGACAGGGTACCAACCTGTTTGTGTATATGTATGTCTTGGAGGGGTCTATAGAAGGGTTACACCTGAGAGATGGGTGTTAAAATCTCCCACTATAATTTTTAAAAATATATATTTTATTGATTTTTTTACAGAGAGGAAGGGAGAGAGATAGAGAGTTAGAAACATCGATGAAAGAGAAACATCGATCAGCTGCCTCCTGCCCACCCCCTACTGGGGATGTGCCTGCAACCAAGGTACATACCCTTGACCGGAATCGAACCCAGGACCCTTCAGTCTGCAGGCCAATGCTCTATCCACTGAGCCAAACTTCCTATGGCAATATAATTGTGAGTTTTGTCTAAGCACTTCTTAGTTCTTTCAGTTTTCCTTCACATAATTTAAAGTTCTACAATGAGTTGTCTACACATGATTAAAGACATACAAGAAATCAAAACATAAGAAAAAAATACAATTCAAAAACTCCTGGCACACTTTGGCCAATGTGGTTAAGTAGTTAGAGCATCAGCCTGCCCACTGGAAAGTCCCAGGTTCTATTTCTGGTCAAGGGCACATCAATCTCTGGGCCTGGTTGGAGCATATGTGGGAGGCAACCAATAGATGTGTATCTCTCATATCAATGTTTCTCTCTCTTTCCCTCCCTCCCTTCATTCCATTTTTCTAAAAAGTCAATGGGAAAAAAAATTTCCTCAGGTGGGGATTAACAAAACAAAACAAATCAAAACAAAACAAAAAAATAAACAACATCTTAATACAGTTGAGAGAGATCCAATGGACGTTGAGTAATGAAAAGTTTGGTCACTGAAGAGAAATCACTGTGTGAATGTAGATACAGATATAAATATATGTGTTTATATTACAGTCATATAGATACATATATAGTTAATTAGAATATATTGCATTATCATATACTAGTATTTTACAATAACATTAGACACTAAAAAACACTAAAATTAGCTAGGAATAAATAATTTATAACAGTATTAATTCTTACTAACTTATTTTTAAATTCAATAAAATGTTCTCCTAAACTTAAATATAAAAGATGTAGTTCAAACAACTTGACAAGCTTAATTTATATGAAAAAGTCAAGAATAGCCAAGACAATTTTGAGGGGGGGGGGGGAGAATCAGTTTGATGATTATATTTTATCATATCACAAAATTGATTTTGAAACAAATATTTGATAGCCTAACATTGAGGGTATTTTTCTCCCACAGACCTCCACTACAAGATATGCTAAAAGAAGTTTAGGCTGAAGTGAAAGGGCACCAGGTGAGAGCCTATGCAGGGAGAAATAGAACCAGAAAGGAAAACTTACTACTGAATGCATGCAAACTTGTCACAAACTGATCTCTAATTTAATAATATCGCATTAAAATTTAACTTGACAAAGGGATTTTAAGATTTATACCTAAATGTGAGAGACAAGAACAGACTAGCAATGCTGCATTGCATATGTGAGACTTCTTAAGAGAGTAAAACTTAAAGGTTCTCATCAGGAGAAAAAAAATATAACCATACATGATGTTGAATATTAACCAGACTTATTGTGGTTACTATTTCACAATACAATATATAATGATTAACTTTATGTTGTACTATAAGCCCGGTGCATGAATTTGTGCACCAGTGGGGGGTCCCTCGGCCTGGCCTGAGGGATTGGGCTGAAACCGGCTCTTCAACATCCCCTGAGGGGTCCCAGATTGCAAGAGAGAGTAGGCCAGGCCGAGGGACCCTATTGGAGCATGATCGGGGCCAGAGAGGAACGTGGGAGGTTGGCCAGCTGGGGAGGGACCACATGAGGGCTCCAGGGCATGTCCAGCCCATCTTGCTAAGTCCTGATCAGCGGGACCCCAGCAGCAAGCTAACCTACCATTTGGAGCGTCTGCCCCCTGGTGGTCAGTTCTCATCATAATGACTGTTTGAGCGGCCTTAGCATATCTTGTGAGCATATTACCCTTGGATTGTTTGAATGGATGACTGGACAACCAGACACTTAGCATATTAGGCTTTTATTATATAGGATACCTGAAAGTAATAGAATGTAATGTGCCAATTATATCTAAAAATAATAATAATAATAATAGATTAGCACTCTTGGAGAAGAAAAATAGTAGAAGGACTTCTTTTATCAGATATCAAGATTTGGAGTCAATAATTAGGACAGTGTGGTACTGGCACAGGAATACAGAAATGTACCAATGGAATAAATGGAGTACCCAAACATAGACATATGCACACATGATTTATGATAACAGTGATGCTGTATAGGAGAGGTAAAAGTGAGCTGTTTTGCTAAATGGCACTGGCTTAATTGGTCTCCATAAGAAAGCAATATAGAATTTGACTCTTACACACAACTAGACACAATCATTTCTAGGTGCATTATAGATCTTAATGGAAAAGCAAAGTAATACAACTTTTTTAAAAAAAATGACCAAAGATAATATTTTCATGAATGTCACGTTAAGGGGAGATGATTTCAACAGGACACAGGGAGGAATAACTATAAAGACAAAAAGTTGATAAAAACTAGTTTTCAGATACTTCCTAGCAAAGAACAGTTTTCAAAACATAGACACATGGAAGATCACCCTCTTTTTCTCCTTTCCCAATCCAGACAGGCTAATGAGGTTCTGCTTCTTGTGAGCTTTGTAATTTGAGGCAATTTTAAGTAAGCCTTTCTAAAAACCCAGTTTCTTCTGCAAAACAGAAATAATTACATTTAACCTGCAAAAAAGTTGTGCATATTGAATGCAAATATATATATATATTTTAAGGGGCCAGATTATTATGATCTCTGAACGCATAATAATCTGGCCATTCAGTGTATTTCACAATGTGACAGAGTTTGACCTCTTGCCCTGCCACAGAGGAAACCAACTAAACCATAAATTGATTAGAGTATGCCACCTATGCCATGAAATCTCTCATTAATGCTAAGGAAAAAAAAAGTAGATAAGTGGGACTCGAAATAGAAAGTGAGGGCTTGATGGAGAAATCAAAATATATTTATCAAGAAAGAATCTATGACTACTGGAAATAATTTTCCTTTTGGAGGTTGATGGCTCAATTCAACCTAATCTGTGAGGTATTGTGGAAGATATTCTTTAATGGGACACAGTCACTCCTGAAAGAGTGATGTTTAGTCCTCATGACATATCAAAAATTGTTTCACAGTGAGTATAGTGAATATGCCTCATTGTAGTTCACATGTAATGATATGTTTGTTGCCATCCTGCCGTGATGGTTAGATTTTTAAAATGTGTTTAAATGAAAGACTAACTAACTAGAAGTCTAGCTCACAGCTCTGTTATTGAGGAAGGAATGACTTTGTCATGCTGTTGCCTTCAGTACAAAATATTTTTTAAATTCCACAGTAACTTTAGTTAAAAACCTAAGTATTTCCATCTTCATTCAAAAATAAAATAAAAAGGTGGTAGTGATCTTTGCATTTATGTATAAAATTAAGCTAGTGGGGTAATGTATATAGTGTAGTGATTGGCAGTTGGCCTCAGTAGTTAGAGGACATGGATTCCAAGCCTGATGCTGCCACTTTCTGGCTGTAAGTCCTTGTGGAAGGTGCTTAAATACTCTCTGCCTCAAGGTCATTATCAATAACATGGGGGGCGGGGAATAAACGTCCCGATCTCAAAGAGTTCTTATATATGTTAAGTTATGTGATTCATAAAATACAGAGAATAGTTCTTATCTTCTAACAAGCTTTAAGAAGTTCTTTTTTTCTATTATAAAGATGGATCAATATAGGCATGTTCCTAAATAATTCAAAGTATGTTTTAGTAATAAAATATATTTTAATTTTTTAAAATACAAACTATTTTAAATGCTTTTCACAGTTTTTGCACCAACATTCTCTTTTCATAGTTTTTGCCTTGTTTGCTATTTTATCCTCCACGAGAGCTATGAGGTGGAATTTGCCAAAGAAAGACCATCTGCAACTGGGTATGAAATGGCTAACCAAAAGACAATCCCACCCTTAGTCTTAGGTAAATTAGTTATTGCTGTCACTTAAGAAAACCAAAAGATTGCTACCTTAATAGTAAAAGACTTGGGCCCCTGAGCCTGGTCTACCATTAAGTGATTGCAACAGTTGACAAGTTCTATCATGTTTATGTTCTCAATCTCCTCAAACTGCATATGTTGGATTAGATAATTTCTACAACCCTTTCTAATGTGAACATGTATTCACTAAAACATTTATTTCTCTGGTGGATGTAGCTAATGCTCCTGAATCCACTGACAGTGTCTAAATTCTTTGTTCCTCAAGTATTTGGAAATTGAAAAAATGTATTCATAAATGTATTCATAATGCAAATTACTGACATTTAAGTTATTCTTTAAAGTTTACAATACCAATGCACTAAATACATAACGTTAAAATTTTCATATTCTCTAATGAGCTGAATTTGAAATAATAAGCTGATCATAGCTGTTTTACTATGCTTTCAGCAGCTCAGCTCTTTACTCAGATGCTGTTGTAGGAGAGATAAAGATTTGGCATGTCTAAAGCTTAGAGTTTCTTCATATTTTCACCCCAGCTCTGGGTCTGTATTCAGTAAGCTAATAAGTACAACCGTGAGTCTTATGATAACAACAAAAGACCCTCTTGATCACGCTTAGAGTAAGAGGCCAGAGTAAGACAGGCACCCAGGACTATTTGAAGCAGATACACTGCTAAAATTTTTAAAGACATAAGAAAACTGAAAATTATGTGGCTATGATTTTATTTTCTTGTTTTCTACAAAGAAGAATGACAATTAAGTTAAAAATAGAATGCTTATATGAAGGATGCCACACAGTAATCGGGACATTAGAAAGAAAGCACCTAGCATTTTCACTGAACACAAGTCTCCTGTTACTGACATTTCCAAGATTCTGAGGCAACTTCCAGGTGGAAGCACAGAAATGTTCTTGGTGATGGTGATTCCCCACATACCATGGAAAACAGAAAGGTGACAGAAGATGCGAGAAGTTTAAAGTTTAAATGTTGTGGTATGCAAAGGAGAAAATAAGAAAATTCTGGAAATCAAAGATAAAAGAACTAGTTGTTTCTGCCTGACAAAAAAAAAAAGTTAAATAACTAAATAAAGAAACAAACAACATCCTGTATTTGTATTCTATATTCCTATATGCACTTAAGAAAAACTGAAGGAAAACATAATCTCTGTCAAGAATTTGTCATGGCCAAAAAAAAAAAACCTCCTCATATTCTACTTCAGTGGAGTTATCAGAACAGGAGAGCAAATGACATTATGTTGCTTATATTCAGGAAGATATAGAGGAATATATTAGAAGCGATAGAATGCTTAATAAAGAAACTTATATAACATACACAAACATCTCTAATACCCACAGCTGCAGTCTACGTACCCAACAAAAATATGAAAACAAGAAATACTGAAAAGGTTTTGAATAGCTGAGTAGCCTGCTATTAACTAGAATTTTTTCTAAACACTACCCTTCAGCTATATTAGTGAATACATTTGCATTTCTTTGAGTAACACAAAAAATATTATGCTATTGGTAATATATTGTATTAAGGTGTCTTTAAAAATAAACTGCTATTGACATACATTGATTCTCCTCACTTGATACATAACAAACATGTCTTTTGAAAGTATGAAAGGATTTATAAAACATTTACTGAAGCCATATTATTTTACTGATAAAACAATTAAAGCTTTAGTTTATAGGGTAACAAAATTTTCCAAATGTCCACGGAAAACGAGGCCAATTGGAACCCTATCTCTATGTTTCATTGCATTTAATCCTTTATATTGAATTTGCTAGTTGGTTGTCATGTCTAAGCTTCAGAATATGTTTAGGTCTAATAATTGTTAGGACTTAAAAGGCAATATAATTTTTAAAGGCCATTTTGTAAGCTTCCCCACCAGAGGAGAACAAAGACCAGGAAGACTTGGACAGGAAATGCCAGACACCAGGAATCAAACCATATAAGGAACTAAAACTGCCAAGAAGCACCAGACAGCTTCTCTCTGTCTCCTCACTAGGGACTGCCATCATTGACCCAATCCTCTTTGGCTCGGTGCTGTGTACCCCTTCCCTTTGGATATCTCTGTCCCCCATTCCCATTTCTTTAAATAAATTCAATTTTTCTTTATTCACCATCTGAGATTGCTATGTAGCCTGCCCGAATACCACCAACTTTAACCTTTCAATAATCTAAATTACATATTCAGTCACTATCATTTCCATACCTTTACACATTGAAGAGATAACATCATAAAAACAAATAATACTTTACTCTACTTTATTCTCCTCATAATGTGTGAGGGGGGAATGGACAAAATGTTCTAATTAGTCATCAGATCTAAGTTTCACCATTAATGGTAACTAAAACTGTGTATATAAATAAGTAGAAAAAATGCCTAGAAAATAATGGCAAAGAGACATGACAGAAAATGATTTATTTTTATATTTAAACTGTGATCAATCACTACACAGAAGTTTGTTCACTGCTGGAACCTAAAACTAAGCATAAAAGTCTTTGAGATCTTTAAGATTACTAAACACTGGAGTAAAATTAACGAAACTAAAGTTAGAAAGTAATTAACACTGTGTTTTCTCTTTTAATTTAAAAAGAAAATGAAGTTCTGGTTCAGCAACCATAGCTTAGAATTTCTTTTAATTCCTCTCCCTACCCCTTTCTCTTCAACAAGCTTCTTCCTTTAGCTGGTGGAGATAGCTAGTAATGCAAGCTTGAGTTAACAAACAAAAAAGACATTAATAAAAATCCTTATTTCTGATATCATAATTATATTTTTTCTTTATTCAAAATCAGAACAAAGGTTTTTACACTTTCCAGAAATAGAGTCATTATAAACTGTCTCTGTATATGTTTTTTAGGAGTACCTAGATATTTTCTTCCAAGTTCATTAGCTTCATAGTAAGTTTTCCTTTTGTTTTATGACTATTCATTTCACTACACATAAAAGAAATGTTTTATCTTGATAGCTTCAAAAAAAAAGTAGGCATTTAAAAAATCTTTTAATATTGCATAGTGTTTTTAAGAGATAGCTTTTCTTTCTATCAATCACCCTCCTCTCCTTTCTCCACCAAAAGGGGAAAAAATATGGAGAAGAGATGCATGAAGGTCAAGACTGAAAAGTCATAAACCATTGTGAATAATGTCAGGACTGTAATTTAATTAGTGCCCCATCTGTCACTTTCTGTTTGACGAGCACTAAATGTCCAATTATCATTTAATATCTGCTCTAATCAGTTCTGGCAAATTTTTCAGGCACACAAGAGATGACATTAATAGATGAAAGTGAGGCCACTCTTGCCACATTATCAGAAAGAAATCTTGAACAGCATTGACTTAAAATTGGGAAGGTAAGAATTTATTCCAATTAGTAGTAAGACATTTTATATCAGTGTTGTGGGGTGTTTAAAAAATTCCTTGTTCTCACAAGAGGTTAATGAAGTAGCCATACCTATGATTCATCAGAAACTATTTTATGGATTCTAAAATAAAAATGTGAAGTATTATCTATGTACTCAACAACACTTCATGCCATATCTTGGAAAACCATCTACTTCTGGGTTAGTGATCTACCTCTTATAAACTAGTTTTTCCACAAACCAATGCATTTTTCGGGTGTGTTGAATCTGCAGGGAGTTTTGTAAGCAAACCATATGCTGAGTCCATTTGGGACACTGTCTTTTGTAAAACAGGAACATAATTTATTAAGGTAATCTTCATTTAAAAACAATAATACTGCAATTGTGAGCTAATTTTTATGACAGTAAAATGATAGAAATCTTACAAATTTATTTCCTATTGATAAAAATTACATTGGCATTCCATTTGTGGCTACTACTGATCATTTTGGCTTAATTTTTAAAATTTGGAATTATAACCCAAAAGCTTTTATAACTGTTGTCAAAATACTGAAGGCATGTAATAATCCATGCGTCATTCTTCTATCATCATTATTAATATTTTGGTGCTTCTTCCTATTTTTTTTACTTTTAATATACAAAAATAAAAAGCTTTTATTATTGATTGAAAAAGTGAAAACCTTAAAAAATTTCACATTTTCCAGATAATAATTGCAGAAGAGGTTATTAAAAAAAAAAAAAAAAGGTGATGGTGGGAGAGACCAAGAGTATACTTAACTTGCTCAACACTGGAACAAAGATATTTTAATTATTTCTTCCTACAGCATTTAATATTAACTATAAATATCTCTTTAATCTGAATTTAGTATGAAGCACATATCCCCAAGATAAATAAAACTGTACCCTATTCATTCAACAGCAAGAAAAAGTGTTAAACATTTAGTTTGTGTCTGATTTGCTACAGGTAACCAAAGAAGAATTGGGTTAATTTCATTTGGATTCAATATAGTAAATTTTTGCATTTCAATTACTGGGATTAAGGTCTAGTTGAGTGGCTTCTGTTAAACAAAAACAAACAAACAGACTTTTGGATTATACAGGTGATCTGTATATGCTTATGAATTAAATATCTGATAAACCTTTGACATATTCTAATATGTGGCCTATTTATTCACTGCAGTATTTGAGCCTAAACTTTCTTAGCTGTGCCTTTCTTTTTTCTTTCTTCTTTGTTATGTGTCCTCGATGTAAATGTTTAAAATCAGTTACATAGGTGATTAAAGCTCCTTCCTAATGATTCAAAACTGAATTATTAAATACTAGTAGCCCTGCACACAAATCCGTGTGCCAGTAGCTCTCTGTGGGGCCTGGCTGCTCCGCGCCTGCAGCCCATCCGCAGCCAGCCGCAGAAGGCTTACCTCATTGCCGGGGAGACAACGCAAGCTTTCATCCCCTCTCCCCCGCTGCTCCATGCCTGCTGCCCAGAGGCCATTTGAGGCTGGGGTGAAATGCTTGCCTCGTCGCCACGGCAACGAGGTAAGCATTCCCCCAGGCTGCTCACACTGCCTGCTCTCAGCGGCTGCCCCCGCCCCGCCCCCCGGGACTGGGGGACTCCGGCAGGGCTGAGAGGACTGGGTGCCACCATCTTGTGGCTATGGGATCGGCCATCTTTTGTGATGGAATGATGGTTAATTTGCATATCACACTTTTATTACATAGGATTATTAGATAGGATTAGATTTTCCTAGTACAAGTTTTCATTAGCAACCAGTAAAGATTTTTCTTGACTGGCTTTTTCCTTTAATGAGACAGTACATCTCATAGAAAATTTTGGACCTAATTTAAATTTTCTTCCTAAATGAAGTGACTTGTATCTCCACAAGTTACCCTTCCCAGGAAAATGCTCTCACGAAACTGATCTCTATATGCCCTTTAGTAGTTGCTAATTTTAGATAGGACAAAGGTCTCAGGGTCTGAGCCATTCCTACTAAATGCTCTTCTTGATAAGTGTTAAAATGTAGCAGTATTTTGCAGATGGAGGGGTAAACAAGACGAGCTTGACAGGAGCCCAACCAGATAAGTGTAGTCAACTGTAAGAAGAAAACCTGTAATTGACCAAGTAGTGTATATGAGCAATGGTTAAGCCTCCCTTCGGGAGATAAAGCTTTGGATATAAATCCCTGGTCTCTTCCTGGCACAACCACATCTTGTTCTTGAATAAAGCACCCCACGTGGCTAATCCCTTGAGTTTGGTAACAATAACAAGACAAAGAAAGGTTTTTGATAGGTCCTCTTCCGTGATTATAACTAGAGATTTAAAATGAAGCCCTTTGCCTTATACGATATTCAAACTACATTTATAGTGGAACAAATGTCATTACTAAAAGATTTACATTCCTGTCATTGAAACTGAGATTGGACTGACAGCGGCTTGATTTCAGCAAAAATTTGTCAGGCTGTGGTGCTCCTGTTTGACTCAATTATTCTGCCCACCCAAAAATCCAATCTCCCTCAAAGTATTTATAGCATGGACCCTTGCCTTGTGGGACTTTGGCAGAAGAAGGAGACAGGAACTGTACTGCTACTGCACATAAGGGTAAATTCTCTTTATAAATATCTCTGTGGGTATTCGTTGCCCTATAACTTGTAAAATCCTACTGAGCTCATGAGCCAGAATGTTAATTGTCAGATTTTAAAAGCACTAGCAGGGACATCCTGAGTCACAACTAAAGGAAGTTCTGTGGGGAAAGAAAAGTAAAACCGAGCGGCCAATTGAAACCCCAAAGTATTCTTTCCCCATAGGAACAGCTCAACATATGAGCCCTTTTCTATGAGATGGAACATTATTGATCCAAAATGCCACCTTTACAGTGCATGCTTCAAAGAACAGCCTCAATTTCGAAGAATAGTGCAAGACTATAAAAAATGTTTCTAGACTCTACACCCTGTATTAATGACATGTGTTTAAGTTTAGGTGTTTGGAGCCAAGGGGCTCATTAAGCTAACTCATCAGTGTTTGTTTGTATCTCTTAACTAAGTAGTTATACTAAATATTTATCCCAACTACCTTGGGGAACCAGTAGAGGGCACTTTCTGAAATAGAACAGGAAGCCATGGGTTTCATCTGGTTTGGAAGGCAATTTGGACACCTCTGGTGTGATACCACAAAGCACGTGACCTTCATAGGCAAAGAGCAGCTGCCAGAAACCTAAGGACCTACAGACAGAAAGCTCTGACTCCTCCACGAATTCACTCACTAGATTTTACACTCAGTTCCTAGTGCTCATTTCCTGTCCACCCTTAATTTAGTAAATTCACTCAGGACTAGATGTGTTACTTACAGGAAACTAGAGGGGGGGAAATATATGGCATATTGAAGAGCTGTAAACTCCTCGGAAGGCAACAAGGGAGTCCTGCTGTCTTTGATTTCGGTGATCCCAGAGAACAGGGACACCCTGCCGGGCTCCATGGAGAACGAGGTTCTTTAGGAAAGGCCAGAACTGTTTAGTCAGTAACCTTCCATTCCCCCACTCCGAAAAGTGCCAAATCACCTCACAGCCAGAGGGCATTGACTCCCGTTTCTCTCTAGGCCATTGCATACTGATACTAACTCATTAAATATATATTTAAATCAGACAGTAGAGTTAATTAAATATGTATTTAAATAACTCAGTAGATCAAGTGTCGAAAGAAGGCATTTCTCCCTTTTCTCAAGTTCTGTGAACTTTAATTAAGACCTCTGAAAAGCTATTTCATTCCAGAAATGTACTTCTTTTACTTGAGAACTTCTAGGGACAACTGACAAGTGGTGGCCACCCATAGGAAATACGCATCTTTTGATAATCTCTCGTCAAGTGCTAACCTTTCTGCCTCTCAAATAAAACAAATATTTCACTGAATAGGAACAATCTCATGAACTTCACAGGTTAAGAAATATTCTCTCGGCTCCTACATTTCAGGGTAAATATTAATTTTAGCTATCCAGTTTATGATTTTCTCCTAATATGACCCAATATCACAACAACAAAAAAACAAAATCACCTGGACAGATCTGAAGGAGGTTCAGGTACTGTTTACCAAGTGAACTTATTTCACAGTAACACCGTTGTCTTTGAATGTAATTGCCATTCTCTCACCATGAGCTTGGGTTAATTTTTAAAGCCCACAGGTATGCTGTTTAATATATTGCTGCTTCTTTAAATGTAAAGTCTCAGGAGCCTGAAAGAGGTAATATGACTCCAGACAGAAGCTCATTTTACTGTCTTCAAAAGGCACCCGGAGGACTAAATAATTGGGCCCCTTGTTTAAAATCTAGAGCCAACACTTTGGATTTGTAAATATGAAATTTCACAATTCCGAGTTTCTCACTGAGTGCCAACACTTATTTCCAAGTTCTTCAGAGAAGCAATGGTAATTTGGCCATTTACAGACCAAGACAGGACACACATTGGGAAATGTGCAGGAACAAGTACAGTAAACAATGTTGCCTCATTAAAATTCAAGCTGCAACTTCTAAACCAGATGGGTTAGCAGAAATTTCTGCATGGCTCATGAAAGAAAATAGCATATTTTCATTAAGGGGGAAAAAAAAACAACAACACGAGTTTATTGGTAGACCACATTCTGAAAAGCAAAAATACGGGTGATAATTATGAAAATTTACCTTAAGGAAACCCATACCCCACTTCTTTTCATATAAATTTAGATTTGAACTTATATACTTTTATGAGACTGGAAAAAATAGGACCCAATTAAAAATGCAAAAGGCTTTTTCAATATTAATTTCAATTGTCAAACAAACTAACTAAAATGTTCATGGTCTAAAGCTTTCATAACAGGTAATGAGTCAGAAAAGGACCAGGTCCTGGGGCACGCAGTCGGAGCCACCAGCAGCAGCACTAGACGGGGGAGACAGCGCGTCTGACATCCTGCAGATAACGGGCGGGCCTTTTACACAGAGTGGGACAAAAGTAGGTCTACAGTGATTACGCCAGAGTTTAATCTCATATTATAATGTATTGATTACTGTATTATTTTCCACATGAACAACTGTAAACCTACTTTTACCCCACCCGGTACGTTATGTTTTAGGGGAGAAAGATGTTAAGTTATTTAGAAAGAATTTGCATTGGCTCTAGTTATGGAGTGGTGGGAAATGCAAAGCAGAGCTGTTTTAGTATAGCTGTACAGTTCCAAAGAAGCATATATTTTACTACTTTTGATTGGTTTGGGGCAATAGTCCTGAACGTTGATGCGTAAGCAGGATCCGGTGGCATCTGGTGGCTGGCTGCTTCTTTTCAGATAGCCGCCTGGAGGTTGAGTCATAGCTCCAACTCACACCCAGGGAACCGTCTTCTGTTGGTCCACAGCTATCTGCTGGTTCATCACCCCTGCCTCTTTTCTCACTCTCTGGACAGCTGTAATTTGATTTAGGACCTCTCAGCATTTTTCTATCACAATAATTAATATATGTCAATATTAAATGAATTTAACATTTGAGATTAAAAATAAACCAAATGGGTAATGGCTACTGTGCTTTATTAAAGTGTATAAATCTTAGTGTACCTAAAAAAGCATAAGAGAGGTTTTTTATTCAATATGCTCGTCAACAATTACCTTATACCATATAACCACCTAAACATTTTTATAGAAAAATTTAGAAAATAAATTGACAATTTTTGGAAACAAAGATAAAAATAACTAAAAACAGATTTCCCACTTTAAGTAAGAAAACTACATTGGTTACTTTTATATTATTAATATGGAAAAAAGTAGTTTGAGAATTGTAGCAAGCTTCTACTCTTATAAAAAAGTTTTTAAAAGTTTTAGGAATAAGATCCACTCACTTTAAGCCTCTTTTTCTAAGATGATTTTAAATGTATAATGCATAAGCAAAATTTTAAAATATATTTTCATAAAGTGATTTTAAACATATCACTTCAATGAAAGAGGAGAACAGATAAAAGCCTAAAATACTCCTAAATAATTTATTTGGGTATTAAATCACAATTGAATCTACAGTATAATAGATAATGTGGATAAGATTTTAAGAGCTAAATTGAATGACTAATTTTTGTCTCTTCAATCATATAAGTATGTATATGGGAATATTTCTTATTCTCCCCCCAGAAAATAATCATGATACAATATAGAACTGACACAAAATTATTTTATTTTATTTTTTAAAAAATATATATATTTTTAAATACATTTTTATTGATTTTTTACAGAGAGGAAGGGAGAGGGATAGAAAGTTAGAAACATCGATGAGAGAGAAACATCGACCAGCTGCCTCCTGCACACCTCCCACTGGTGATGTACCCGCAACCAAGGTACATGCCCTTGACGGGAATCGAACCTGGGACCCTTCAGTCCACAGGCCAACACTCTATCCACCAAGCCAAACCAGTCAGGGCCACAAAATAATTTTAAAAGATAACAGCTTATTGCTTTATTAATAACTAGAGGCCCAGTGCACGGATTCATGCACTGGTGAGGTCCCTTGGCCTGGCCTGCAGAGATCAGGCTGAAACCAGCTCTATGATATCCCCCAAGAGGTCCCGGATTGCGAGAGTGCACAGGCCAGGCCGAGGGACCCCACCCGAGCACAATCTGAGCTGGGGAGTGACTGTGGGAGGACTCCAGTGCGTGTCCGGCCCATCTCGCTCAGTCCCGATCAGCTGGACCCCAGCAGCAAGCTAACATACCAATCGGAGCATCTGCCACCTGGTGGTCAGTGCACGTCATAGCGAAATTACATCATAGTCAAACAGTCAAACAGTTAGACACTTAGCATATTAAGCTTTTATTATATAAGATTGTCAGCTACTCCAAGCCAGCTACTACTCTGGGTACTGGGAATTCAACAACAAGTGAAAACAAGTCCCCTCCTTCATGAGGCTTATAGTCAACTCCCCACCATTAACTGCTACTGCCTTTATAATAAGGAAGCATTTTAAATCATTTTTATTTTTAAACTCAGCCCACCAGATAAAAATGTATGAAATAGGCAGAAATATTTACTTTAAGGCTAACATGATTGCTGTTTGAAAACTGATTTTCTCTATGTAAATTAATACAGTAGTTTCTCAACTTCACAACTGAAATAATGCTTTATTTGTGGGAAAAGACTAACCAATTAGAATTACTTGTATAACATTCTTTGTTTCTTCATTTCATTTTGCCATAGGGAAAATGATTTTACATTCAAGAATCAGGAGCCACACAGACAACTCAAACATAACATAAAAAGGTAAAAGAAAATGTGCCCAAAGCTCAGGATGAATTATAAAGAATAATGTAAATTTCATGTTTTGGGTTCCCAATATGGAGGAGTCTCTCACTCTTGCAAAAGCAGCAGGACGTCTTGCAGTTGAATGAAGAAGACAACCATAATCATCCTACCTATAAATAACAGTTGTCAGTCTCAACATTTTAGGGAAAAATTGAAATAAAGATACAATACATATATATTAAGAGAATTATTTTTAGTTTGGGAACCTGCAATTTTTGTGTAAAAGTTAAAATGTGCATTTGCTCTTTTATTTCCAATGAAGAAAAATCATGATTACAATCTGAAACCATTTTAGTGTATTTTCAAGCAAATATGCTTTTTACCCAACACTAATTCACTAAAATAGGCATAAAATAAAAATTAAAATAGATATATGGGAATTTATAAATTAAACAATATGGCAAGTTTTCCACTTTCCTATATTAACAAATGAGTTGCAAATTTGTGTGAATCTATTGGTTTGTGCATTCATTATCACATTCAGGAATGAATGCTACTGTTAAGAAAAAAAGTCCATAAAGCTAGCCTCTTGCAAAAAAAAAAAAAAATATATATATATATATATATATATATATATATATATATATATATTCTTTTTTAAAATTCTTATCTCCACTTTTTATCTTTTCCAATTTTTCCCCCTCCATTTTATACTGCTGTGGAATCACCAAGTGATGCTCATACCATTGGCATAGGTAGCTAGATATTAAAGGAAGGAAGCAAAGGGAGTGGGACATTAAGAAGCCTAATAAACTGGGAAGCAGAGTCCAATATTGATCCTACTTTACTAGGCAGCTAGAGCTTCACACACACCCCAGGGAACCACCCACCCATTCCTGTCAGATTACTGCGGGGAGGGATAGAAACATAAAGGGAAAATTCCTCTGTTGGGCACATGCGCAGCAGAAGCTAAGATGGCAGCCATAAAGGCCAGTCTTTCTAGCCTGGGAACATGATGAATTTGGATAAGGGACACCAAACCCCAGAAGATATAGGAAATGGTTTGGTTAGGGGGAGGATCACTGCCAGGCCACAGAAGTTGATTGGTTAGTTTGAAAGGGTGCCGGGTTCTTCCCAAGTCTCTCTCTCTCTCTCTCTCAGTAACATGTGCTTTCCCCCCCAACCTCCCTCCCTTCACTCACCAGGTTTCTCTTCATAGCAGCCATGTGGCCCTAGCAGCTGCCTGGGGCCCATGGCAGATCATGAAGGTCTGGGCACAGCCCCAGCTGGATCGTATCCGGGAACAGACTAAACTTGCCAGATGAGAACAGAGACATCAACTGAACCAATGGCCCAAAATGTCTGGACACTGGCCCTATTTCTGGCCCCCATGAAGACAAGGCTGGATTTTTCCACAGCAGGATGGACAAAGATGAGACACTGGGAACCCAGGGGCAGGCAATCTGATTTTTCCTCTACAACGAATCTTACCTCTAAACCTCATCCTCCCACTTGTGAGTTCCCTAAATGCTTTTCTCCTGACTCCATAAAAGGACACCATTTCTACCTACAATATTTCCATGGGCAACAATGCCTCCATTCCCTTCTGTACATCCCGACCTCCCAACTCTTTTAATTTCACACACCTGCACAGTCTTTCATTCTCTCTGATCCCTTAAAATGTCTGATATGCTACTGTCATATACATTTTGGAGGGAGTGTCCTACAAAGCTTTAGAACAGGCTATGAATTTATGTTCACAGGAATCTGCACAGTGTCACATCTTCTCTCAAATTATTGCATCATTTGTAGAGGTGTAAGCAATGTTTTAATTTTCAAATGGTCCGCAAAGCCTTAGAAATGAAATTGAACTATCTGAGGCCAACTTGTAAATTCATATAAATATTTGTCCTGCATTCTTGGTTGTGGATAGGAAGAAACTAACAAAGAGGGGGAAATTGAAAGGAAAAAAATAGAATGAATTCTAATTTGTGCCTTGAATAATTGCAATAAGAAGTTTTAGCTTCTCAGTTTCCAGTTTATCTTGAGTTGTTTTTTTGTTATATTTTACTAATATAATAAAAGTATTTTTGCTCATGTGGAAGGCCCTGGCTGCTGAAAATAATTTCAGAAAAAGATAGTATAATTGCCCTCAAGTCCCTTCCTTCTTCCACCCACACCTTTTAATTAAACATATATATTCAGGTATGTGACATTTTAAATGTATGAAATTTGCATTTCAATAAAATACCTTAAATTGTTCCTACTAAAGAGGCAATAAAAAAATTTAAATCATCCAATATATTGTAATAGGAAGTTTCCCATGGGAGGAGGTGATAATAAGACAAAAACAATTAGAATTAATTGAATTATTGAGCAAGAAAGCAGACACAGGACTAGCGAACAAAATGTAAAAAAGAAGCAATATGAATGTGCCCTCCAAGGAGGAGACTTTGCCATTCAGAAACACAAGACATATCCTAAAGCATGCAAACTCATAATTTTTTAAGAGGGAAAGGAGACATTGTTTTGATAAACTCAAATGAGTTGTGAAGGTCATCAAGATCATCTAAATATCTTTGAATGTTACCTTAACCTCATTGATAAAATGGCTCAGAACAAGTATTCAACACTGAGTGATAATGTCCAGAAAACCCTTCAATTGCATTTGCTTGGTTATTGATACTCACTGTATCAATGCCATATTACTACATATGCTTCCATGCAACAAAATTTTTCTATGGGTTGAAAATTTTGAAAAAACAATTTTAATATCATTAATTTGTAGAACTAAGATATAAAATGTTATACATTTATATGTAAATAACTAAGTAGTTCCATTACTTTTAATGTAAACACTCTGCTCAAAAAGATGAGGACCAACATCCAAGTGCCAAGAAATGTGAAAACTAGAACTACCATGAGCACAGGTTTTCAATGGTTTTCTAGACAAGTTATTGTATAACCTGTTGTATACTGTAACCCAATCAGAACTAGTAATAAAGAAAATTTGATTTACAAAAATCTCATGATAAGATAAAAATAAAAATTTTGATACAAAATCAAGAAAATGATAACTGAAACCATTTACAGTCATAGAAATGTGCATTATTTATTTGCCAGGTGTGATATGTTGATTATCTATCTATATATGTAAAAGCCTAAGCGATCATCACAACCAAACGGACGACCAAAAAGGCTGCATGGGGTGACCAGGCCGGCAGGGGGGTTAGTGAGGGGTGACCAAACGACTGACCAGCAGGCTGCATGGGGTGACGAGGCCAGTGCGGGAGGCAGTTTGGGGCAACCAGGCTGGCAGGGGCGTCAGTTGGGGGTGACCAGGCCAGCAGGTGGGGCGGTTAGAGATGATCAGGCAGGCAGGCAGGTAAGCAGTTAGGAGCCAGCGATTCCAGATTGTGAGAGGGATGTCCGACTGCCGGTTTAGGCCCGATCCTGGGGATCGGGCCTAAACCGGCAGTCAGACATCCCCTGAGGGGTCCTGGATTGGAGAGGTTGCAGGCTGGGCTGAGGGGTCCCCTCCCTGGTGCACAAACTTCATGCACTGGGCCTCTAGTATATATATACATACATATGCCTAAATGACCATCGCAACCAAACGGACGACCGAAAAGGCTGGATGGGGTGACTAGGCCGGCATGGGGGTTAGTGAGGGGTGACCAAATGACTGAGCAGCAGGCTGCATGGAGTGACCAGAAATTCATGCACTGGGCCTCTAGTATAAATATAAAAGCCTAAGCGACCGGCCGGTAGTTATGACGCGCACTGACCACCAGGGTCAGATGCTCAATGCAGGAGCTGCTGAGCAATAGCAAGTTTGCAGAGTGTCCTCTCGCACTCCGGGACCCTTCAGGGGATGTTGAACTGCCAGTTTCAGCCCAATCCCCTCAGGTCAGGCTGAGGGACCCCACCTGCCAGAGGGACCCCGTTCACTCCACAGACGTCCTTGAGCCCCAGTGCTGCCCCAGGTGCAGTGGGCCGCAGAGGGACTGCGGGAAGTTGGCTCCAGGGCATGTCTAGCCCTTCTCACCCAGCCCTTCCCTGCCAGCCACCTTCTAATTAATTTACTTTCAAAGTGCAGGAATTCGTGCACCAGACCTCTAGTATAGAATAAAGACAAATAAATCCAGTAGCCTAAGTAAATGATAGCTAACAATATTTAGCATTTGCTATTTTAGAATGTTAGGCTTCATTAGAATGTTCTTATATTTTAGTCTGAAGGGGGAAATTTACATTTTAGAAAATAAAAATTCATAACTAGGTTGAATTGAAACTGATTTATCTAATAGAAATCTGGATAAAATATGGAGTCAAACATCTGTGAGTAAAACTACAGAAGAGAAGGTTATGTAAATTAGCAAGAAGGCAGAGTCAAAAGAAAAAGATGAATGAATAATAAAATAAGGAAGAATTATTAATAGCAAATACCTATGTACTGCTCACTGTATATCAGGCAATGTTATTGCCTTATTTGTGTGTGTGTGTGTGTGTGTGTGTGTGTGTGTGTGTGTTCCTTATAGAAAATCTATTATTCCCAGTTTGCAATAAGAAAACAGAAGTATGGAGAATTTAACTAACTACTCATTCTTGGTGCAGAGCTGGGTTCAAACTCAGGAAGGTGGTTCCTAAGTATGTGATCTTATATGCTGTAATACACTGCCCACGGAGTAATGGTATTAAAGAGGATGTATACCAGAGAATTTAGCAAACCAAGGAAACAGAAAAATATAAAATAATTAAACATGATTTTGGCATTAGTTATTGAGACAAGAAAAATAGTTAATATCACTCCCCTTAAAGCAATTCTAAAGTTATACTGGTGTCAAAGGAAGGACAGGAAATTTTGTCCTTTTCTTTTGAAATCCAATTTATGATGTCCACTGTTGTAAATATTCAGCAATAGCTGTGATCTATAAATATTTAATAAAAATGAAGTCATGAGTATAACTCAGACTACATTCTAATTAAAAATATAAAGAAGACTGGTAGTTACTTTCCCCAAAAACTTCCAGATGGTGCTTAACCAGTATATGTAACTATATTTAAGAATAGCATAATTTAAATAAAAATGCAAAAGCAATTTGTCACTTATAGCAAGCAGCATCGGTAAAGATTCAATGACTTTATCACAGTCCTTTTACTAGATAGCATTTCTATAATTATCCACTTTACTACAAACTTTCTTGCCCCTGGTTTAATAATTCTAAAGTATTTTGTCTTTGAGGCTTTGAGAAAACTTAAGTAATAATAGAAAGCACTCAGCTTGAAAGAAGTTAGACTTACTTAACTACAAGCAATGTAAGAGGGCTCTAGTCATCTTCTTAATATTCTACTTATCTTACCTAATAATAGAGAAACATGTAAATTGACCGTACCTTCGCTATGCCCACAGCCAACCAGAGTGAGTATGCAAATTAACCCAATAAAGATGGCGGTTAATTTGCATACATACCTGGGTCCTGGGAACCTCCTTGGCACCCAGGTCACTCCCAGCCGGCCATCAGGCAGAGGCTTTAGGCTTGGGAAGGGTCGAGCCTGCGATCGGAGGGGCGGGGCTCCCCTTCCCAAGCCTAAAGCCTGGGGCGGAGGCTTTAGGCTTGGGAAGGGGCCAAGCCTGTGATCGGAGGTTACGGGCAGGGGGTGGGAGGGGACAACCCCTTCTCAAGCCTAAACCTGGGGCGGAGGCTTTAGGCTTGGGACGGGGCCAAGCCTATGATCTGAGTTGCAGGTGGGGAACTCCTTCCCAAGCCTAAACCTGGGGCAGAGGCTTTAGGCATGGGAAGGGGCCAAGCCTGCGATTGGAGGTTCCAGGCGGGGGGTGGGAGGGGACAACCCCTTCTCAAGCTTAAACCTGGGGCAGAGGCTTTAGGTTTAGGAAGGGGCCAAGCCTATGATCAGAGGTGCCTGGGAGGAAGGGGCTGAGCCTGTGATCTGAGGTTCCGGGCGGGGGGTGAGGGGAGTACCCCTTCCCAAGCCTAAACCTGGGGTGGAGGCTTTAGGCTTGGGGAAGTG
Source organism: Cnephaeus nilssonii (assembly GCF_951640355.1). Lineage (NCBI taxonomy): Eukaryota > Metazoa > Chordata > Mammalia > Chiroptera > Vespertilionidae > Cnephaeus > Cnephaeus nilssonii. The sequence continues at coordinate 22,429,568 of NC_137083.1, forward strand.
CTGGGGGGAACCCCTTCCCAAGCCTAAAGCCTGGGGTGGAGGCTTTAGGCTTGGGAAGGGGCCAAGCCTGCGATCGGAGGTTCCTGGCGGGGGGTGGGGGGGACCCCTTCCCAAGCCTAAACCTGGGGAGGAGGCTTTTGGCTTGGGAAGGGGCTGAGCTTGGGATCAGAGGGAAGAGGAAAAAATCAATGGAAACATATCCTCAGGGGAGGATCAAAAGAAAAATAAAGAAAGAAATGTCATATCCTATGAAAGACACATCTTGAAAATGCTTAAAGAAAATTGTCATTTTTTCATGGTGAAGGGACTGGAGTCCATGTTGATGAAAATACCTTGGCGGCTGTGGTGACTGGCAGTGGCTGCAGCAGCGGGGTGATGGGGCAGGCGCCTACCCATGATCAGCCCGGTCGCCTCAAGCAAAGGGAGGCCAGACTGCGGCTTAGGTCTGCTCCCAATGAGGAGCGGGCTTAAGCCATCTGTAGTACATCCCCTGAGGGCTCCCAGTATGTGAGAGGGGGCAGGCTGGGCTGAGGGACCCCTCCCAAGTGCATGAATTTCATGCACCGGGCCCCTAGTATTAAATAATAATCCAGAGGTAGGGTAGAAAGCAGTTAGTAGAAAATCCCAACAAGTCAAGTGAGGAAGTAGGAACTGACATCCTCTCACAGAGCCCCCACCTCATGCATGATCAAAGGAAACAGTTTATGAAAAAAAAACACAAATCCCTGGGGTGGTCTTGGAAGTCACAACAAAAAGGTCCCCTATCAACCAGAAGCTGGAGTAAGAATTTGGCATCACAAACCTTGGAGACAACTGCCCCTTTGGAAACAAATAAAATTCCAACAACTAACTGACCACATCACTCAGCAACTCACATGCTACTTGGCCTGCGTGCACTTGGACACGTGCTCCTTGCTTCTTTCACAGCGGAGCCCACACCCTGGCCTCTTTCTATTTCTCCACCTGAATAAAATGTGCTTCGTTCTCACTGCAACCTGGTCTTGAAATCTTTCCGGGTCAGGTGAAGAACCTGGAGGTTGCCTGACACTTGAAAGATCCTGGATACCAAAACCAGATATAAGAGTTACAAACAATGAAACATACCAACTGATATTCTTTATTAATATAGATGGCAAAATTCTAAAAGTAAATTAGAAAATTTAATCCAGCAATATATTAAAAGGATAATACATTTCAAGGGGAGTTTATCACAGGAATGCAAAATTAGGATACAATTCAAAATCAATCAATGTCATTAACCATGTTAAAAACAACCAAAAATATGATCAGCTCGATATACTGCAGAAAAATATGTTATGAAATCCAACATCTATTCCTGATAAAGGGCATCTTTGAAATCCTACAACTAACATCATATTTAACAGTGAGAAAATACATGTTTTATCCCTAAGATTAGGACCAAGGTAACAATATATCCTCTCATCACATCTATCTAAAATTGTACCAGAAGTTCTAGCCCAATACAAGTTAGCAAGAAAAAAAAAAAAGTTGTATTCAGATGTAAAGAAATAAAACTGTCTTTGTTTGCAAATTATGTTATTCTCTATGTAGGAAAAGCTCCTAGAAGTACTATATAAGCTTAGTAATATTGCAGCACTCATGATTAATATAGTAAAATAAACTGTATTTCTACACATCACTAATGAATAATGGATAAGCTATGAAATGGAAACTTTATCTAAAAATCCGAACAAGTCTTATGGAACTAAAAATTATGATATATGAATTCAAAACTTTATTAGATATGCTTAACAGATGATTGGACACGGAATAAAAAAGTATAAACAACTCCTCCTGGGCGCTGCCTATGGAGGTGGCAGCCATCTTCTACTCGGCGAACTTTGGTAACCTACAATTACGGTGGACAGGAGGAAACAGATTTGGTAGCTGAATTAGGTTATCAATGAATTATATAGCCACCCAGATGCTTTGTTGCCAAAAATTTATGTGAGGGCCTGCGTTATTCAAATCTGTCCCAGTTTAGCCATCAACATTGATCAAATTAATTGGGTAACTGCTAAATCACAACATTGTTTTAAGCTAAAAAAAAAAAAAAAAAAGAAAGAAACCACAGTTAGAGTCCCTCTGCTGCCTATTTTAAAGCACTGAGCGCATTTCTAATCTAAGCAGTACTCTGGAGCCAGAAAGACTTAACTGCCATCTTAGAGGGCTACCTACATGCTGAGAATAATGAAATTAATAAAAAATCCTTTGGGTTTGAGTTCAAAATGTAAAATATCTTTCTATTTCTCTAGAAACCTCGAGGAGTCTTTTTTTCTCTGAAATTGTTATCTGTACAAAATATTCAGAGCCAAATAAATACACTGTTTAGAAAGCAAAGAAATTCATTTTAATTAAAACAAGTGTGTGCCTTTTGCTTGCTTTTCCCTTTTGAAAAATTCCAATACTGACAATAAACGTTAAAATTCATATTGTCTTATTTGTGACATTTGCTTTCATAAACCATGCACTTATCAAGAGCTAATCCTATAGAGAAACTAATCAAGGAAAGTGTTACACAAATGCAAAACATATGATTAAAGAGAGGGAAGGCAAATCTCATGCAAAGAACTGGATATTATAATGAAATTGCCACTGAATGGAGATGTGAAGACTTCAAGCTCAGTTTAATTACGCCACTGAGTGGAATCCCCTAAGACCAACAAGAATTGAACAGCTAATAATCAGTTTGTTCTTTACTGACTACAGGTTAATCATGCCCCAAACACAACCCTGGTCCCCTCTCTAATTATGAATACATTTTCAGGCCTTTCCTTTAATCTCTACACTTTTTATGGGTGCACAAATCTCAATCAGCAAACTGTAAGAGTGCCTATAACCGCTAGTGAGTGCCTTGAATGGCCTTCCTACTGTTTAGGAAGTAAATATTTACATCCTTTTGTGCCACAGTGGTAAACATTGGCTGATCTTATGAGGGGATCATAGGAGGCAAGTGTATGTCAACGTAGGGCAGATGCTTTCTAAATAAAAATTATTTTTCTTTACAAAGTACTTACCTTCTTAGAGAAATCTAGAACATCATGTACATACCACACATACACACTCACACTCACATAAGCAGAAAAAAAAATACTGCCCACGTTTCTATCATAAAAAGAGAATCACTGACAACATTTTCATTTATTTTCTTGCGTATACTGAGTGGCCAGATTATTATGATCTATGAACGCATAATAATCTGGCCACTCAGTGTGTGTGTGTGTGTGTGTGTGTGTGTGTGTGTGTGTGTGTGTGTATTAGAGGCCTGGTGCATGAATTCGTGCATGGGTGGGTCCGGCCAGCCTGGCCAGGGGGAGAGGACATAGGCGGTTGGCCAGCCGGCCTACCTGCTGGTCGAGGGGACAATTTGCATATTAGTCTTTTACTATATAGGATATACACTGAGTGGCCAGATGATTATGCGTTCAGAGATCATAATAATCAGGCCACTCAGTGTATATATTTGGGAGAGAAATATATGTGTCTCATGTATGTACTTACAGATTTGTAAATAATATTATATTGTAGTGTTACAATTTAACCTATACACCATCTCTAGACATACTCCCTAAATATTTAATAATTAATACTTTATGAAATATATCTAGAAGAAATATAATTTCCTCTAAAGTGGTCTAACATTCCCTAGCTGGTTTGGCTCAGTGGATAGAGCGTCGGCCTGCAGACTGAAGGGTCCCAGGTTCGATTCCAGTCAAGGGCACATGCCTGGGTTGCGGGCTCGATCCCCAGTGTGGGGCATGCAGGAGGCAGCTGATCAGTGATTCTCTCTCATCATTGATGTTTCTGTCTCTCTCTACCTCTCCCTTCCTCTCTGAAATCAATTAAAAAAAATAAAGTGGTCTAACTATTTTAATAGCTCTTAGTAATCATTTCATTTGTTTCTTTTTTGACATTATAAATAACTGTTTGGTGTCAGAGGATTTAAAAATCATTTTATATTTATTATTATTTCCTTCAGATATATTCAAAATAAATGAACTTAATAGTTGTTTAAATTTGCTCCCAAACACAAAAGTAAAAAAGCACTTTATCTTTCTGAACTCACATTGTTTGATTATAATAATTTCCTCCTATAGAATTCTATATTTTTTCTCCAGCTAAAAATGTTTATTCCTCTGGATTTTTTAATAGCTCAGCTATATGGATTCTGAATTCCATAGTTGCTACCACTTTTTAGTATTTTAACCCCAATATTCTGCTTATCTTTATTCTGGAAACCATTTTCCATGTAGTACACTTCTTCATTAGTTCAGAATTTGGTGGTGACAAATCATCTACTTAATATCTGCAAAATAATTGTCAATATCCTCACAGATAGCCACAGCTATCATTTATTTATTGAATGTCCATTACATACCAAAAAGTTTACAGCTACTTCCTATTTTATAAGTTTTATTATCATCTTTTTTTTTTTTTTCAGATGAGGAAACCGGGGTTCAGAAAAGGTGAATAACTTGCCTACTTACACCAGCTACCAAACAGCAGAGTTTTTTCAACATAGATTTGTGAGTCTAACCTTATGCTAACTTCACTGCATGACATATCCTCTTAGCCAGATAATTAACAATATAGTGGTTCAGGAAGATGGTAAGTCATGTGGAAATAAAAGTAGGGGTTTGGGGGTGTTAGAAGGTAACACACAAAGACAGCAGACTGCAGTTTCAAGTCAACCCACCTTTATTCAAGTTCTGCTATTTAGCAACTCCATAAAATTAACTTATATATCCTTTCTGGGTTTCAGTGTCTTTATCTATTAAATGGGATTATGAGAAGTATCTTATAGGATTGCTATCAGGTAATGGGTATATACTACTTTGTCTCTAATAACACATGGTAAAACCTGCATATCTATCTATCTATCATCATCATCATCATTAATGTTATCATTTTCTAGCCTTTGGGTTTCACAATGCAAATTAGCCTGTATAAGAAAGCAAATAGGAATGGGCAGAGTTTGCTAAAAAAAAATAAATATATCCAAATCTTATGCCAACAATGGTAAATGCCAGAGAACACAAACCCAGAATGGGATGGAATAGGGAGAACATGCAGTCCAAAATTCCTGAACTAACATTTGATGATGGAGTTGAAGAAAGGTGTGAATTTTTTTTTAATTCCCTAACTTCTTGACCAATGAAATTTGAATAAGTTAATTAAGTTGTATGCTTCTTTTCTTATTTCCTGCATTTAGAAAATCATTTTTTTAATCTCTTAGAATTATTTTTTCTACTGATTCTTCCAAAGGGAAATTTCTGGTGCTTTTAGATAGCTGAATAAGCATTTACACTGCCATTTTAGTTAAAGGATGTATAAGGCAATTGAGTGGACACTGTGGTGCATCACCCAGCTCCCCACTCAGGACTCAAAGGCACGCATTCCCTCTGCTTCCCAAAGTGTTGTGGTTCCATAACTCATACCTGAAATTACCCTCAGCCTAAGGAAGCTGCCTTGCTCAGTGTTGTGTCCTCTCTCTGGGCACAGTCAGCATCCAATGATTGGCTCACTGGGATCGAAGAGAGTTACATGCAGAAGCCCAGCCCCTTTGCCTCAGTTGAGACAACTCTGAGGCCCCAGCCCCCAGTTCCCTATGGAATTGGATGAAGCCTGTGCTGCAACTGTGTAGCTATTTACTTCTTCCCTCTGTTCAACTCTGCTTCCCTCACTTCTCACAGATGCTGTTCCTGTCAGGGAGGGGAAAAAATTTTACTCTACTCTTCTAGGTTCTTGTGGCTGGTCTAAGAATTAAATTGTCATGACATAGATTAAGGAGAAAATAAAATTCAATTACACACATATGGGGCTCCATAAGAATATGGGGTCCCACAGGCAGTCAGGTAATTGGGATTAACATGCCATTATGAACATGTAGGAGAAGGGGTAGGAGCTGGAACATCAAAGGGGAGAAAGGCAGTTTACATGGAGATGAAAAAACAAATGTTTAATAAACAAATGTGAGCCATGCATCGCAGAGACAAAGGGACACAGAAGAAGGACTGGGGTCTCCAAACCCTGCCGTGTTTCCCCAGCACACCTAGCCCATATTATTTGTAGATCCTCTGGTCATAATGTTCTTCCTGGACCAGGACCTTTATTTAAATTACTAGTAGCCCTGCACACGAATCCGTGCACCAGTAGCTCTCTGCGGGGCCTGCCGTTCCGCGCCTGCTGCCCAGAGGCTCTCCGGGGCCCAGAGGCCCTCCACGGCTGGAGTGGAACACTTGCCAGGCTGCTCAGGCTGCCCACTCCCAGCAGCCACCCCCCAGGACTGGGGGACTCCAGTGGGGCTGAGAGGATTGACTGGGCACCGTCATCTTTGTGATGGAGTGATGGTTAATTTGCATATTACCCTTTTATTAGATAGGATTTTAGGCAGTTATGGGGAAGGTAAAACACCCTTCCTGAGTCTTTTATGTCTTAGACATAATCAGCCTAGAATAATCCGCATGCAAATGCACATACCGTGGGGTAGCAAAGTCTTGCTCCCCTACATTCCCAAGATTATTTTCCAATAAAATTCTTGCATATAAATCTCAGAGCCTGTTACCTGAAAATCAAACCTATGGCAGGCAGAATAAAATATTTTCATGACCTCTCACTTTTACTTAGGATAAAATTACTTGTGTACTTAAGCATATTTAAGTTGTATTATCTCTGTAAGTTTGTGAGGGCAAAACAAATTAAAAATATTGGAGGCTTAATTATCACTGTTCAAAAAGAAGGAAGACTTTACTTCTTTTCTTATAGTACTTGCTTTACAAAATGTGTAATTGTAAGTCCTCTCTCTGTCTCTTTGCGATGTATGTAAACTTTTTAATTAGCCTTCTGCCTGATTGAAGACCCAGAAATGTCTTTTACAAAGACCAGGGAGTCATCTCTTTGAAATGTAATCATCAAGGAAGACAGCACTCCTATTTCCCGGTTTCTGTGGGCAGGTAGGCTAACTTTAGTGTGCTCCCTGTCCCAAGATGCAAAACTACCTTCAGTCATAAAGACTTAAAAAGTTCATTTTTCCTTTGGCTAAAGCCAATTTTCTAACACTGATGCTAACCCTATCACCAAGTGAATGTAGATTGAACTTCATGCTATGAAGTCTTCCTCCTTGAGGACTAGTTATTGTTTATCTTGGGAACATGTATTGGCTTGGCTATGCAAAATGGTGAGGGTTCTTTCTGTCTTAGCAGTGTCTTTAACAGGTTGCTTGTGATGTGTATCACCTCTGGTTTAATGGTTACTCAATAACAAAATTGCTTTCTTTCTCATCTACCTTGATGGAGAAGAGAAAGAAAACAATTATAGGTTGAGGACACTTTGTTTTTAATTATACTGTAGCCCCAATAATATTCCATGATCTTTAATGGATAAGGCAGCCCAATAGAGTCGGATGCTTTGTCTGAAGGAGAGAACTGGCTACCTGAAGTCCTTTAGATAGTATAGACACGGACTAGCCTGAGGCTACTGGCCTATCTACCACGGTGCTAATTCCCTTCCTATCCAGCCTAAAATTTCCAAAATTGGTCAATGTTCCATTCAGTCCTTAGGCTGACTCACACACCAGAAAATGCCCTCAGTTTAAGAAAGCTGCCTTGCCCAAGGTAGAGTCCTCTCCCTTAGCACAACCTGCATCAAATGATTGGTCACTGGGGGTGGGAGGGGGTTTATGCAAGGGAGTATCGTCTCCACCAGTTGAAATGTTTATAAAACCTGAGGAAGGTGCAAAGGCCTTCAGGTCCTCTCATGATGACAGGTTTGTTTAGGCAAAGCTTCAAATACTGATGAAGAGGCTGTCCTCTCATGGTAGTGGCGAACAGCACTAAGTAATTAGAGTTCTCTCTCTTCTTGAGCTGAGATGTGGCCTCAGAAACATTCTTTATACAGGATCACAGGTGCCCACTCCCAATAAATCAGCATTGGATCCTGGGATGATTTATGGGATTTGTCAGCTGGCACCGGAGAAAGTGTATAAAGTCTACAATTTTCTGCTAATTCATGGCAGCAGCAGCAGAAATGAAAGTACAGATAGACTGCCTGAATGAATCATAGAATGCCAGACTTGAAAGCAAGCTGCTGGAGCCTATATAAAATGAAATCTGTGGGTATCTCTTTCTAACTTCACATTCAATGACATCAACAATTTGCACCATGGGAACAGACACACATTACCAATCAAAAGGTTGTTTTATTTTACTGTTGTTGTTTTCTGGCTTGTTTGTTTTCCAATAATCCATTTTCAAACATTTACCAGTGCATCAGTGACTGAAAGCTGCATGTGAGTGAGGAACTCTGAACAAGTGAGTGCTAAGACAAGGAAGACAGTTTCAGTGACTAGATTTCATGAATTTAGTAGAATACAGTCAGGATAAAAGCAGGCTTTATTTTTGCCCTATATCATTTTCCATATTGGTCTTTTTCAAGTGTATATAAGGGCCTCTTAATAACGTTATTTTAATCATTAATAATAAAAATTTGGAACAATTGTTGAAGATATAATAGTTATAATTATTGAGATTTTAATAAGAAATTCTAACAAGCATTGGTATGGTTTGATTCAGTGAACTGGGTACTTTCACAAAAATTATCTCTTGAATCCTTCCATAAAGGGTTCTTGAGGAGGTCTTTGACCCTGATTAAAAATGGAGAATAAACAAACTCCTCAGGTAATGGAAAGGACCTGACTCAAGTCACAAGGCTAGGTAAGTTGGTAGAGGCTGTGGTTCTAACCCACTCTTGATTACTTGTAATAGTAAATGATGTATTTTCCACATTAGGGTGATCTCTCTACTTCCTTAAGTTATAAAAACATAAAAGAACATGGCATCCCCAGAGGAGTCTCTTGAGTGAATAAAAGTACGGGAAAAACAGAAAGGCAAAAAGCAAAACCTATACAAAGAATACATCTAGCCACGTTTGGTGTCATTGATTTTAATGTTATATTTTTGAATGAACCTTTTCATATATTTAACAAAATAAGATGTTGTATCTAAAGAAAAAAAGGAATATGTAGGACATAAATAAAGTAAATAATCAATATCTAATAATATTACATGCTTATTATGTGCTTGGATACTGTGGTAAGTTTTTAACATACATTCAAAACTCAACCTTCAACCCATGTTTATTGAGCTCCCATTTTGAGTCATCCATTGTTCTAGGTCAGTGGTCAGCAAACTCATTAGTCAACAGAGCCAAATATCAACAGTACAACAATTGAAATTTCCTTTGAGAGTCAAATTTTTTAAACTTAAACTTCTTCTAACGCCACTTCTTCAAAATAGACTCACCCAGGCCGTGGAAGAGCCACACTCAAGGGGCCAAAGAGCCGCATGTGGCTTGCGAGCCACAGTTTGCCGACCACGGTTCTAGGTGATTGACTAAAGAGTGATAAAAGGGAGAGAAACCAAGATGGTGGCATAGGTAAACACCTAAACTGCTGCCTCACACAACAATATCAAAACTACAATTAAAAGACAAAATGGACACCATCCAGAACCACAGGAAAGCTGGCTAAGTGTAAATTCTACAACTAGAAGGAAACAGGAAAGCACATTGAGACTCAGAGGAGCTGCAAAAGGTAGAGGTATATAGACGTGCACGCGGAGAAGACAGGCAGCTGAGTGCACGGGTGGCTGAGTGCGTAGCTGGCTTTCTAAAGCGGGAGAGAGACGGAAGCTCCCGACTGTGCTGAACTCCAATCCTGGGCGAGACTCTGGGAAACCAGACTCATTTGGGGGGAATCTGGACTGTCAGGAAAAAAGAAAGCACACTGAGACTCAGGGGAGCTACGGAAGGCAGAGGTCCGGAGGCGTGCACGTGCAGAGAGGACTGACTGCTGAATGCACGGGCGGCTAAGTGCGCGGCTGGCTTTCAAAAGAGGGAGGGAGATGGAAGCTCCCAACTGTGCTGAACTCCAGTTCTGGGCGAGTTTCTGGGAACTCAGACTCATTAGGGGAGAAACTGGACTGTCTGGCAGCAGGCAAAACTCGAGGGCAGCTTTCTCTCAGAGGTGCTTGCAGTGATTACCGAGGGACACTGAAACCCAGGGGCCTCATAAGGCAGGGATGACGGGAAGCCAAGGCTGTCTGCTCCGCCCTGAGACTCTGCACCATCCAAGCTGAGCACAGAGGCTTTTGCAATTTTGCAAGTCTTGTCTCATAAGGGTGTCTCCAGCACAGAAGTTCTCCCAGCGTAGACACAGCTGATCCTCACAGCCAATTGGCCTGGAGGTCAATTCCTCCCAGTGATACCAACAACAATCAAGACTTAACTACAACAAGGCTGTACACACAGTCCAAAAAGGGGTGCACCAAGAGTGTCCGCCTAAGGTAACTGGGAAGGCTGAGCCACTGGGCCCTATAGGACACCTACCACACAAAGCTACTCTAACAACTCAGGGAAGCAGCAAAAATGCGGAGACAAAGAAACAGATCACAAATGAAAGAAATGGAGGAAACCAAACAACTGGATATAGAGTTCAAAACCACGGTTATAAGAGTTTTCAAGAATTTCCTAGAAAAGGCCGATAAATTTAGTGAGACCCTCAAGGATATGAAAAAGGACCAACTAGAAATTAAACATACACTGACTAAAATAAAAAATATTATACAGAGACCTAACAGCAGACTAGAGGACCGTAAGAATCAAGTCAAAGATTTGAAATACAAAGAAGCAAAAAGCACTCAACCGGAAAAGCCAAAAGAAAAAAGAATCCAAAAACTTAAAGATAGTGTAAGGAGCCTCTGGGACAACCTCAAGCGTACCAACATCCAAATTATGGGGGTGCCAGAAGAAGAGAGAGAGCAAGATACTGAAAACCTATTTGAAGAAATAATGACAGAAAACTTCCCCCACCTGGTGAAAGAAATAGACTTACAAGTCCAGGAAGCGCACAGAACCCCAAACAAAAGGAACCCAAAGAGGACCACACCAAGACACATCATAATTAACCCTTTGCACACGCTTGCTTTTTTCTCGAGCTGCTACCGATGCTAACCATGTCGAGTCACACTCGACATCCGAGTGCAAAAGGTTAAAATGCCAAGAGCAAAAGACAGAGAGAATATTAACAGCAGCAAGAGAAAAACAGTTAATTACCTACAAGGGAACACCCATACGATTGTCAGCTGATTTCTCAACAGAAACTATGCAGGCCAGAAGGGAGTGGCAAGAAATATTCAAAGTGATGAATAGCAAGAACCTACAACCAAGATTACTCTACCCAGCAAAGCTATCATTCAGAATTGAAGGGCAGATAAAGAGCTTCACAGATAAGAAAAAGCTAAAGGAGTTCATCACCACCAAACCAGTATTATATGAAATGCTGAAATGTATTCTTTAAGAAGAGGAAGAAGAAGAAAAAGGTAAAGATAAAAATTATCAACAACAAATACATGTCTATCAAGAAGTGAATCTGAAAATCAAGTGAATAAAAAATCTGATGAACAGAATAAACTGGTGAATATAATAGAATCAGGGGCATAGAAAGGGAGTGGACTGACAATTCTCGGGGTGGGGAAGAGGTGTGGGGGGCGCGGGAAGAGACTGACAAAAATCATTTATGGATGAGGACAGTGGGGTGGAGGTAAGGGCAGAGGGTGGGGTGGGAACCGGGTGAAGGGGAGCTATGGGGGGAAAAAAGAGGAACAACTGTAATAATCTGAACGATAAAGATTTATTAAATTTAAAAAAAAGAGCGATAAAAAAATGAAAGCCCCTGTTCTAACTATGTGTATATATACATACATAGTTACAACAACAGAAACACTAAGGCAAGTGCTGATCCAGAGTTGACAGCAATGTGTCTTCACTGATTACCTGTGCCTCTCTTGACAGGAGAAAAGGAAGAGGAACTACCCAACATTGTCACACTATATACAGTGTGAAACTACACAGCTCAATCAAGGGCATGTTCCTGGGTTGTGCAGGAAGCAACCAATCAATGTGCCTCTCTCAGATCAATGTCTCTCTCTTTCTTTCCTCCTCCTCCCTTCCTCTCTCTCAAAAAATCAATGGAAAAACATCCTCAGGTGAGGATTAACAAAAAACAAACAAAAAGAAAATGCACACTAGTTAAGGCCACATATAAGAAAATACTGATAAATGTGTATTTGTTTTAAGTAGGAGGAGACAGAGAGAGAATATTCTCAAGAAAGTATGAGAAAGCAGTTACAATTACCAAAATTTTTATTTTTATTTTATTATTTTTTTTAAATATATTCCATTGATTTTAGAGAGGAAGTGAGAGGGAGAGAGAAATAGAAACATCAATGATGAGAGAGAATCATTGATTGGCTGCCTACTGCACGCCCCCCTCTGGGGATCGAGCCCGCAACCTAGGCATGTGCCCTTGGCCGGAATCGAACCTGGGACCATTCAGTCCGCAGGTGGATGCTCTATCCATTAAGCCAAGCCAGCTAGGGTCCAAAAATTTTAAAGACAATTTTTTTTTAGATAATTTTAATGATCACTGCAAAATAGAGAGGCAGGTAAGAGATTCGCCACTACCCCTGCCTCTACACTTTCATGGCCTCCCCACTATCAACATCCCTGCCAGGGTGGTGCATTTTTATAATTGATGAGTTCACAGTGATGCATACTCTTGGTGGTTCATTTTGAATTTTAGACAGTGTGTAATGAAATGTTTATAGTATCATACAGAGTCGTTTTACGGCCCTAAAAATCCTCTGTCCTTCGCCTATTCATTCTTCCTTCCCCCAAAACCCTGGCAGTCACTTGATATTTTCTTCTTGTTAATCCTCACTGAAAGGTATTTTTACATTGATTTTTAGAGAGCTTGGAAGAGTGGAAGGAGAGAGGGGAGAAGGAGGAGAGGGAGGGAGGGAGGGAGGGAGGGAGGGAGGGAGGGAGGGAGGGAGGGGGAGAGAGAGAGAGAGAGAGAGAGAGAGAGAGAGAAAGAGAGAGAAAGAGAGAGATTGGTTAACCCTGCCTGGGCCTGGGAATGAACCTGCAATCCAAGATTGTGCCCTTGACCAGGAATGGAACCCGTGATCCTGTAGTGCACAGACCAGAACTCTAACCACTGAGCCCATTTTAAAAAATCAAGTGTGGCTGTGTCCCAAAAAAACTTTATTTATGAAACAAGTGGTATGCCATATTTGCCTAGAGGTTACAGTTGTTGACTTCTGCCCCAGAGGGTATGTGATATAAATTTGTGAATAATATGATCCCATGAGAAACTTTAGTTAATTCAAAAGAAAATCTTAATAGACAATGAAAGTATCTAAGGAATAAAAACTGTTTCCTCCATAGACGTTGAATGAAGGAATTGGTTTAATGTACATTCATCTTTTTTTTTTTTTAAGAAAATGCCTTTGTAGAACATGCAATTTGTTAAAATAATAAACACATGAAAGTGGCAATGCAAGCTTTTCCAGAGATTGTATCTCCTCAACTGAGCTTTTAGCATTTACTGAAAGCACATAATTACCTCCTGTGTGTCTCTATCATTTTTTGTGCTCCTTTCACTTTAAAGGCTACCTAACCATTGGGTTAATGATAGAGGAAACACTAGTAAAATTCCACTTGTGACTTTTACCCTGTCTTGTTCATTCTACTAACAGTAGTGTAGCACAAACAGAAAAACTTCTCCGAACAGAGAAGAGTGGCCAGTCGAAGCTTTATCAATAGGACCAACCAGATTGCAAACAGACTGCTTTTATTTTTTTAAATATATATTTATTGATTCCAGAGAGGAAGAAAGAGAGAGAGAGAGAGAGAGAGAGAGAGAGAGAGAGAGAGAGAGAGAGAGAGAGAGAGAGAGAAACATCAATGATGAGAGAGAATCATTGCCTCCTGTATGCCCCACACTGGGAATCGAGCCCACAACCCGGGCATGTGCCCCTGACTGGAATCGAACCCTGGGCCCTTCAGTCCGCAGTGCGACGCTCTATCCACGGAGCCAAACCAGCTAAGGCCAGGCTGCTTTTAAACTTTATAAAAATAATGTTCAAGTTATATTTCATCCTGATTTTGCCTTTTTTTTTTTTTTTTACTATATCAGAAAAGACTAATAAAACCTTCTCTTTTCCTCTCCCTTTCCTTCTTCATGCTTCAATAGCTTCACAGTTTACTTATGGTGAAAAGGAGGGGGGAAAATGCCCACTCCTTACATGGAGCTTCGCGTCTGAATGGCAATATATCCTCTTCCAGGGAACATGTTGTGTTTGTAAAAAGTCCTATAAATGAGTTCAAGGTGATAGAAAACAGTCCACAGATGACTCATTGAAGGAGATGCCTTCTGCTGCCTGTTCCTCTCCATATGGTCCTGGGAGTCAGGAGTGGTCTGAGGCAAAGTTGTGTGATAAATAAAGGTGAGAAACTTGATACTTCATCATCTACTCTCTCACTATTTAAACTCATTCATAGGAAGAATCATTTGGAAAGATTCTTCTATAGCAGCTTGACCTTGGACAGGTTATTTATGCTGAGCCATAGAATCCTCACCTAGAAAACAGAGCTGTAATGCATTCTGTGTAGTTCCTTTAGCTATTTTCTCTAGGATATCCTCAGTCTGAAATGTCCTCTGTTCTTTGCTGCTGGAGCTTGGAGTATGCACACAATCCTATAGCCTGTAGCTGCCCCAGGCTCCCCATCCAAGGAGCCAACCAGGCTCCACTGAGTTTTACCAATATTAACAAAAAAACAAAAACAAAAATAGGAGAAAAGCTTCCTGCTTCCAAATTGAACACTGTTTTTACTATGATGGCGGCAAGGTTGGGGTGACTCCAGAACCTAGCTACCCAAACAAAGATAGTAGCTTTACCCAGAGTCCAGCCATTTTCAAGAAAGCATATATTTTAGAGAACCCAGTGACAATTGCACCAGTAGCTCCAAGTGCAAATTAACAGAGGACACTTGTGGAATCCTTTGTATTAGTTACCTATTGCTGTATAACGAAGACCCCAGAACTCTTTTTAGCAGCTTAGCTGCTAACAGTTCTATTCCAGTGTCTCTAATGAGACTCTAATCAAGCTGATGACCAGGCTCATCATCTGAAGACTTGACTTAGGTTCCGCTGGGGAATTTAATTCCATGAAGACGCCCTCCCTCACACCACTACTGACCACGGGACTCAGTTTCTTTCTGGCTGTTGACAGGATGCCTCTGTTCCTCAATGAATGGACCCTCCCACACGGCTGCCTGAATGTCATCACAACGTAGCAGCTGGCTTTCCCCCAGACACTGATAGGAGAGAAAGAGAGGGAGATGGAGAGGGAGAACTCCAGAGAGAGGAGAGAGGGAGGCAGAAGCCATAATGCCTTCTATACTCGAGCCCAGAATGTGACATATCATCGTGACATATCATCACCGCTGCAATAATTTTTGGTCACACAGACCAGTCATGGTGACATAATGTGAGAAAAGACCACTCAAAGGCACAATCACTGGAGACCAGTGAGGAGCTTGTTATCAATCTTCTCCCTCCTGTTCCTAAAGCCCTTCTAACATTTTAAAAATCTCTCTCTCACCCCAACCCCCATTCCTTCTCTCCCCCCCCTCCCCTCCCCTTTGTCTCTTTCTCTGTCACTGTCTCACACCTAGAGTGGTTTCTGTTTTCCTAACTTGATCTTAATACTCCTCTCTAGCATTTACTGACAAAGTATGATGTGAAAATGGACGGAAATAAGATAGCAAAAACTTGGGCTACTGGATAATATTTAGTAGACACTATTACTCCTACTTTAATAAAGTGAAAAGCATGCATAGTGATTCCCCCATGAGAGTTGGACCCTTTATCCTTTATGGCATTCAAATGACTTAGTAGTAGCTCCATTAGAACTTTTAAGGGCTACTGTTCAAATTAATCCATTCACACATCTACATAGCTACTGAGATCTGAGCTCTCTCAAGGCAGGAAACTTATTTTTTATGTTTCTTTAAGTCCACAGCCCCTAGCACAGTGTGTGACTTATAACATGCACTCAGCAAATGAGGGGAGGAATGTGTGGGCTGAGGGTGGGGAGAGGAGAAGAGAAGTGGTGTTTCTAATCCTCTCCTAAATGAAAAAGGAGTAGGTAAATTGAACTGAAAATGTGGAGATCACGTAATGAACCATTTCTGAGAGAGTAATATTTAGACACATTTTAATCTTTGTACCAAAAAGGAAGGTGTAAATGTTTTTTTCTCCTGTTTTCTATTCTAAACCTAAAATGTGCCTTTAAAAAATTACTTTGGTATGCAATTATGCTTATGGAAAGATAATTTTTATTTCAGATAGTCAAATAATAAAATGTTGGAGTGGAAGGAAGGTAACAACAGGACTTAATTTTTTAAATCCTTCTCATAAGGCAACCCAGAGATTGGAGCTCCGTTTGACACCATTCATCAGCTTGGGGTATGTGAAGCACGATGGTGAATAACAGCTGAGTGATTAATGGCTGTCCGGATATTTTGTTTGCTTAAATGCCCTTTTTCATAGACAACTAAACAGTTCCTTTGTCAAGGAGTGTGTAAGGGAGTATGAAGAGCCTACTAAGATATGAGAGAGAGAGAGAGAGAGAGAGAGAGAGAGAGAGAGAGAGAGAGAGAGAGAGAGTGTGTGTGTGTGTGTGTGTGTGTGTGTGTGTGTGTGTGAGAGCCCATGCACTCTGGAGGTAGTGTATAGGGAGAGAAGGTTGATGGACATTGTGGAAGGAGTAAAGGAGAGATATTCACTATGTAACAAAATTCGAGATGTAGCCTCCTTACTTCTACCCTCCAACCTGTATTGTTAACCACATCCAACTCTGAAGATTCAAACTTGTGCCCAGACTTTGAGCTACCAGGCAATTTGCTAAGTCTAGTTCTATTTTTAAAGCATTCACCCTCTTCAGCATAGGAAGGTCCAGTGGGATTTGGATTTCAAGTGCCCAGAGATTATATCTAGGATACTTTAAAAATTAAATGTTATAACTGTGAAATACTAATATTTTACATAGCAAATTCTGATGTTTTCTTTTTACCTGGCTACACAATTATAAATAGTAAGAGAGTAAATTCACATCTTGACATAGCATTGTGTCTTTTCTATAGGTAAATTAATTATTCAGAAAAATATTTATTTCTATGGGCAAACTTCAAAATTTTTAAAATATAACTAAAAGGTTAAATCGTCCATATCTGAATAAGAATTACAGCAGAGAATACGCTCTTCAATTTTTTTTATTCAATCAATTTGTAATAGAACCGTAGCTTAACACATTGCTGCTCACCCACAGATCATAATATCCAGTCTCTCTTGCAGCTAGATATGGTCACATCCGCCTAGGAATATGGAAGTGGAAATGTTGTATGATTCTTACAAGGTATGTCCTTAAAAAGGAGGGAGCATGCTCATCTAAGCCCTTTCTCTCTATAGCTACCTGAAACTTGAATGTGACAACCAGAGCTTCCTTTAGAAACCATTCTGAATTGTGAACATCGAGATCATCCAGGGAAGAATGGTGCACAATGAGCTGGAGAGATTTTGAGTCCCTGATAATGGGAGAAGGGGAGGCTATCTGTTTTTCATGCTGATACTGTCAAAGAAAGAGGTGTGTGATCTTTGAAACTTACATCTTGCTTTTGTTCTCAATCTTGGGCCCAATGTAAAATTTCTCATATCAAGGAATTTACAAAAATTAGCCCAAATTGAAACACAATGATTGTTGCAGGCAAACTTGCTAAACATACAACACTATCTTAAAATCTACAAGAACTGAACACAAGTGGACACATTAACATTGGCTATTCATTCATTCACTTGTTTTAGTCAGCAGCTATTTGTCCTGTGCATCCATATGTCAGGCATTGCATGGGCTTGTATCACCCATCTATATTTCAAGCATTCACATGGAAATCTTTGAACAAGATTATAACACTTTTTCCGAGGAATCAAATCAAATACCCAAACCAAGACTGCCATACTTTTAAGATTCATAGGCAGCCACTTCTGCATTATAATATGAAGGTCACCAAAGGGCTTAGGATTTTAAATCTTGAAATAGGGATAATGGGAATGGCAATGAGAAAAGATGATTCCAAGGTTTTCTTTTGAAATTAGCTAATCGGTATTCTGTTATTATTCTACTGATACCCATTACTAATAAATATTAGTATTTCTTAATTAGTATTCTAATTTAAGATTCCATGTCAGAAATATCCTTCCCACCTGATTGCCTAGAACCCCTCTTTACACAGATATTTTGTGTACCCATAGTAAAAATGACACAGCCTTCTCTCTTTCATCTGCAGTATCCTTGTGTCCAGATCTTCAGAACTACACTTAAATTATCTTTCCGATAAGTGATTTTAAAATCTTAGGAAGAATCTAGAAGATAACTTATCCCCAAGGAGAGTTACAGGGGGCATTACTCTGTTATAGACAAAGCTGACAGGATGCCTCTGTCACCTGGAGATGACATGCAGAAGGAGAGGTTTGCAACACACGTGAGCCACCGCCTCTGTGGTCATTGATGCAGGGACAACCTAAGCCTGATGAGACAGACCCTTTATGTAAGTTCAAAGCCACATCCTGCCAGGATTGCTTTTCACATTGACTGACACTTGAAGCATGGAGATCAACACTGGAACTTTGCAGAGATGAGAAAGGAAGGCAGAGGGGAAGCAAAAATGACAAACTGAATTAGTGGGCTGTGCCCTTACTCTGCTTCTTAGAGACACAACATTCTTATAATACAGGATTATACATCTTTAGCTCTGAAGAGAGGATATTTATACAATCATTATGGGGAAATAAATGATTCGATGCAAATAAACATCAGAGCACTTACTGCACAAGCAGTTTCATCAGCATTTTAAGAATAATCTTGCTCTAAATATTGGGAGCCTTGACAAACAAATACATTATATTGTGTTTATTTTGCCTATTATTCCTGCAGCTTACATAACAATTTGTGTTCTTAACACATACCTATCCCACTTAACACTTTGTGTACCCAACAAGGCACAGCGTCATCTCTGAATTCAACAGAGAAGTGAATGACAACCTTATCACCTCCCTGGAAGGAGTCACAGGTCAAGATATTTGAGAATAGAGAGACATAATAGCTACTGAAAATTGTATCAAAATTTCAATTTGGAATGAAAAGCTGGCAACAAAAATAAAAACAACACAAACAAACATGAATTATTCATTTTTAAATTCTTTTTCCAAGTTATAATTATTAAAAAGAAAATTGTATAAAATATGTATGGTCATGTAATCAGCATGAAAGTGCCAATTTCATGACATTTACTCCACTAATAAGGATTATGTTTAAGATGTTTCCAAAATATTTTCACAGTTATATAAAGTGTTGTTATAATTAATTTTTTTAGAAACCAACTGAAATTGAGCATTGTTTCACATTATTTGTTAGTTCGTATTTTTCTGAGTATAAATGTTTGCTTGCTGATGGTCAATATTTGCTTTATATTATTTAGTCTGATTTTTTTGTATCTTCTAAAACTAGGAAGAAAAATAAAATCATTGCATAGTTCTTAAAACATTTCCATCTGCATATGTCGTCCTTTTATTATAGTTCTTATGTTGTGTGGGCTTTAAAATGTCCCTTAATTACACACTGAAGTAAAAAGAAAAAGAACTTTGTATAAAAAAAGTGACTATTTTCAAATGTATTTCACTTTCTTCTCTCCCTTTTAATATAATTGACTAAAATAATGTCAGTAGTGGGCCTTAAATAAAATTTCAGGAAAATATTACAATCAGAGAATGTATATTAAATACTCTATTCTCAGGATATCAGCCTAATTTTCAGTAATTTTTTTTCAGGAGAATTTTGTCTATAACTATAATTCTTTTTATATGTTAATGTTATTCATTTAAAAGTACACAATCTCTGTTATTGTCATGGAAATATAAATTAATGAAAGAATATCAATTCATTAACTTGAAATGAGTGACAAGTTCTATTATCTAAAAATTCCAACTTCTAATCATTCCAGAAGTTAAAAAAAAATTCTAAACATATTTTAAAGAAAACTTTGAACACTGACTGAAACATGATTTAGCTACAGCTCAGTTGTTTCTCTCCTCT
The DNA here is from genome assembly GCF_951640355.1 of Cnephaeus nilssonii. Lineage (NCBI taxonomy): Eukaryota > Metazoa > Chordata > Mammalia > Chiroptera > Vespertilionidae > Cnephaeus > Cnephaeus nilssonii. The sequence goes on from NC_137083.1 coordinate 22,449,640, forward strand.
ATTTAATTTACCTCAATTATGTCACTTGTATTGAGGTAAATAGTGTAATATATTAAAAATGTCAAACTTCACATTTCACTTCCTTGATTGATTTCAGCTATTTAGGGATTATGGCATTGTGCTCTTGCCACATTTTAGCAAACACCACAGCTTGCAGAACTTCCACTCTTTTGGTTCTTTATTGTATTTTTTAACTGAAGCGGGGATATGTTACTTACTTTTATATAAATATTTATAATTTCTAAAAGGCCAACAAATTGACTGAGTTGCCTTTAATGATATTTGTTTCCTCTATATCTGCTCACTGTCCAGAATTCCTTTGTTATTTAGGGAAATTTCAGGTTAGCCAGAGTAAACTTTTTTCTCTTATTCAGAATTTGGGGGATTGACTAGTATAAGATGCCTGGATAAAAATAACCTGGAGTCTATGTTCAAATACTTTCTGAGTGCCAGACACAGAAATTATCCTTTCATTACACAGAATCCGTAACTGCATACATGTACATAGATGCGACTAGATATATGTGAAGATAGATGAGAGAGACAGAAGACCAACAGACAATTTCCTGTTATATTTAAAAGCTAAGGCTATTAAAAAGCTCGTGTTCTCTCTCTCTCTCTCTCTCTCTCTCTCTCTCTCTCTCTCTCTCTCTCTCTCTCTCCTCTCTCTCCCGCCCCCTTTGTTTATAGATTATTACCTATGGTCCTAAAAAGGGTGAAACTTCTTGAGTGAGCTTATGACAAGCAGGACACTAACTTCTGGGCTTGGGATCAATGTTATAGTTCCTGGGGAATCAGAGAGACCACACATCTAGCTATAGTCCTGAAGGAACTGGAACACTTAGCTGATCATTTATGGGGGGCATGTAGACATAGGAAGATGAGATAGGGATCCCAAACTAGAACGGCACTAGTTTGTTCTCATAATCAATGCATCTACTAGAAGCTGGTATAAGACTGGTATAAAACTCAACTGATTGTGCTGCATAATGTTGTTCGTGTTTGCTGGTCTTTTTGTTTGTTGCTATTGTTTTTTGGGATAGCCTTTCTTTTTTTGTTTTGATAGAAGTGCTTTCTTTTTTTGTTTGTTTTGGAACAACTAGCAAATCATTTCATTGAAGTACTAGAGGCCTGGTGCATGAAATTTGTGCACTTGGGCGGGGGGGGGTGGTTTGTCCCTCAGCCCAGCCTGCACCCTCTCGCAGTCTGGGAGCCCTCAGGGGTTGTCCGACTACTGGCTTAGGCCTGTTCCCCAAGGCAGTTGGGCATCCTTAGCGCTGCCATGGAGGTGGGAGAGGATCCTGACATTACTGCTGTGCTCCCCAGCCTGTGAACCTGGCTTCTGGCTGAGCAGCACTCCCCTGTGGGAGCACACTGACCACCAGGGGGAAGCTCTGGCATTGAGCATCTGCCCCCAGGTGGTCAGTGCTCATCATAATGACTGGTCATTCTACTGTTCGGTTGATTTGCATATTAGCCTTTTATTATGTAGGATTATATGCTGTAGTCTATGACATGGTGCCCAACCTACACCTTATCCACCCACCTGGAAGCACCTGTGGCTGTGGCGAGAAGGGCTGTACAAGTTGATGGCTTCCTACTTCAAACACCTATGTTTTTCTGCTTGCAGGCCTTCTTTTGTCACGGGATAGATAGAAAACACTTTCTAGATGGGGACCAAATTGTTTCAGTTGTGATAATAGGTTTCTAGATACAGTGATTCAAGCAGGATGCAGGTGAAATGAAATAGCTTACAATGTAGTCCTTCCTTTGCTAAGGGATGAGGTGAGAGAGTGGGGAACAGGTGCACTTTTCTCTTTTATTGTCTGAGTTCAGACAGTCAGGTTAATTAACCCAAAGTGTCCATCTGCTGAAGCAGAGCAAGGAGAGGTGAGGAGAGGTGTGGGAGGGGATTAATATTTGTTACAAAGAGCAAAAAGCAATTAATAATTAGCCTCTGACCCGCAAAGTAGAACTAAGCTCTAGCAAAACAGCCTTGCAAGCCAGGCTATTAACTAGAGTTAGAGGTGTCCAAATACATTTCTCTTTCTTCAAATAAATCAAAAATCAGGCCTGGAGAACCCACACCGTAACTTTCTATTTGGAAGAAAAAACAAACCTTTGTACACCATGCAAACCCTGCTATTAGCCTCAAACAGGAAGACTGGGTAGTGATTAGATGGAAATATATGCACACAAAAAATCCTGGTTTAGTAGTTTGTTGAGAGAAGAAAGAATAAAGTAGAGTATACAGAAGGAAAATGTTGCTTTTCCAGTCTCAACATTTAAACCCCCAACGTGGGAGATGAATTTAAAGGTGTTACACAAAAGCTGAGGTTGTGGGCTGGGTTTCCAGTAGAGGGGGTATGGGAGGCAGGCAATCTATGTCTCCCTGTCATCAATGTTTCTATCCTTCTCCCTTCCTCTCTCTGTAAAATTAATATTATTAAAAAACAAACAAACAGAAAAAAGATGCTCAACATCACTATTCACCAAGGAAATGTAAGTGAAAAGCACATGAGCTATGTCCTCACACTTATCAGAATGCTATTATCAAAAAACAAAAGATGAGGTTTGGTGAGGATGTGGAGAAATGGAACGCTTGTACCCCGTTGGTAGAGACGTACAGTGATGTGGGCTGCATGGAAAACAGCATGGGGATTGCTTCTGGCTTGCCTGATACATCAGAGTGCTGCTGACTACCATGGCTGCCAGTGCAGGCATCTGCCAGCTCTTTCTGTAAAAGCCCAATACTAATAAGGTCTCTGCGGCTACTCTTCCACTCTGTCCTTGAAGTAGTAAAGCCTTGTAGCAGACTGCAAAAGAAAGCAGGCAATAGTCTGCATGTTGCAGTAGATAATACAAAAGAAAGGAGTGGAGCTGTGTCCCAATAAAACTTTATTTACATGAATAGCTTGCCAGATTTGGCCTGTGGGACAAGTTTTCTATCCTGGTCTGAAGTATCCCCCTTCCGGAGGTGCCACCTGCCTGCGAACAGTGCTTGCTTTATTCCAACACTTGTTGAAGTATTGCAACCTGAGGACATTGATGCCCTTATCCTGGACTGCTGTTTCTGAAGCAGGTGGCCCTTACATGAGCTGCCGGGAATTAATCGCGTAATTTGTATCCATTTTTCATCTCATTTCCAGTTAGCCTTTCGCATTCTGTTCTGATCACCCCTAGACTGGAATCCCACTCAAACGTTTCAACTTCTCCAGAGTTAGGTTCCAGGAAAGACCACTTCTTTGATTTTGCTTTTGTTTTTGTACTCACTATCTCTTTAAGAATTAAAGAATAAAGCTTTCCTACTCCTTCCCTTTTCCCTATCAGTAATAGGATAGAGCCCATCAAATCCATCAATCTCTTCCATCAATTTCCCTCTTGCTTTCGCTTCTCACTCGGCATCTCCCCCCAGAGTTTATTGGGAAGATTTCACGGCAAAGCTTTTGCTGGGTAGTTTTTGTTTGATTGTTTGTTTGTTTGTTTGTTTGTTTTTTGAGTTGTGCAAGGATCTACATTAGTGGAATCTGGCCTAAGAGATCTAGATTGAAATTCCTGCCCCAACCACACCGAAGCTAGGGAAGACCATCAAGGTGCCTAATGAATATAAAAGAATTTCCAAGCACATTAGTTACGTTTCTTCTTTTCATTGAACCACAAGGCAAAGACATTTTCAATCCCCGAAATGGCAAAACACATCTTTCCTTGAGAGGAGCTAGTGACTGGTTCATCTAATCTGCTTAAGAGGAAGAATGTGAGGGCCACAGCGACTATAGAGAATTAAGGCTCACACCTTCTTACAAAAAAGTCAGAAAAAAGTTAGACTTTTCTCGGTTTCAATATTACCTTGGATCTCTAATTTAAGCATTCTAACTAACACCAGGGTACCTCGACATCTAGAGAGAGCAAGATAAAATTATCAGCAACACGTGATAACGTGTGATGCCTTCTCACATGCATCCGGGAAAACTCATTAAATATCCTCCACTCTTCTCTAATTATCCCAGTGGCCTACCAGGAGTTTCTTACAACATCATAATAAAAAAAAGATATTTTTAACTGGCAAATGTTCAAGCTTTCATCAAATTATTTGGGGGCAAGAATTCCATTTCTTGCTGAATAAAAATATTTCATGTACAGGAGATTCAACATAAGGTAGCAAAGAGCTTTGATTATTATATTTCAGAGCCTGGGAGTCAAATGTAAAAGCTAAAAGAAAATTCTGTTTCTCTGTGGGCGAACACTCCACAGAACAAAGACCTTTTACTACCCAGGACTTTTCCGAGTTTTAGATGTTGATTTTCCTCACTTTTCTTTTCAAGATCAGAATGTCTCTATTAGTGCCTTTTAGACAGAAATATCATGCAGAGAATTGAAAGGGCACCACAGACTGGAAAACATGACTTATTGTATAGATTACATGCATTGCAATTTATTTGAACATAAAGTTATTCCAATCCATGGATATTGTGCATTGCCTAACCGTATCTGTTAAAAGCCCCAAAGTTGAATAACAAAAGTGAAAATGGAGTTGATCATTTGCTTAAAAACCCTGCATTATTGAGCTTTCATTTCTAAATGAGAAGACAGAAAAAGACAAAGAGGAGGAACATTTAATTCTATATGATGCCAAATGTATGTACTAATAATATGTGTTCACATATCTGAGCACATACACTAGGAAAGACATATATCTCTGGTTCAGTGTTTACATGTGTATATGTATGTAGGAAGATATATAGATAAAACCTTTCCCAGATTTTGTAAAGTCTATGGTTTAAGCATTTAAAATTTTCTGGTGTAATTAGAACTGAGGTGTCAGAAGCTTAAAATTCTGAATATATGTTACAATTTTAGTTAGGAGCACAGATATATTTTAATTCCATATGATTGACACACTGTATTTAAATTTAAATTAGAGTATGATAAAATGCTAAATTCACTCTTTTCCCTAGGTAGCAGGAACTCTTACCAAGCCTCTGAATTAGATTGAGTTGTGAGGGTCAATAATAAGTATGGTGGCAACACGATCCAGGGAAGTGTTAGCAGATTTCCTGTGCCAAACTTATCTCTCAAAAGAAACAGCAAATGTTCCTGTAAATCATGAACCCCTGGATGCCTCCACTGTTCAAGTCAGCCTCCCTAGGAGTTTTGTCCTAAATGAAAATATGACAGAGAATCCCTAATGATCACTGACTAAATTTAAGAAACTGACACAAATGTCAGCAAATGTGCGATGGGTGTTGATGTGGCTGCCAAGAGAAAAGCAGTCATGGAAAGAATGACTGTTTGTGGTAATGGTTAGTGTGCCATCGCTGGGGAAAAGGCACAGTGCAAGGACACCCCAAAATGTTCCAGAACATTTGCTCCCAGGCAAAAGCAACTGCAGTGGGAGTTACTGTACCCACACACCTGCAATGCCTGTGGGAAGCCCTTGAAGGAGTCCAGGCATAAAGCCAAGTAAAAGTAGTAGACTAATGCCCAGCCAGTTTGGCTCAGTGGGCCTTCCTTGGAGCTCATGCAGGAGGCAACCAATCGATATGTTTCTCTCATCAATAGAAAAAATATCCTCTGGTGAGGATTTACAACAACAACAACAAAAATAGTAGACTAATGCCCTAGCCGGTTTGGCTCAGTGGATAGAGTATCGGCCTGCGGACCAAAGGTCCCGGGTTTGATTACGGTCAAGGGCATGTACCCTGGTTGCAAATTCCTCCCCTGCCCGGGCCCTGGTTGGGGCTCCTGCAGGAGGCACCCAATCGATGTGTTTCTCTCACATGGATGTTTCTCTCTGTCTTTCCCTCTCTCTTCCACTCTCCCTAAAAATCAATGGAAAAATATCCTTGGGTGAGGATTAACAGCAACAACAAAAATAGTAGACTAGTTAGTTCTATGAGGGAAGCCTTACCATGTTTCACAGAGAAGGAAAAGTATGCCTTCCAGGTGCAGTGCTTGGTGACCATGAGAGGAGGAAGCCCCTATTTCCTCCCATTGACTGTAAGAACAGAGCCTTTTGGAGGAGACTGTCTATTGCAGCCTCAACAGCTGCTTCTGGAAACACAAGAGGAAAGTGCCAGCTCGTATGGGAATCTTTCCCCTGGAATCCAGAGGTGTTCTCACCTCCCAACCATGATCCAACTGTAGTGAAGGGAAAGTTCTGCTTAATACAAGGAAACAAGAAAAGACCTTTTGCTATCCATTATGGTCAGGAATAAAAATTTTATGAAAAGGGATTAAAAACATATGCTCTAGAATCACATTTCTGAGTTTCTATGAAGCCTCAGGTAAATAATTCAGTATTTCTAAGTGTCACAGTCCATCCACATCTGCAAAAATGGACATAACTATAGTGTCTAAATCATGGGGAGGTTGAGCGAATAAAATGAGTAAATGCATTGTAAAGTTTTTTAAACATGTTTGGCAATAAAGTAAGAATTTTTTGAAAATTAACAATTGTTATGACTAGGTCCTCTTGCAGAAAACAGTAAATGAGGAGGCATTTAAAATCACCAATCCTTCAATGAAATGAGAAATTTAGGTAACAATGAAGAAGGGCTTTGTGTTTGCTATCTTAATCTATAACTCAAAGTCAGTATTTAAAATACATTCTCACCTTAAATGAGTTCCTCATTTATAATAGACAAGGTCCAACAGAGTGCAGTATCAGCTTTTATAAAAGGGCAGTGACAGGGAAACAATACAAACAAATAATGCAGCTCCTATTTTGATCACTGCCATCACCTCATGTATTGATGTTGACTGTAACCCCTCTCTCTCTCTCTCACTCACACACACACAACCCACCTCCCCTTTCTGCCTCTTTTTAAAAAATTTAATTTGCTTTACCTAAAATTGAAATGTTGGATTCCATTCATTGAATGCCCTATTGTTATAATTTATGTTCATTTTTAAGATACCTTCAAACATCTCTAAATCAATCTTTCTCAGTAATAATGATTTGGTGTTTTCCTGAGCACTCTCAATTACTTCATAGCAAACTGTGATAGTTTATATTTCTTCCATAACCAATTCATAAATTCTGTCACCTTCCTTCATGATAACTTCTGATTTTTTTTAAATAGGAGACTCCACTTATGAGGTCACTTGGAATAAATGTGTCATTAAAAGTATCATTATGCATTGAACTAAGTCTTGTAATAAAGCAAAGCCTGTGTGGCTCTGTTAAGAGAAATGTTTGTTTATCTGTCTGCTTTTTCTTTTCCCTGCTGTCTGACTCCTTAACACATATGACCTATCTGTGGCTTTCAAACACATGGTCACAAATAATGTGTAAGAGAGGTTCATTTTTTGTACAAAAGGGTAAAATGTGTTCTCTGCTCTCACACTTACAGTCATTTTCATGTATATCTGTCATCACATCATCTACGAAATGGTGCCTAATGTGGCAGCACATGCCACAGTGTCTAGTGTAAAATCTTTGAATAAAAGGTGATCAAAAAATCATCTTCACAAAGGTGCTCTTTGGTCATTTTCAAAGCCCCCACCCCCCCCGAAAAAAAAAGAAAAAGAAATATAAATTTCACTGTTTTATACCTTAGATATTTGTAATGTAGGATGAACAAAATGACTGCTATTCCCCAGGGCAGTTCTAATTTCTAATATTCTCACCCGTTTCCCGTAAGTACACAGTTGTCATGCTCTGTACCCTAAGGTTTGGTCTACACTTTGTTTCAATTAGTGTAATTGTGGCTGAGGCCACATGGCGTTCTCTTTGTCATCACCTTGACATGTGTTGGGATGTGTCTAGGCCAGTACAGGAGGGTATAAGGAAGCTTGGTCAGATACTCTCCGCAAATAGGATTTCTCACCACGCTTGCCTCTCTCTTTAAGGTTGCTTCTATCTATCATAGAAACAAAAGGAGGCAGCTTTTTCTCGTTTTCATTTTCCCAAAACCTGGCAGGAAAAACAAGACAGCAAAAGAACGGGAGTGGGGTGAGGGGGGGCAGTAATGGGGGGATAAGGACACGTATGTAATACCTTAATCAATAAAGAAAAAAATATTTAGCAAATGCAGAAAAAAGAAAAAGAAAAGGTAGCTGAAACTACTTCATGATAGGGAAATAAAAAAGAACTCAAAGGATGGGCATTTTTCTCTTTTATTATGAAATAGGGAAGTGTTAGAAAGTTGAAAAGCACATTCAGAGGAGGCATGGAGAGGGTTGCCTTGGATTTCTTAGGTGCCTCAGCACATAAGATGGTCCCATGGGGCAGCCATGGCCAGCTCTGCTTTTTTAAAAAAATATATATTTATTGATTTTTTACAGAGAGGAAGGGAGAGGGAGAGAGAGTTAGAAACATCGATGAGAGAGAAACATCAATCAGCTGCCTCCTGCACACTCCCCACTGGGGATGTGCCCACAACTAAGGTACATGCCCTTGACAGGAATCAAACCTGGGACCCTTCAGTCCACAGGCCAACGCTCTCCACTGAGCAAAACCAGCTAGGTCAGTGGTCGGCAAACTCATTAGTCAACAAAGCCAAATATCAACAGTACAACGATTGAAATTTCTTTTGAGAGCCAAATTTTTTAAACTTAAACTTCTTCTAATGCCACTTCTTCAAAATAGACTCACCTAGGCCGTGGTATTTTGTGGAAAAGTCACACTCAAGGGGCCAAAGAGCCGCATGTGGCTCGCGAGCCGCAGTTTGCCGACCACAGGGCTAGGGCGCCAGCTCTGCTTTTGAACAATGCCCTCGCCCTCCATCTCTCCTGTTGGTGAGCAGAAGAGGAGATGGGAGAAGAGGTTGCTCCACTTTCGGGTACCACCCTCCCCATTCAGGTTCCAATTCTCAGCCATGGAGTGAGTTTCAGACACTTATCTGGGCACTGCAGGAATTTTATTATACTTTTCCATTTCCCAGAACACTGAGAGCTCTGACTTTCTGACATCCAGCCTGTCGAGTATGACAACAGGCATGACATATCTGACATGCGAGGGAAAAGCTGCTGTGTTGCAGGCCTCCAACAAAGTGGATGAAACAGTAATACAATAACAAGTGTCATACAAGATTAAACGGGACATACACACCTCTCTTAACATGACCTCAGCTCATTGCTACCCATGGGCTCATAAAAGCTGCATTGAAAACATGGAGAAACGCTCAAAAGCAATTGTATTACCTCCAAAAAGAACCCAATTAAATGTCAAGCAATGGGGTTCATATTAGCAGAAAATAGTTGCTCCATCCAGCATTATTTACTTTTATCAAAGGACACCTGGTTACTGTGTCCGCCTTTGCCAGCCCATACTAATCATGCCTCTGGCAGTCACTTCCACAGAGTCATGTGAAGTGTGTTCCCTTTCTTCTCAAAGGCGTCCAGCTCCCATCCATGTCAAAGTGTGCATTGCCTTCATCAGTAATAGGAAAGTCCATTCAGGCATAGCGATTCACCGCGGCCATGCTCCATCATGCTCCATTATGCCAGAACTTCCCTTAATCACTGTCAGTCAGGCCCACCCACTTTTGCTCTTGTCCTCACACCTTCACACTCACAAATAGAGCAGATGCAAGGGTGCCACTAATGATGGTAAATTTTTTTCTTAGGTGGCACAGATGTCTGCATTATTTTTATTCATGAGGGAGCCTCAAATTTCAGATGTCTTTAATGGGGCAAGCATCTTCCATCATAAGAGTATCATCAAATTACTTACCATTTAGTCATTGATTTAATATGTGGTTCTTTGCAATAAATTTTTAAATAAATTTGTGTAGAAAGAGTTATGTTCCCTTGATCTTGACTTAGCTATGGTTTTTAAGACCACCTTCCTAGTTATCGGAAAAAAGTTATCTCAAGTATGCAACACAATATGTTTAACTATATTCCTCTTGTGGTAATTAGATCTCCAGAACTCATCCTGTATGACTGAAACTTTGTGCCCTTTGACCAACATCTCCCCATCCCTTCTACCTCCCAGCCACCTGGCAATCACCATTCAACTCTGTGCTTTTATGAGTTCAACTTTTTTAGATCCCACGTATAAGTGAGATTATGCAGCACTTATATTCCTATGACAGGCTTCTTTCAATTTGCATAATGTCCTGTACGTTCATCCATGTTGTTGCAAATAACAGAGGTTAGATCTTAAATGTTCTTCACACACACACACACACACACACACACACACACACAATAACTGTGAGGTGATGGATATGTTAACTAGCTTGGTTTTACTAATCATTTAACAGTGTATATGTATATCAAAACATCATGTTATACACCTTAAATATATACAGTTTTTATTTAAAAGAAGAATCTGAAGGGTATGCTCTATTTTATATTTCTGAAGCGAGATTTTTTTAGCCTGTGTCTATACAACCAAGTACAAATAAAGCAATGCACAGAAGCAGTTATTATTTGTGTTAACATGTATTCACCATTTAATGTGCACTTCTTAGAGATCTAAATAATTTACATATTTAGCTCACACTCTGAGGTAGGTATAACTATTGTCCAAATTTTACAGGTGAGAAAACTAAGGCTCAGTATAGATAAGTTGGCTTGAGATTGAATTCTATTGAATACAACTAAGTTTGAACCTCAAATGTGACATTTACTTGCTGGGTGACTTCAGGAAACTACCTAAACTCCTTGAGCGTTAGCTTCCTTCTCTGTAAATGTGAAATACATCTGGCTCACAATAAGCAAGTATCTGCCTTAATATCTTCCTTACCATCCTTTTCCATTATCCTAGGGGACTTGGATGTTCTGAAGCCTTTACTGTCAACAATTCTGCATATTTACATTTAGTGATATTATTAACCACTCTATTTCATTCAAAAGTTGTCACATCCTGACCCCACTCCTGAAATCAACAACTCTCCTATCTCCCTCACGGAAGTAGCTCTCAATCCTTTGCATGAAAAATTACTGAAACTCATTAATGTCTTGAATTTATTTTAGCTGCCCCTTATACTGAACCATGTAGCCTGTTCCTGGCTTTACTTCCTTCCTTATTCTCCTAGATTCCATGGTCCATCACCACAGTCACTTTCCTGCAAACACCCATAACTCTCTGATGGCTATGTTCTGCCCCCACAGCCTTATCTCACAATCCCAGATTGAGAGCTGGAGGAGAAATTACAGTGGGATAGATTGTTATCACTATAAATTTATGATAACCAACCACAAGTGAATCCTTAAGCTGCTGGGCCACCTTGCTGGATTTTTCCAGACATATGGATTTTTATAGCCCTTACCCACAATCTAACATCTTTGCTGCTCTCTTCAAAACTCCACACTTTCCCCTTCTCTCCTCTACTGCTTCAAATTCAATACATTGTCCCTACTTCTTAACTCAGAGGAATCCAAGCCATCAAATTGGCCTCCCCCTCAACTCCCTACCACCCAACTCCAAGATTGCATCTGCACCAACTTCTCCTCCGGTCTTTAGAGTGTAGTCAATATTTCTTCACTTGCCACCTTCTTAGGAATCTTGCTTCACTGATTATAAACTTTCTTTGTTCAATCTTTTCACCTTATCCATCATCACTTCTAAAACAAAACAAACAAAACACAAACCCTGTATCTTCTTCCCATTCTTATTTCTACTGTACTTTCCAGCCAAAATACTTGGAATCATTATTTACGTAACAGAATCGCTTTACTTCCTAAACTATCTTTCAGGATTCACACCTAATCCCAAATCAGCTTCCAATTCCGAACACCACAAAATTATACTCTGCATTCCCTGCATTTCAAAATTATATAAAAATATATATTTTATTCCTGGTCTAATAGGACTTTTCATGAGCATTTGACAGACCTGCTCACCTGCTCACTTTCTCTGAATTAAAAATATCTTCCTGTTGCCTCTTCCCTCTTTGGCCATTTCATTTCTATCCTTCCCTTTCCTAAATATCTGAATGTTGGTGATTTATGTCCTGAGCCCTCTTCTTTTCTCATCCTATATTGTTTTCTTACTAGAGGCCCGATGCACAAAATTCCTGCAAGGGGCTCGGCCCTCGCAGCTCCGGCTTAGTCTGGAAGGTTGTCCAGTCTAATTAGCATCTTACGCTTTTATTATTATAGATGTAATCACATCCATCCCGAACAAGTGCCTGGAAAGTAGATCCTACAACCAGCTAACAGTTGTGGGCTGTAGGTTCCATGGTGGAAGGGCAAGAATCAAAACCCCAAAACTGAAAGCTGTCCCTGCAGAGGGATTCAAGCCCACTGAACAGGGTGTTTTTAGAATGGTTCCTATGGTGAGCTATATGCATTTATTAAATCTTTCCCTGAACATTAAATGTGATTTCATATTTGAGTTTACTAGGTGAAAGCTCTAAATCTACTTTTCAGATAAGATTCAAAAAAATCCCCAAACAGTTGATAATGCTTCAAAGTCATTTAACATGATGCCTCATCCTGGGGATAAAGATATCTTATTACACTCAGTAACAAAAGGACCTACAGATTGTCGGATACCTAAGGATTATCATCACCATCCAGCTTTCTGACTGGCAACATTTAGAAAATGCATAAAACTGTAAAAATAAATTTAACACGAAGGTGTGTATATACACAGGAGGAGGAGGAAAGTGGGTACAAAACACACCCCTTTCAATCTTGCTTCTTTAAAAAATATTTTTTTTCTGTCCCAAATTTGTATTAAATTTTTTTTTCAACCAGTTAATGGCTCAGATAATTAGAGAAATCAATAAGCTTTGCAAATAATTATATAACATTCAATGATTCCCGCATTCCAATAAAGGAAATATGCATTTAAAATAGTATTATTGTGGGTGCTTTACCATGTTGAATTTCAGAAAACTGTGCTCAAATAAGAGGAAATAAGCAGTTTAAGTTCAACAAAATCCTGCTTTCTAGTAAGTTGACTTTACTTTTGCTAGTAATTAAGCTACTAAGATATTTTTGTTGAATGAATCCACATCTGCTGTGAAAGATATCTATTTGAACAGCCTCGATATCACTTAACATATCACTATTTCTCAAGTTCTAATCTTTTGCCAGTGTGAGAACGTTAGGGATTGTAGGCACTTCATCAAAAGGTCCTAAAATATTAAAGTGTGAAGCACACATTTAAGATATCCCCCTTAACCACTTCTCCAACATCCATAGCAACTTATCTCAACTTGGTCTCTTTCACTGAAGATCCCTTTACTTTGCAAGAGGCAAAGTATCAGCTGCCTATATTTATCAATTGCCCACTAACTGCCAGTAAGTTTGCTAAGAGACTTTACATTATTATAACTGATCTTACAATCTTAACTTCACAGTGATAAATCTGAGGCCCAAAATGGTTGCATCACTTACCCAAAGTTATAGTGCAGTTTGTAAAATATTGTGTTCTACTAATCTGCTCCTGGGCCCATCACATCCCCTTATAAAGCCAACATTCTTTTCACAATGCCACATTTGTTTTGAATAGTTTGAATTGTTCAAGTTCATATTAGAATAGATTCAAGTATGCTTTTATATGAGCACCAATCTAGTGACCTAGTCTCCACCACGAAGCAACTTAAAATACTTCGTGCTTTTAAACTCATACTAGCCAAGAGTAACAAACATATCAACCATTTCTCAAAGACTTCTTTTGTGTGTGGCACATTGCTATCTTCTTTACAGTTTGAACTTACTGGGTTGTCTTTCATTGACTCCTTATCAAAGTTGTCATATTATTTCTCTTCCCATTTAGTCAAACTTTCCAAAATAATCATGTTTATATACTTTCTATACTGTTTTGAAAATTCACATTCTTCTTAAACAATTCCAATCTACGTTTACAATTTCATTGAAATTACTTCATTAAATTTATTACTGATGTTCTACTCAATAAATTTCTAAGTTGGTTTTTATTATATACTTTTTGATGTTTTAAAGTACTCGGTACTCATAGTTATTTGTTTTTATTTTTTATTTTTAAGTAATTTATGATTATTCTTAGACAATGAACAAATGGATATGTAGCAAATGTCAGGTGGTGCATTCAGATTGGAAGGAGAACATAATGACCAGTGGGTTGTGCATATGACCATTATATTAATGGAGTATTCTTATTCAATAACTACCTTGGAGTGGCAATGATTCATGTGTTTATTGCTCTCTAAATTCTCCATAGATAGAAATTATGCCACATTCTTCATCTTGTAAAAGCTAGGCATCTGCTAAATATTTGTTGGACAATCTTTATTTTTTCTTGCCTTTTTAGCATCATTTGTTCCATTTTTTTAGTGCATTAAAGTCAGTTGCATTCAATCAAAATATGCTCTATTCTCAAACTACTCTTATTCTTTTAGGCATCATCATAAGATAAAAGATAATGCTTATTTACCAATGGGCATAGAGAAAAGTTCCCTTTTTAGGCTCTCTCTCCATCCTCTGCTTTAACCATTATATTATCCTTATTCCACAGCATCTACATTTTTGAAGAAGTGAGTCATTGCTTCAGTTTCTTCATTTCTAGAAGTCTCTTGAAGTTCATGAGTGGAATATTTGATAATTATGCAGATATACCTGGACATAAAGCCCTGCAATTTGTGTCCTAATCTGTTTCCAATTGTTTAATGTAGTCACTGGCCAGTACCTTAGATTATAAAGAAGTACTACAGCATCTAGTGCTTACAGAATCAAAGCCTTATGACATGTTCTGTACCATTTATTAAGGTGAAAGTAATTAAGATATTGTCTCTGTTTAAATATTAAGAGTTTTTCTAAGATAACTGCAAAACAACCCAGTTTGAAACAATCCAGGTATATGTGTGCTACAGAGCTGCTACAAATAATGAAATTGGCTTTTCTGGCACAAAACCTGAATCCTGAGAGGGTACAGGCTAACTCAACGTGTGCCCTTCTGACAAACACATACATGCATTTTCCTTCTATGCTATTAACTTTGGCATAGAAATATGGTTCTCATTTCATTTTCACAATGCCATCTTTAAGAGGCAATGCTTCCAACTTTGGGGCACTTTAAGAAATAATTTTTCATTCTAAGAGAAGGTATAGACAATTGTTTAGCATTAACAACCTTCTTTTTTGTGTGAGATAACTAAAATATTCCAACCAATGAAGCATTGTTATCTGTGAGTTTCAGTGTGGAATACAGGAAATATCAATGATTTATGTCTTGTCCTGTCTGACTTTACTGCAGATTTCATTATGGCATATAATGGCATAAAACAAATTGCCTTAAAAGTGATGCAACATCTATTTCAGCAATCATACAGAAAATACAGCACTCGTATTTAAAACTGAGCTGAAGGATGTATGCCTTGGAGAATTTAATAGAAATAACCCATTCCTGGAATAAATCCCCACCTGGTCATGGTGTAAAATCCCACCTGGTCATGGTGTTTTTATATGTTGCTGAATTCAACTTCTTAGTGTTTTATTGAATATCATTGCATCTATGTTGGTAATGGACATTGGTTTGCAGTTGTCTAGTGATGGTTTTGACATTGATCTTGGGGTAATACTGACCTAATTGAATGAGTAGGGAACTGTTTGATTTTCTGTTTGTTGTTTGTTTGTTTGTTTGGAAGAGTTAGTGAAGGATTGGTGTTCATTCTTCCTTAAACATTTGGTGAAATTCACCAGTAAAAAGCAAAGTTGCCCTGAGCTTATTTTTATGGCAAAATATTTTATTACTTTTTCAATCCCTTTGTTATATATATATATCTATTCTAATTTTTTATTTTTTCTGTAAGTTAGTTTTGGTAGATTGTGTTTCCCTGGGTATTTCTCCATTTCATCAAAGTTGTGCAATTTGTTGGCATCCAATTGCTCATTGTATTCTATTCCAATCTTCAAAATGTCTGTGTGGACAGAATTAATGTTCTCTTTTATTCCTGATTTTAGTTTTAGTGTTCTTTCTTTATCTTGGGGAGTAAAACTAAAGATTGTAAACTTTTTGGTCTTTTCAAAGAACCAACTTTTAGTTTTGCTCAATTTTAATATTTTTCTTCTATGTGGTATTTATATTTGCTTTAATTATTATTATTTTCTTACTTCTTGCTCTTGGTCAATTTGCATTTTTTCTGGTTTGTTAAGGTGAAAAGTTTGGTAATTGATTTGAGATCAATCATCTTTAATACAGGCTTTTACAGCTATAGTGTTCCTCCTTAATGCCATTTATCTGTATCCCATATATTTGGTATATTCTGCTTTTTCTCAATGTATTTTCTTAATTCCATTGTGATTTCTTCTTTGACTCATTTGCTATTTAGAAGTGTATTATTTAACTGCCAAATATTTTTTAATTTCCCAAATGTCCTTCTGTTGTTGATTTCCAACTTTATTCTTTTGTGTTTTAAGAATATGCTTTCTTGTGAATTCTATCATTTTAAGTGTTTTGAGAGTTTATATGTTTTATTCTCAAAAGAATGTGTATTCTGAAGTTATCATGTGTATTACTCTATAAATGCCCATTAGGTCCAGTTAATTTATAGTGTTGTTCAAATGTTACATTTCCTTGTCATTCTGTTAGCTTTTATGTCCATTACTAAAAGTGAGGCATTGTAGTCTCCAACTATTACTGTGGAAATGTGTTTATTTTTCTCCAGTTCGGAATTTTACCTCACGTATTTTGAGGCTCTATTATAAGTTTCAGATATATTAACAGTTATGTAGGGGAATATATGACTTAAAAACAGCATACAGTTATGCTGTCTGGTACACTTAAATTTGAAATTGTCCTTACTAGGGTTCTTGATATTATTGTGTGTAGCTGAGTTACTGATTAGTGTCCTTACACTTTAACCTGAAGGACTCCCTTAAGGGTTTCTTATAGGGTAGGTCTGCAAGCAAGGAATTATCTAAGTTTTATCTGAATGTCTTCATTTCTCTTTTATTTCTCTTTTTTATCCTCACCAAGGATTTTATTTTTTTTGAAAGAGAGAGACAGAGAGAAAGAGAGAGAAACATTAATGTGTGCCTCCCATATACACCTGGACTGGGAATCAAACCCACAACCTAGGTATGTACCCTGACTGGAAACTGAACCCACGACCTTCTGGTGTACGGAGGACGCTCCAAATGGTTAGCCAAGTTGTCAATGCAAAAAAAAAAAAAAAAAAAAAAAAAAAGTTCTTGAAGGAAATTAAAAGTGCTGCTCCAGTGAACACATGACTGATAAGAAACAAAACAGTCTAATTGCTGATATGGAAAAAGTTTTGGAGGTTTGTATAGAAGATCAAAACAGCAGCAAAATTCCCTTCAGCCAAAGCCTAATCCAGAGCAAAGCCTTCATTCCCTTCAATTCTGTGAAGGCTGAGAGAGGCGAAGAAACTGCAGAAGAATTTAAAGCTAAAATCAATCAATCAATCAATCAATCAATCAATCAATCTAGTAGAGGTTGGTTGATGAGGTTTGAAGAAAGAAGCTGTCTCCATACCGTAAAACTGTAAGTTGAAGCTGCCAGTGCTGATGTAGAAGCTGCAATAAATTATTTTTAAAAAAATCTAGCTAAGATAACTAATGAAGGTGGCTCCACTAAACAACAGATTTTCAGTATAGGCAAAGCAGCCTTTATTGGATGAAGATGCTGTCTAGGACTTTCATACCTAGAGAAAAGTTGGTGCCTGGCTTCAAAGCTTTAAAGGACAGGCTGATTCTCTTGTTAGGGGCTAATGTAGCTGCTGACTTTAAGTTGAAGCCAATGCTCATTTACCATTCCGAATTCCAGGGCATATAATATTTATGCTAAATCTGCTCTGCCTGTGCTCTATAAATAAAACAACAAAGTCTGGATGATAACACATCTGTTTATGGCATGGTTTACTGAGTATTTTAAGCCCACTGTTAAGACTTCCAACTCAGGAAAAACCTTCTCTCAAAATGTTACTGCTCATTGACAATGTACCTGGTCACCCAAGGGCTCCGGTGGAGATATACAATAAGATTAATGTTGTTTTCATGTGTGTTAACACACTTCCATTCTGAATCCCATGGATCAAGGAATAATTTTAACTTTCAAGTCTTATTACTTTAAAAGTACATTTAGTAAGACTATAGCTGCCATAGATATTGATTCCTGTGATGGATCTAGGCAAAGTAATTTAAAAACCTTATAGAAAAGATTTGCAGTTCTAGATACTATTAAGAACATTCATTGGACAGTCTGTTCCATGCTTCTGTTGAATCTCAAAGGGAAGGTGGGGGGAAGGGGTAGGTGGGTAGGAAGAGATTAACCAAATAACTTATATGCATATATGCATAACCCATGGACACAGACAATAGTGTGGTGAAGGCCTGGGGTAGGGGCTGGGTGCGGGCTAGAAGAGTTAAATGGTGGTGGGGAGGAAGGGGACATCTGTAATAATTTCAACAATAAAGACACATTTTAAAAAAGAACATTTGTGATTCATAGCAAGAGGTCAAACATCACCATTAACAGGAGTTTGAAAGACGTTGATTCCAGCCCACATAGATGACTTGAGGAATTCAAGACTTTCGTGGAGGAAGTATTTGCAGATGTGGTGGGAATAGCAAGAGAACTAGAATTATAAGTGGACCGTGAAGATGTGCTATAATTTTATGATAAAACTTTAATGGATGAGGAGTTGTTTTTAAGGATGAGCAAAGAGAGTGGTTTCTTGAGAAGATGTTATAAAGAGTGTTGAAATGATAAGAAAGGATTTAGAATATTAAATAAACTTAGCTGATAAAAGCAGAGTTTGAGAGGATTGATTCCAATTGTGAAAGAAGTTCTACTGTGGATAAAATGCTATAATATAGCATCACACGCTACAGAAGAATGTTTTGTGAAAGAGTCAACCCATGAAGCAAACTTCATTGCTGTCTTATTTTAAGAAATTGCCACAGACACCCTAATGCTCAGCAATGACCACCCTGACCAGTAGCAGCCAGCCATCAGGATGGAGGTAGGACCCTCCACCAGCAGAAAGGTCACAATGTGCTGAAGGTTCAGAGGATGGTTAGCATTTTTAAAAAATATATTTTTATTGATTTCAGAGAGGTAGAAACATCAATGATCAGAGAGGATCATTGATCAGCTGCCTCCTGCACACACCACACTGGGGATAGAGTCCGCAAACCCGGGCAAACCCTTGACTGGAATCGAACCCGGGACCCTTCAGTCCACAGGCCTACACTCTATCCACTGAGCCAAACAATCTAGGGCAATGGTTACCATTTTTTTAATAATAAAGCATTTTTTAATTGAGATATAGAGTATACACTTTTTAGACATAATGCTATTTATTACACACTAGATAGACTACAGTGTCGTATAAACATAACATTTGTATGCCCTGGGAAACCAAAAACTTTATGTGACTGGCTTTAATCTAAATTTGCTTTATTTTGGTTATCTGGAACTGAACCTGCAACATACCCAAGGTATGCCTATAATTAAAAGAAGCCAGTCACAAAAATTTGCACATTGTATTTCACATATCTATTTACATAAAATGTTCTTTATAGGGAAATCTATAGGGACAGAAATTACATGAGTAGCTGCCAGGACCTGAGGGGAAGGAGGGGAAGGAGGGAAGAATTGAAAGTGATGCTAAGGAGCATGGGGGTAATATTAATGTTCTAAAATTAAACAGTGTTCATGTTTGCACATGATAATAAGCTCAAGTACTAAACAGTGATAAGTTAATGCTGGTTAGAAATAGATCTTTGTATTTGAATAGTTAAAGTCTATATAATAAAAGCCTGCCCTAACCAGTTTGGCTCAGTGGATAGAGCATCGGCCTGCGGACTGACGGGTCCCAGGTTCGATTCCGGGTCAAGGGCATGTACCTTGGTTGCGGGCACATCCCCAGTAGGGGGTGTGCAGTTGGCAGCTGATCGATGATTCTCTCTCATCGATGTTTCTAACTCTCTATTCCTCTCCCTTCCTCTCTGTAAAAAATCAATAAAAAATATTTAAAAAAAGAAAAGCCTAAGTGACTATTATGGCAGAATGACCAGAACGACCAGTTGCTATGATGCGCACTGACCACCAGGGGGCAGACGCTTAATACAGGATCTGCCCCTGGTAGTCAGTAAGCTCCCACAGAGGGAGCGCCGCTCAACCAGAAGCTGGGCTCATGGCTGGGGAGCGCAGCAGCAGTAGTGGGAGCATCTTCTGCCTCTGCGGCAGCACTAAGGAGCATCAAGCTGAGTGGTAAGGAGCAGCGAGCAGGCAGGTGGTAAGGAGCAAGGGGTCCCGGACTGCAAGGGGGCTGTCTGACTGCCGGCTTAGGCCCATTCCCCACCTAAGCCAGCAGTCAGACATCCCTTAAGGTGTCCCAGACTGCAAGAGGGCACAGGCCAGGCTGAGGGATGCCCCCTGCCCTCCACAGTGCACAAATTTCATGCACCGGTCCTCTAGTGTATCATAAGAATATATAAGTATTTAAAAAATATTTTATATCAAAGCATTTGGTGAAGCTGGCCTCCTTTTGGGGATGAGTCAGAAATTTTTATCAATTTTATAATCATGAAAATCACTAGGAGAACAAAATTTCAAGGACTTAAATAAAAAGTTCCTGAACAATACAGCATTATTTTCAAAGCCCTAGACTCTTAAAAGGAAGAACAGGATCAAGCACAGAATATTCTTCTACTTATCTAATATTAAATCATTTTTTCCTGCAACTAAAATAGATTTAAGAGCCCTGCTGATGTGATGCAATAGTTGAGCATTAACCCATGAACCAAGAAGTCCCTGGTTTAATTCCCAATCAGGGCACATGCCCAGGTTGAGGGTGTGATCCCCAGTAGGGGGCTTGCAGGAAGTAGTTGATCAATGTCACTCATTGATATTTCCCCCATCCCTCTCTCCTCCTCTCTCTAAAATCAATAACAAACATATTTAAAAAATAGATTTAAGAAATAAATACTTTTAAAGATAAAATAAATTAATGTTATAAAATAACATTTATACACTTTTTTTCTTATAAATGTATTAGAGGCCCAGTGCACGAATTTGTGCACATTGAAAGGAAATTAGAAGAAATATTTTAGAGGCCAGGGAGGGACCATGGGAGGGCTCCAGGACGTGTCCGGCTCATCTTGCCCAGTCCCAATTGGCCGGACCCCAGCAGCAAGCTAATCTACCTGTCAGAGCATCTGCCCCCTGGTGGTCAGTGCGTGTCATAGCAACTGTTCGAATGGTCAAATGGTCGCACACTAAGCATATTAGGCATTTATATATATATAGATAGAATGTTAAAAATTTTAAAATAACAACTAAAACACCTAATCCACGAGGCAGATGGAACACAATTACTAGGAAGATTGCTTTTTCTCACCTATTTTCCATTAGTACATATTGTAAACAAAATAATCCTAGATGATGTAATTTAAACTTCCTTGTACTGCTCACTATTGAACTTCTCATTTATTTCTCAGCTATATTTCATAATAAATCAGAATATATGTAGTCATTGTGCTTGTATCTAATATTGTTTGCTCCAAAAATAATAGAGATATGCTGAATAATTTTTTGCTTATCTTTAGAAACTGATCATCGCACTTTATTCTGTTTCCTATATAATAATAAAACTGTATCATTAACCAAATAAGGTGCCTACACATGGCAATTTTGTCTCTATCCCAAAGTGTGTCTCAAAGTTAAAAGATTAATTATTCTTATAATTTAATTTGCTTACAGGCACTTGGAATTTAAATGCATTGTAAGAGCATTTTTTTTTTCTTCCATGAAAACTAACTGCAATAAGTCATAGGAGAAACTACTACCAACTTGAGTTTGAGTTTTCAGTTAAAACACTTGCCAAAGGTTTCTAAAGAAAATGCCTTTTTAATGAATCAAGTTCAACTAAAACTTACACACCAAGACACATAAAATCAGAAGGCTCAATTTTTAATTAAGTGGGTTCAGTATCTCTATACCTTTATTCACGCTGCCATATATTGTGGTCTCTTACATAATATGTGGGCCAGCATATATGACAATGGAAAATCTTAAAAGCCCGAAGCAATGTTTCTGCAATTAGAAATACCATTTAATTTTCTATTAAAAGGAACAGAGAGATGTTTATAAGCATAAAAGTATATGATGTAGATAGGATAGAATTCTCTTTGGTGAGTCATCATTTAATATACATGTGCTAAACTCCTACTATTTTCCAGGCATTAGAGATAGAGTAGTAAACAGTTCACAAAAGGAATCTATGTCATCCTAGAACTTGTATTCTAGATAGAAAAGACAAACAATGAGCAAGTAAATTTGATGTATTTGCATGGGTATTGATTTTATGGGGAAAATAAAATGAGGGACAGGGATAGTAAATGTTGGGGAGAATAGATAAACTCTTAAGAGAGGGGTCATGGGAGGCTGCATGAGAAGATAATAGCTGAGTGTCAGCCTGTCTTGAAGAAGAGTAGGGATTGGGCGGGGGGGGGGGCGGGGGGGGGGCGGAATCCAAGACAATGCACACAGTATGAAACGACGTCCTGAAGCAGTGCTGGCAGGAAGGGCTTCAGTTTAGAGCAAGGAAAGACTTAAGGTCAAGTGTACCCTAACAATTCTTCATGGAAAAGATAATGTTTTATCTTGAGGAATGGTGGACTTGGGATAAGTACAAAACTGTGGGGAAATAGCTTGAGGCAGAGGGAAGTGCACGAGCAAGGCCATGATAGGGGAGCATCTCAGAGCTGGTGGAGAGGCCTGAGGCGGTAACGAGGATGGAGCAGGTGTTCAGTATGCACAGGGACTACTAGTACATATGAGCAAAAAATTTGATCTCAGAGTCCAATTATAAGCTACTGATATTTTTGAGATGAAAATATAATTTGAAAAGAAGAAACTTTGAAGTCAAGGGCTGAAAACAACAAGACATCACAACAAAGCATGAGATCCAAAGGTTATAAATTTTATATGCAAGACACATTCTAGGACCAGAATCAAAAAAGTATTTCACCTGACTGAGGAAGGGGAAGTGACTCTGGAAGTCACTAACTCTTTCAGTCTAATGACAAAAGAGTAAGAAGATCAAGAATGCTTAGGATAGCCCTGGCCGGTGTGGCTCAGTTGGTTGGGCATCCTGTGCACTGAAAGGTTGCCAGTTCAATTCCTGGTCAGGGCACATGCCTGGAATGCAGGCTCGACCTGGGGAGGGGGTGAGTAGGAAGCAGTCGTTGGATATTTCTCATATTGATATTTCTTTCTCTCTCTCCCTCTCCTTTTCTCTCTCTAAAAAAAAAAAAAAAAAAAAAAAAAAAAAAAAATCAACAAACTATTTTTTTTAAGAGAATGCTTGGAATGAAATTAGTTTGGTTTTAAACAAACAACTGGTAGTAATATCTAGCAGGTATTTGGGAATTAGGCTGGCCTTAAAAATCATAACACACTCTTAAAATAACAACAAATTTTCTATATTAACAACCTACTATCTTATATAGCTATGTAACACACTTACCTATTCCTATACCAACTCTTATTAACATTTTTTTTAAAGGGCATTGAGGTTTGAATAACCATGCACTCTACCTACGGTATGATCAGTCTTCAGATAAGTAGTGAAAGTAGAATTCGGTCTGACTTCAAGGTCAGACTCTTCAATGAGGCTAAGACTGATAAATATGAAATCCAAATAAATACGTTTCCAGAAATGCAACAGTGTGCTGAATGTGATGACTCAAGAATTAAATGGTAGGTTTAGAAAATTAGTGGTATAAAATCAAGGAAGTAGGCTTGATCTACAATTTAAAAGGAAAGAATACTGGGCAACAATTAAGGAGAAGGAAGTTGTTTGGTACATTTAGGATCAGCTGGATGAAAGCTAGCAGATGGTGAAAAGAGTATTGAATGTGAACAGAAGAGATTGCAGAGCCAAACTTTGCTAAACAATGAAGTTATCTGGCCCAAAACTGGGAAAACCCTGCTCAGACCTTGCTATGTTCTAGAAGGTGATACATTTCATTGGCTTAGAGACTTCAAGACTTGGGTGATGATCATGAGGACATAAGCAAGATTTTAATAACTGATTTTATATTTTTTCAAGCTTAATTTTGATAAATCACCTTTTATATAATATTTTTTAGAAATATTGGAATTCCCATCTGTCTGGTAAGGAAGCCCCTACTTTTCTTACTTAAAAGGCTTCTTCCCAGTTAAACAAACAAACAAACAAACAAACAAACAAACAGACTGTTGAACCTCAGAGGGAAGGCAGGGGAGGGTGGGTGGGAAGAGATCAACCAATGAACTTGTATATATGCATAACCCTAGGACACAGACAATGGGGTGGGGAGCGTCTGATTTGGGAGGCAGAGGCCAGATGGAAGAGGTCAATGGAGGAAAAAGGGGGACTTAGGTAATACAACAATAAAGATTTAAAATTTTTTAAAGTGCCTTTTTATATAGAGATGCAGCAAATAGAGGGGGAAAAAAACTCTTGCAGGTGTAAAAAGCTAGTTTTATTAAAATTAATTTTATTGTTGACACTATTACAGATAACCCCACCCCCTCCCTTTGCTTACCTCTACCCAGCCCCTGTCCCCCCTTCCCTCTGGCCATCACCTCACTGTTGTCTGTGTCCATGGGCTCTGCATATATGTTCTTTGGCTAATCTCTCACCTTCTTTCATCCAGTCTCCCCCACCCCGCTCCTCTCTCTCAGCTGTCAGTCTGTTCCATGTATCCATGCCTCTCGTTCACAGCCTGGATGGACCTGGAGAGCATTATGCTAAGTGAAATAAGCCAGTCAGAGAAAGACAACTACCATATGATCTCACTTATGTGGAATCTAGTGAACAATAAAAGCTAGCTTTTGATATTGACAGGCTCACTTCTGCCGGGAAAGGCTTTAAAATCACAAATCCCCAGAAGCTTACCAACTGCAGCACCCTGTTTAACTGGGGCTACCTCTGAGGAGGTCCTTTCTGCATGGGTAACTTAGGGAAGTCTATGCACAGCCCTAAGATATGGCCAGCAACACCTGTTGGGTTTATACATAGATGTGGTAAAGAGGAAATGAACAAGACTGGAGAGCAATAGAATTGCCCTGCTTTTCATTTGACAGGAAAAACAACACAAGAAGATATTTTTTCCTAAATCAGGATTTGTTAAATAATAGGACAGGTGGCCCAAGACGTAGGCAGCAGCAAGTCCATATCAACACGGTGTTGATAAACCAGAGGCTGCTGTTGATTGGTCAGAGGCACTTTAGAAAAGAGTCTTGAACTGGCTGGACTTCTGGGTCCTTTCATCTCTGAGATTCAGTAATTGTAATTTAAACATATATTTTTATTTTTTTATTGTTGACAGTATTGTAGATGTCCCTCCTCCCCCCCCCCTCCACTATATCTTCATGAACTTTCAGTTAGGGCAAGGAGGTGATGTGGGTAAGAAAAACAACATTTGAATGTAAATATATTCCAACACATGATACCCATCAATGCAATGCCAAAATGTTCATTATATATAATTATCATTCTTGTTGTCTAAAATAGTCGGTTTGAATTCGGGGGAAATAGCATACTTTATTTTTAACATGGAACTTAAATGTTAAATTTCCTGGGGTTGATATGAAATACTTCTCATTGCAATAAAATGACACTGGAAGTTCAATCTAAAAATAAAGTGTGTGACTGTAAAATGCATTCATCAGTTATTTTTTCCCTCTTTCATCTTTTAATTGCCTGCTTTTCCATAAGTATGCTAAAAAGGAACAGAATGGATTAGTTGAGCTCAATTTATTTCTCTGGACAAGATCTGAGCAATTAAAGAAATCAATCCTATTTATAGTATTTCCTGATTCCAACATTTCCCAGGTTAGAATGCCTTTCTGTTTTTATTCATAATATAAAAGTCCCACATATCACTTTACTAATTAAAAAAGCTTTTAAAATTTCATAGAAAAAGAGATCAGACTTGTGGTACCAGAGATGGAGAAGAGGGAAGTGGTCAAAAGGTACAAACTTCCAGTTGTAAGGTAAATAAGTACTCAGGATATAATGTCTAACGTACAACATGATGATTATAGCTAACACTGCTGTATGATATATAGGAAAGTTGTTAAGAGAGTAAATACTAAGAATTATCCTCAAAAGGAGAACAATTTTTTCCTTCTTTCTTATTATCTATACTAGAGGCCAGGTGCATGAAATTCGTGCACGGGGCAGGGAGGGGTCCCCCTCAGCCTAGCCTGCACCCTCTCCAATCTGGGACCCCTCGGGGGATGTTTAACTGCCAGTTTAGTTCCGATCCCAGGGGCTGGCTCCTAACTGCTTACCTGCCTGCCTGCCAACCTGATCACCCCCAACAGCGCCCCCTTGCTGGCCTGGTCATCCCCAACTGCCCCCCCTCATTAGCCTGGTCACCTCTCACTGCCCCCCTCTGCCAGCCTGGTCACCCCTCACTGCCACCCCCTGCCAGCCTGGTCACCCCAAATTGTCTCCCCTGCTGGCCTGGTCGCCTCTCACTGCCCCCCTCTGCCAGCCTGGTCGCCCTTCACTGCACCCCCTGCTGGCCTGGTCACCCCACACAGCCTGCTGTTCGGTTGTTTGGTAACCCCTCACTAACCCCCCTGCCAGCCTGGTCACCCCACACAGCCTGCTGTTCGGTGGTTACTGTGAGGGTATCCTTACCAATTTGCATATTACCCTTCTATTAGTATAGATGAGAAGATGAATGTTAGCTGAAGCTATTGTAAATCATTTCACAATATATGTAACTCAAACATTTATTGTGTATGCCTTAAACTATGTAAATTATTTCTTATTAAAACTAGAAAAAAGAGAAAGCATTTTTAAAATTTTCATTATCTGTGACTATATCTCTCATTGTCACAACATTGAACAAAGAAGGGTACTTAAAAGGCAGCTTTAAAGTTGAAGAAATTAACAATATGTCCCCTTATTAACTGTAATCTGCTGAAACATGTTGGTTGGCATTGTGCTATGATAAAGATAAACTAAATCAAAGCAAATCGGTTCTGAACTATTTTCAGCGTCAGCACATCAAGTAAAATGGCGACTTGTTCCATATGTTGTTTGTTCTGAAATGT
Source organism: Cnephaeus nilssonii (assembly GCF_951640355.1). Lineage (NCBI taxonomy): Eukaryota > Metazoa > Chordata > Mammalia > Chiroptera > Vespertilionidae > Cnephaeus > Cnephaeus nilssonii. The sequence continues at coordinate 22,476,608 of NC_137083.1, forward strand.
GAAGGATATTTTATATTAAACATCTGCCTGCATATTGCTTTTATAACCACATTCATCCGAGAGAAAAAATTCACAAACTTCATTGACAGCATTTTATGACCTTTAAATATACAATATAATAACATTGCCTTTAGATTGACAATAAACCAGGCGCTCAGGTTTGATATAGTTTTCAAAGGGCATATGTTGCCAGGATTCATGATATAGTTCATATCAGTGCAAAGAAGTGGGTGACTGCAACCAATGGGATCAATAAGAGGGTTGAGAATTTTTTAAGTATAATTACATTTTTAAAAACTCTTCAAGTTACCTCTTGAGAGATCATTTTCAACCTCTTTTATTCATGTCTAAAATCTTCTATAAACTGGCTATAGTATATGCTTTAAACAAGTCCCAAATAACATTTTAAAATCCTTCTCTTATTAAAAATGAACTGTTTATGTTTCCTTGAGTGCACCTGTTTGCTTTTGTTTATCACACTGCTTCTGTTTTAGCTGTTATACCTTGTCCTATGTCTTCTCTACTAAAGAAGGACATTCCAAACCTGGACAGGAGTCATAGCCTGCATTGTTTATACATTCTAACCATTAAATACTCACAGACTACATAATCTACAATGATGATTCTATGCTGTACTCGTACAACTTGTCTCATGTCTTCTCTTCCTTTGGAAGCTAATACTATGGACTTCTTTAAATAATTTTATAATAGTACATATTATAATATATATAAATCTTATATAATAGTAAATGGTATTTACTGCTATACTATCTTATACCTATACACGTTATCCTTAAATAGACTGGTACTCTTTCAGAACTAGAACTATCTAGTTTTTTTCATATATTTCTTATAGTTTCTAGTTTTCGAGATTGGTGTACTTAACATCATTATCTTAGAATGCATTTTTTCACAATTGGAAAATCAAAGTAATTTTTAACCCTAAAAAAATGTATCATGATCCTCAAACCAGATTTCACTTATATCTAACACATTACTCAGGGAAAAAAATTACAAGTTAGGGGAAGAGCTGTACCTGCGTCTAACAATCTGTTCTAAACAAGTAGAATGTTTCTCATCCATAAAAGTATGTACATTTGGATAAATTTAGCAGAACAGTTGAAAATAAGATACGTCCATTAATTCTTTTGTTGCAAAAAAAAAAGAATTTCCCCAACAATACAAGAGCTCTTTATTCAATGGTTCTCAATATTGGTTGCATGTGAAAATCACCTACAGAACCTTTGAAAACACAGAGATGCTCAGGCCTCTACTAGAACAATTAAATTATAATCTGCAGAGATGGATCTAAAGCATCTACATTTTCTTTTCTCCCTCCCTCCCTCCCTCCCTCCCTCCTTCCTTCCTTCCTTCCTTCCTTCCTTCCTTCCTTCCTTCCTTCCTTCCTTCCTTCCTTCCATCCTTCCTACCTTCGTCCATTTCTTTTCCTCACCCAAGGATATTTTTCACATTGATTTTTCGAGATAGTGGGGGAGAAGGAAAGAGAGAAAGAGGAGAGATGTAAGAAAGATGAAAGACACATTGGTTGGACTGGATGCCTTCCATACATGTCCTGACGTCTGACCGAGACTGAAGATCCCACCTGTAACCCAGGTACATGTCTTTAATCAGGAATCAAAACCATGACCCTCCAGTCCTCTGGGCAATGCTCTAACCATCTCGCAACACCGGCCAGGACTACACTTTCTTTTTAAATTGCTATAAGTGATTTTAATATGCTATAAGGGTTAAATGCTATTCATTTAAAGGGAGATGTGGTAAAGAAAAGTAGCTGGGCTGGGCTGGTGTTGCTCAGTGGTTAAGCATTTACCCATGAACCAGGAGGTCATGGTTCGATTCCCAGTCAGGGCACCTGCCCGGGTTGTGGGTTCAGTTCCAGTGTGTGTGTATGTGTGTGTGTGTGTGTGTGTGAGGGGGCAGTGAGAATACAGGAGGCAGCTGATCCATTAATGATTCTTTCTCATAATTGAGGTTTCTATCTCTTCTCCCTCTCCCTTCCTCTCTTAAAAAATATTTTCAAAAAAAGAAAAGTAGCTGGGAGGGTGGCAAAGAATGAATAATCCGTGCCCTAAAGACTGATCCAGAGAATATGATACCACCTCTACTCGCATGCTGGAACACAGACTAGACTTTGCCTGTCTCTGATATACATGCAACTATTGGCCCAACCCCATGCAGCATATAAATCCAGTTGCCCCTTCAGTCCAGTGATTCAACTCAGAAATATGAATTATTTCCAGGCTATGAGGTAAATAATGGCCACCCAAATAAACTCAGTTCACTAAATTACAATGAATGATACAGTCTACTGCTACTGCCTCGGTACTTTGATTATTGTTTTCTTAGGTTTGCATTACGCTTAAACTCTGTTTTGATATCAGAAAATGCCCATGGTTTCTGACTCCAATGATATAGCATACAGTTGAAAGAAGTGGATATTGTATGGGCTGATATCTATAGGTACAGATATATAATGTGAGGGTAGATGTTATCTGGAACTATGTAGGAGGGACTCCTCTCTGCTTAGGAAAGCAGAGAATGTAAATGTGTAAAAAAAATAGCAGAATGTTTTTGTCTGATGTAACTTTTTAAATCAAGAATTAGAAAAAATAAATTAGCTGACAGTGTGGTAGGAAAAAAGAGGAATGTGGGAAGAGGAGGTAGGAAAGAGTCATATTAAAATGGGAAAGAAAACTCACTAGAAAAATTTGACTGAAGTATGTAACCATCAGCTGAGAGAAGGATAATAAAGGAAAACAAAATTAGATGTTGCAATAGCATAAAGATGTTTAGAAATAGTCCCTAATGAGGATGGAAAATAAGACCCCTAGAATCTAAAATAAGACCCACTGACATTTCATAGGCCAGTAATCTACAGCTGTAGCTTTCAGCTGGGGTGATTTCCCCCTCCTCCTACATTTGGAAATGTCTAGAGACATTTTTGTTGTCACATCAGAGAATCCTAATGGCATCTATAGGATAAAGACCAGGGATGGTGCTAAATATCCTACAATGAACACGATGCCCTCTGATCCCAAACAAGAATTTGAAGAACCCTGTCAACAGTGTCAAATTGAGAAACACCTGTCTAAGGGAAGATGACTTTAAAATTTGGCATTTTCTGCTACCAGATGCCAAGATTTTAGTTAGAGAAATTTATCATCTTTAGTAGAGATTTTGGTTTCTTTGCAAATCCTTAAGTCAAGAAGGTTTTTTCATTCCTAGCTAAACATTTTCTTTAATATATATATATAATTGATTTTTGAGAGGAAGGGGAAGGGATAGAGAAATAGAAATGTCAATGATAGGGACACATGGATCAGCTGCCATCTGCATGCTCCCTACTGGGGATTGAGCCCACAACCCAGGCATATGCCCTGACCTGGAATCGAAGGAGGGACCTCTTGGATCATAAGTCAACACTCAACCACTGATCAACACTGGCTGGGTCCTAGCTAAAATTTTTCTATAGAAATTTAGGTTCATTTTGTTTTTTTCTCTCCACAGGGAATTTGGAACAGAAATATTCCCTAACATTTTTTTGAAACAATGTTAATGAGTATAACTTGTTTAATCACCCTTCCCTTTCTTATTCATACAGTTTCCAAAGCATAATTTACTTTTTTATAAAAGAGGTGTTAGGGACACAAAAGCATTCCCATAACAATGACTATTATGGTAGTTTGGCAATGTTCCAAAGGCATCCAGGAGGAGTGGATAGGTCTGTAGAGAAGGAAGTAGTTTTATAATGCCAGGGGCAAGGAAAAGAATGTTGTAAATAATGTTACAAATGCTTTTCTTAGAAGTCTAAATGCAATCCCTATAATATAATGTTAGTATTACGGCAAACATTTCTTAAAGCAAGTGTATTTTCTATTGTAGTTGCCAAAGGACCTATAACTCATGTTGGTTTTGAATAAGAGGCTATGGCTATGAATCAGCCAAGAGCTAAACACAAAAGCAATGAAATCACACAGCCCTCCTTTGCTGAGAGAATAGTAAAGGGACATTCTCTAGGAAAAACATATAATATCATAAGTCTGAGCTTTCTATGTAGGTAGGTCAATCTAATCAACATAGAACATGCATTTAAATGAGACAACTGTTCCATAAACAAGTTTGAGGTTTAAAAAAAGATAAAAATAAAAATGCATACACATTTGAATAAAATAATTACATCCTAAAGCTATCTTATTAATCATAGTAGTTAAATTCTATTCCACGAATTATTGATTTTAAAGAATTTAAAATCATAATAGGAATGGCTGAGGCTTCTGGTCAAGATGCTAGAGTAGGAAAGCATTGTATGCACCAACTCCCATGAACACTTCAAAATTAAAACTACAATACAGACCAACCAACTGGAAAAGCACCTGAAAACTAACTGAATAAGCCTAATATGCAAAGTGTCCCCTCGGGAGTTCAACCAACCGGGAGTTTGATCACTCACTATGACGTGCGCTGACCACCAGGGGGCGGCGTGGAATAAAGGAAGGCCCTGGCCGGCAGCTGGCAGCTGCTAGGGACCCTACCTGTGCATGAATGGGCCTCTAGTACTCTTATAACTAAGGATATAAAGAAGCCACCTCAGACTGATAGGAGGGGCAGAGACATGAAACAGTCTAGTCTAATACCCATGTGTGGTGGTTGAGAATTGAAAGGGATATCTCAACTGAATAAGACCCTACATAGGAGGCCCCAGGTCATAGTGAGGCCTCTTCCACATGCCACTGGGCCTACCACAGGCAGCTGCCAACCACAGATCACTTTGTAGCTCCTGTCAGTGGACCCTAGCCAGGTATAGGCACAGCTGACCTTGGCCTGCACCAGAGCCCCTCCCAAGAGGCCTCAGAATGAACATATCCAGTGGTCCTTCCCAGACAACAACAGAAAACCACTCTGTTTGCTCCACAAATAGCACACCTAAAGGATGGCCTCAGCAGGCACCAGAGCCCCACTGTGGTGAATCTTGATCTGTGGGGTCAGCGTCCACTGTGGTTGTAGCAAGTCCTCACAGCAATTCAACCTGACAGTCAACCCTACCAAGTGACAAAGAAACAGTAATCAAGGCTCAACTACAACAGGAGGGCACACACAATCCATGCAGGGACACCCCTAGAGCACCCCACTCAGGTGACCAGGGAGACAGAGCCACTGGACCCCACAGGACACCTACCACATAAGGCCACCTAGCCAATACTGGAAGATATAGAAGATCTACCTAATACATAGAATTAAACTACAGAGAGGCAGCCAAAATGAGGAGACAAAGAGACGTGCCCCAAATAAAAGAACAGAAAAAAACACCAGAAAAAGAAATAGACATAAAAGAGGCAAGCCATCTATCAAATACAGTTCAAAACACTGGTGATCAGGATGCTCAATGAACTAAGGAGAAGAATGGAGCAGTTAAATGAGAACTTCAACAAAGAGACAGTAAACATAAAAAGTACATAGAAACCATAAAAAAAAAGCACCAGTAAGAAATGAAGAACAATAATTGAAATAAATAATACACTATAAGGAATCAACAGCAGGTTAGTCAAAGCAGATAATCAAATCAACAAAATGGAAGACAAGGTAGCATAAAACACCCATCAGAACAGAAAAATGGAAAAATAAAGTATCCGAGAAATAGTTTAATGGAACTCTGGGACAACTGCAAGCATACCAACATTTTCATCATAAGCATGCCAGAAGAAGAAGAGAGCAAGCAATGGATTGAAAAACTATTTGATAAAAATAATGACTGAAAACTTCCCTAACCTGATGAAGGAAATAGACACACAAGTCCAGGAAGCACATAGATCCCCAAACCAGATAAACTCGACAAAGCCCACACGAAGACACATCACAATTAAAATGCCAAAGGTTATAAACAAAGATATAATCTTAAAAACAGCAAGAGAAAAGCAGCTAGTTATCTACAAGATAGCTTGCATAAGACTATCAGCTGATTTGTAAACAAAAACTTTGCAGGCCAGAAGGGATTGGCACAAAATATCCCAAGTGATAAAAAAGCAAGAACCTACAACCAAGATTATTCTACCCAACAAGGCTATTATTTATAATCAAAGGAAAGATAAAGAGCTGCTCAGAAAAGAAAAAATGAAAGGAACTCATCACCATCCTGGCTGGTGTGGTTCAGTTGCTTGACTGTCATCAGTGGTTTGATTCATCATCAGGGCACATAACCAGGTTGCGGGTTCAATCCCTGGTTGGGGTACATACAGAAGGCAACCTATTGATGTTTCTCTCTCTTTCAATACTTCTCTAAAATCAATAAAAACATATTTAAAAAAGAGAAATTCATCACCACCAACAGGATTTAAAGGAAATGTTAAAGAGGCTTTTTTTAAAAAAGGAAAGAAATAACCATAAGCGTGAATAATAACAACTAAAGCTATCAATAATCACTTTAAATATTAATGAATTAAATGTTCCAATCAAGAGACATAGTGTGGCTGAATGAATAAGAAAACAGGATCCATACATATGCTGTCTACTTCAGAGACCTACTTCAGATTGAAAAACACTAAGACTGAAATTAATGGGATGAAAAAAGGTATTTCATGCAAATGAAAATATAAAAAAAGCTAGGTTAGCAATACTTAGGCAAAATAGACTTTAAAATAAGAGCTATAAGAATAGACTGGGGAACTCCAGAGGCAGGTGCGCGGGGAAGGCCTGGCCATGCTTTGCACCTGCCGCCCTGGCGGGGCTGAGGGGACTGGGCACCACTATCTTGTGGCTGTGGACACTGCCATCTTTGAGGATGTGGCAGTCAATTAGCATATTCCCTCCTTATTGGCTGTGGGTACTGCCATTTTTGTAATGGTGTGATGGTCAATTATCATATTCCCTCTTTATTAGATAGGATATTAGCAGAGTGGGTAGACAGTCATGTACTTTATAAATTGATTCTCTCGATATTTCAAGTATTCTCCTGGCACTATATATAGTTATGACAATATTACTGACTATACTCCATGTGCTCTATTTTACATCCCCTTGATTATTTTGTGACTACCAATTTGTATTTCTTAATTCCTCCAACTTTTTCACCTTTTCCAACTCCTGGCACCCTTTTTTCTGGCAACCATCAGTCTAAATCCCAAAGAAATCTCCTATGTTTTTATTTTTTACCTACGAGTTTTACAGTCTTATATTTATAATTAAGTCCATGATTAATTTTGTGTTAATAATTGTATAAGATGTTAGGTTTTAGATGAGGGTTTTTTAATATATTTTTCATACATTGCTGAATTCTATTTGATAATCTTTTGTTAATAATGTTTACACTTATGTTCATTAGAGATATCTGTTTGTGGTCTGTAGCATAAATTTTGAGATCTTTTGCTATATTTCTATAGGCCCCTGAGACACTATCTGTTTTTTTTTTTTCTCCCAGTTTATTTTCTCTTTTTCACAATGAATAATTTCTCTGTTCTATCTTTAGGATTTGTTATTCTCTCCTCTGTTCCCTCCATTTTACTCTTGATACCATCACTGGGTTTTTAAAATTTTTGTTACTGTATATTTCACTTCTAAATTTTTCCATTTGACTCTTATTCATATCTTGTTTCTTTATTAGTAATTTTTATTCATTTCCTAAGAGTTCTTTTCATGTGTTTTAAACATGCTTGTAATTGTTGAAGCATGTTTATTATGGCTGCTTTAAAGTCTTTGTCAGACAATACTAACATTTCTGTCATTTTATTGTTGGTATTAATTTATTGTCCTTTACCAATCACATGGTATCTTCATTCTAGGTATAATGAATAAGTAGTTAGTGGCAATTGTTACTATATTTACAACTTATAAATATAGCAACAGAGATGGCTCTTAAAAATATATTGCCAACTGGTAAAATGTAGGAAATAAATCCAGATAGTGTGCTAATACTATTTACATGAACTAAGAACATATGGAGACTAAAATACTCATGCTGTAAGAACTTACACAAATAAAAATATAAACATTAAACCCTTTAGAATAGTTGTGTGGTAAGGGTGGACAATGATAATTTAAAGAATTTGATATATGGAAATTAAAACAAACATTAAAAATTGAAATATAACTTGGAAGAATGGTTAGGAGGGGCAGTGCACGAATCTAAAATATTCTCATGCATCGCAATTAGATTTCTCTATTTATATGATAGATCAAGCAAACTTGATATAAATATAATAAATATAATATATAGACTAAAACAAGAACAAGTTTTTAAAAAGTAAAATGAGGTAAGTGCTGGGGAAGCCTAAGATTCATTACTGTTATGCTTCATTACATGGCTTTTGCTTTTTTTTTTTTTTTTTTACTTTTAAGTATTTGAACCTTTTAATTTTTAGATTTTATTTCAGAAAATTTGATTTAATTAAGTAAATTAAATAGTCCTTTTATAACCATATAATTATTACCTGGAGAGCTTTCTAGGACTAGTAAAGGGCAGGACATTACTGAAAACAAATACAGAATATTAATTTTATAGGATGAATTAATTTATCTTAGCAGCTTCAAGGTGCTTTGTTGAATTTAATAAATCATTTCATCAAGTTTTATTAGGGACCTACTATGTGCCATGACCATTTTAGATGCTGGGGTCCCAGCAATGTATAAAAGGGAGGTGATTCTTGCCCTTCTATCAAAACAATAGCCACGGCTTGATGTGCAGATTATCAAAATAACTCATTTTATTTTTCTAGTGTTGACCTTCTTTCTGTGTTCTACTAAAGATAACATATCTTACTTAAAAATCCCTATTTATTTTGAATGGCTACAATGAATTATCCAGTAGAAACTAGCCATGTGGAACATTTCATTCGGAAAAAACTGTCAGTTCTTACACACTAAATGACATTTCATGTTTCACAATCAGTCCAATGATTCTCTGTTTTTCTTCCGTGTTTTATTAGCCAGATGTCATCTCTTAAAGTGTCAGCAAAAACAAAACATAAGGACATAATAAAATATACTGCTGACTTTTAAAACAAGTGCATGCCATTGAATAGGTTAACATTAGAAATTTATTTCAGCTCCCAGATGTTTTTTTAAACAATATTTCCTCTTTCATATATATCATCTCCACTTATGTTTTAATAAGGTAAATTTATTAAAGATAAGTCCTCTTGTGTAAAACCTACAATTAGGCTGACTGGCGTGGCTCAGTAGTTGAACGCTGACCTATGAACCAAGAGGTCACAGTTTTATTCCCAGGCAGGCCATATGCCCTGGTTGTGGGCTTGATTCCCAATGTGGGGCGTGCAGGATGCAGCTGATCAATGATTCTCTCTCATCATTGGTGTTTCTATCTCTCTCTCCCTCTCTCTTCCTCTCTGAAATCAATATATATATATATATATATACATATACATATACATATATATATATGTGTGTGTGTGTGTGTGTATATATATATATATATATATATATATATATATATATATATACTAGAGGCCCGGTGCACAAATTTGTGCACAGGTAGGATCTCTAGGTCTGGCCGGTGATCAGGGCTGATCAGGGCCTTCCTTTCCCTGCCTGCTGGCTGCCTGCCGGGGCCTTCCTTCGTTTCACACTGCCCACTGGTGGTCAGAACACGTCATAACAGGCAGTCGAACTCCCAGTTGGTCAAAATCCCGAGGGGACAATTTGCATATTAGCCTTTTATTATATAGGATATATATATATATATATATATATATATATATATATATATATATATATATACTAGAGGCCCAGTGCACGAAATTCGTGCACGGAGGGGGGTTGTCCCTCAGCCCAGCCTGTACCCTCTCCAATCTGGGACCCCTCAAGGGATGTCCGACTGCCTTGAGGGCAGTCGGACATCCCTCTCACAATCCAGGACTGCTGGCTCCCAACTGCTTGCCTGCCTGCCTTCCTGATTGCCCCTAACCGCTTCTGCCTGCCAGCCTGATCACCCCCTAACCACTCTGCTGCCAGCCTGTTTGCCCCCAACTTCCCTCCTCTGCCGGCCTGGTTACCCCTAACTGCCCTCTCCTGCAGGGTTGATCACCTCCAACTGCCCTCCCTTGCAGACCTGGTCCTTCTCAACTGCCCTCCCTTGCAGGCCGGGTGCCTCCCAACTGCCCCCTCCTGCTGGCCATCTTGTGGTTGCCATCTTGTGTCCACATGGGGGCAGGATCTTTGACCACATGGGGGCAGCTATATTGTGTGTTGCAGTGATGATCAATCTGCATAGTACTCTATCATTAGATAGGATGACATTTCTTTCTTTTTTTTTTTTTTTTTATCCTCACCTGAGTATATGTTTCCATTGACTTTTAGAGAATGTGAAAGAGAAAGGGAAAGACAGAGAGAAACATCAAAGTGAGAGGAATACTTAGATTGCTTGCCTCCTTCCTGAGCCCTGACCTGGGCCCCAGCCAGGGAGGAGCCTGCAACTTAGGTACATGCCCTTGATCAGAATCTAACCTGGACTCTGCGGTTGGCAAACCTAGACATTATCCACTGAGCCAAACCGTGTAGGGCAGGTTATGACATTTCTTAGCCCTCCAGCAGCAGACCTTCATTTTTTTCTCCAGGAGTGTGGTGGAAAAGCCCTAGATCACTTTTTTGGATTCTTATACCCAAGTTACTAAGAATATTACCAGTGGCATACAGGGAGCTTAGCCAATGAGTGGTCAGAAAAGGTATTTCCTCTGTAGTTCAAACCTATCTCCTGTGATCTCCGGCTCCACCCCTGCCAAGGCCTAAAGCCTCCAGCCCTGGGCAGGGACCCCCAGCTGGCTCTGATTGCCCTGCTCTACCCCCAGCCAAGGCCGCAAGCCTCTGTTTGAGGCTCGGGCCCTGGGCAGGGACCCCCAGTTGGTTCCAATTGCCCACAGACACCCACAGCTGGCTCTATCACCCGGCTCCACCCACGGCCAAGGCTGCAAGCCTCTAGGCTTGGGCTCTGGGCAGGGACCCCCAGCTGGCTCCGATCACCCTCAGGGGACCCCAGCTGGCTCTGATCGCCAGGCTCCGATCACCAGGCTCCGCCCCAACGGCCAAGGCTGCAAGCCTCTGGCCAAGGCTTGGGCTCTGGGCAGGACCCCCAGCTGGCTCTATCACCCGCTCCATCCAAGGCCAAGGCCTCAAGCTTCTGTTTGAGGCTTGGGCCCTGGTCAGGGACCCCCAGCTGGCTCTGATCACCTGTAGGGGACCCCAGCTGGCTCTGATCACCTGTGGGGGACCCCCGCTGGCTCCGATCTTCCCCTCTGATCTTTGGCTCCAATATCCCAGTTCCAACAACTGCTCTCCGAGGCTGCAGCCATCTTGGTTAGGTGTATTTGCATATTCCCTTTCTGATTGGCCGGTGGGCGTGGCTTGTGAGTGTATCGGAGTGATGATTTGCATATTACTGTTTTATAGATAGGATATATATATATATAAAACCTACAATTAATTTTCCTTTAAAGCTTGTTTTCCATGGTGCTATAAAATGACTAATCAAAGGGTAGATAATGTAAACTTGAAATAACCCAGTCACAGAAAGACAAGTATAACACGATCTCACTCAGATGTGGAATCTAATAGATCTGTGAAACAAAAGAGATCCAGAGACATGGCTGCCATGAATATATATCTCAAATTTCAGATGGCAGAAAGTGTAATTGACAACCCCAGGATCAAGATGTCGTACTCTGAAGTTCATCACCCAATGCATGCTGCGGCTGCACTTTCCACTGGATTCTCCTGCCAAAGACTGAGTGTGGCCAATACATTCTTAGAGACAGTGAGCGCATTCTGCAAGATAGTAGATTTCAATGCAAACTCCTCTGGCTAGAGGGCTCCTCACCATTGTTCCCAAAGTTGCTCCACAGTCTAATCCTTTTCCTATTTGACCTTTCTTATTTCCCTCTTACCTCCTCTGGGTTAGACTTGGATCCTGGTTTGACTGGTCTTTCCTGGCTCTGCCCAGTTTTTTCTCACACTTCTCCTCTTGCACAGCTAATCTCCCCTTTAGGCCTTATTCTCAAAGAAAATAAATTAACACACAGTGGCAAATACGAAGAAATAAAATCAGAAGTACAGAGAATGAAAAAAAAATTAACATCAGCTTTTGTCTGTAAGAATGGGAAATACATATCTACAAAGGGATCATAAAAGCATGAGATGACTTAAATATGTGTGGGTGAAAACCAACTATCACAGATATCATCACCTGCATCAACGGTTGGCTAACTTTTTTTTAAGAAGGACTAGATAGCAACAGGCAGTGATACCCAGCATCCCATATAAACCTGGGTGAGCCTAAGGCTATCGATGTTCTAATTTATTACTTTTGAAAATAAATTGACTTGTTGGAATACTCACATATACACATGTATAATTCATCTCTTCTATACAAATAATCTAATCTCCAGTACTAAGCATTATAAATATGCCATATTATATTTGAGTACCCATTGTGTAAGTACATTTTTATGCACTCTTAGAAAACATGCTTCTGCTGTTTTACTTAAGTGAATTCAAGTTATCTAATAAAAGGGCAGCTTATAAACACATTCCTAGCAGAAAACAGCTATTTTTGCCTTTGTGTGTTTTAAAAGGCATGCCTGAACGGTTCACTGAGATATAAAAGTACATAAAAGCTTTATTAGTGTTTTATTAAGGGACTATACGCATAAAAAGTAAGTGACTTCCCTGGTGCTACTATATAAATAAAAGTGATCTCCCTGGTAATAAACGATCTCTCCACTTCTTTTGTGGTTTCGCTTCCCAGTCTTTGATTACAACAGAACACATGGCATTGCGTTACAATCAGCACAACACAGATGTGGGTCCAATATCTGTCTCCAAAAGACCTTGCCTATTTAATGGAGAACTTGCAGAGGAGACTTTGTAGTTGTCTTGTTCCCTTTAACTTTCACTCCTGGCCCTGGTTGAACCTGGGCCTCTGGAAATTGTGTATTTTGGAATGCTTCCTTGCACCAGGCAGTGCCATTCCAAAGGTTATTTGGAATGGGACTTCTCCTCTAGAGACCTGATACATCAATCTGCATGTGACACATTAAGTAATGCTGTTCAGAATGTACACACACAGTCAACTAGAAATTAATGAATGAAAACTAGAAAATAGGTTCAATAGAAACAGCCCATTATCTAACAAATGATGTACATTCAAAGCACATTAAGACCCTACATCTCTTAACAGGACCACTTTATTAGAGAACAGTTGCTCTGCTTCTAGAATCATTGTTTCAGAGGCAAAGTGTGTCTCATTTCACTTGCGATGTTATAATGAGATTCAAACCAACATTAAAGAGTGGCATATTTGTTTTCTGAAGGATATTCCCCAGGCATGCCCAAAGCCAGGCTGGCTTCCTGTCTGTGCCATTGTTTGTACATTTTGTAAATATCACTTGAGTTTTTTCTGTATCCTCTCATAAACTCCAAAATTCCAAATGACCTCCTAAATCTACCACACTGTTAATGTTGCTTTAATATCTTGAAAGGCACCATTTTTAGGTTTTTTTTAAAAATTCTCTTCAACAAAGATCACCTAAACACCATTGTCACAAAGAGGTGACACTGCTGCCTGTTCTATCTCCATTTTGATGTGGGCTGCCTGCTGCCTGCTCTGCATTCTGTCCCCTAAAAGGCTTATTAATGGGGTCTAGAGGGAGGCTGTCAGAAACGGCAGACTGAATCAAGGGATTCTCCTTCAACGTTCAAATGACACTGCAGCTAAAGAATTAAACAGATGACTAACCAGTGCCCTTTTGTCTGAAGATGAAGGTGGGATTGCCAACTAGCACACCGATGACTGGCATTTGGGTGGATGAAGCCATCCTGCTATTGTGCTGCTAGTTTATAATCACGACCGCCTTCTTGATCTCAAGTGCCTCAGCAAAAGCCTTCTCAGTTCTTGGAGTCCTGTGTGCAGAAACCCTCAGCTGAGCTCTTGCTGTAAACATTTATCCACTGAGAAGCAGCGTTCTGACACTAACTGGGAAGAAGCGTTGGCTTCTAGGTATTTAATTAAAACATTAAGGGAAAAAGCTTTTGTGTCAACATTCACAAGCACTTTCCTAGAGCTGAGGGCTGCTGTAATTGAGTTTCCCTGCAAATGCGTGCCCCCCCACTCCCCTCCCCAGCCTTCTCTGAGAGCAGCAATAGCTTGAGGTTCACTTTGCTTCATGCTGTTAGTTGTGGCTTTGAGACTTTGCCCCATGCTGTCACTTTCCTGATTCTCTCAATCTGGTTGTTAGCTTTAATTTCTAAAATCAAGATTGGATGGCAACAAGGGGCTTTAATGAAGAGTGAAAAAGTCATTTGTTAAACAGCATTAAGAATTCTTATTTGCACTGCTGTATAATGTGGTCAAACCGAATGCTTCTGCTTTTATGAATCATCCAATTTTCCTTGGCACATAATTAATGTTAATAAAGGGAAGGCATTGTATGGGAACTAAATTCATCAGAGTAGATGCTGGCTCTAGGTGTAGGTTCCTGGGGTGCCACCAGTTTCATTTTGAGGTACTGTGGGGACCATGTATTATAGGGAAGGACATGGAGAATAAATCACATATGGTCATTTAATTGCTATCAAAGTTCATGTACTAGAAGTACTTTTTCTGAAAAGTTGCTTTTTTTTCAGTGAAAAGATAATAAAAAGATATCTAGTAATGCCATATTAGTGCACCTTTCTGAAGAGTATAAAAAGAACGTTTTTAAGCTACTCTGAGCCTTGGACCATTGAATGTAATAAAGGGAGATTGCCCATGCAATTCTCTTCAATGCATCAAGTCAATTGAGAGGAGCTTTGTTCTCCTTTCAAAAAATGTAAAGGTATAGATTTCACAAAACATCTTGAACCAATCAAGATGGTAGCAGCCAAGTACTGCAGGAAAGATGAAAAAGTAGTTATAGCATCTCTTTTAAACTCACGTTCTATATTCAAAATTAAAAATATTTTGGGGCTTTGACATATTTCAATGAGTTAATTTCCTTTAAAGATAACATGACTACATCTTTATTTCAACCTTGTAATTTAGACTAATTAAATGTACCTACTTGATATGAATAAGTTAACATATTAATTCAACAAGTGCTTATTGAGGACTTGTTATATTGGTAACAATGTACTATGAAGAAATACATAGAAATACAAACATACACAAAAATATCATATAATGCCCAATTTGTGGAAATTATTTTTTCATGGAGATGTACAACCATGTTAAAGGCAAATGCCTGTCTCTCAGCTTCAGCATTCTACTCACTTGTTAGGATTCCTATCTGCTTTCTTGCCATATTTCCCTATGCCCTCCTATCCACTCAGAGGTTTGTTTATCGGTTACTCATGCCTTTCTCCTGGTTGAGTTCCAAACCTACTTGACTTACAACCAATAAATGTATCTACAGATTATGACGCATTCTCCACAGTATGTTTGTTTTAGTCCACCACACTACCAACTTAATCTGAAAAGGCAAGCTGTAGAATATTCCCCCTAAAATAGGACATGAAGAAAAACCACTTGGGATAAAGAGTTTCAATGAGAACATCTCACTCAACATTATTATACAGTATCTCTTCTCCTGGAAAGGAGATTTCCCTGTGGCTCACCCACTTCAATGCCAGTCTCTGTCTATTAACCACCATTCCTGGCATATATGCCATTATCTAGACTTTCATCTACACTTACTGAATTTTTGGCTATTAAACTAGCCCTTTGGAATGTCAGTAAAATTCAACAAACTCCGATTGAACACCTACCATTTTGCAGGCATCATCCTAAGTGTGGGAAATACAAGGATGAAAGTGCTGTCCCTGATTCTGCAAAAGTGGTGAGCGATTGACACTACCTCAGATCTGGAATTAACTAATTTCCTACTCTGTCAATCTTGGCAATCCCTTTGCTATCCCTAACAGCAATAAAATGACAGCGCCCCTGGTAAATAACTAATATGTGATCGAACGTCCAGGAAGCCAGTTCCAGACCCTTGTCTTGAATATTTCCAGGACCATTTCTCTTTGCTGCTGCTTTAAATAGTAAGATCATTTTAACCAACTGCACATGATATTTAGAGATTATGAAACTGGTACAATAGCTAAGAACAGAATAATAGTCACCCATCTTAAACAAATTCTTATTCTCCTTTAATGCAGGGTTGTATTATTCAAAGGTACCACCTGATTGGAAAAGACACAGGAGCTGAAATTTAGTCTGTATTCTACTCTCCAATATGTGTACCCTGGCTTGTAACTGCATCTGACCAGACAGCACATTTTTCTAAATTATTTACAAAGAATTTGTTTCCTAATTTGTCCAAGGGGTCATAAAAGTAAGCAGCATCCTGATCCTAATGACTACCACTTAATTCTTCAGTATTCTAAACAGTCATAATTCTCAAAAAGGTGCATTCCACTTGATATCTCCATTTCCACATTTCCTATTTATTCATAACCCACTCCACTCTGGGTTTTATGCCCCTCACATGCCCCAAATTGCAAAGCCTATCATTGATCTTTATGTTGCTTGATTTAATGGACACTCTTCTATGTGAATCTGACTTAAAATCATTAGCAGTGAACACAGCAATTTTCTTTTTTTAAAAGTCTTCTCTCTAATCATCTGGGAGGCCACATTTTCCTTCAACCTCCTGAACTAACCCTTTATCAGTCTTCTTGTTAGCTAATTTCCCTCCACTTATTCTCAAAATGTTTTATATGTTTAGTGATCTACCTCATTTGCTCTTCTTTTCTCCATTTACACATTCTCCACATGTCACATCAGTTCTGTGGTTCTGAGTTTATATTACAAATTTCTAAGCAAGTCCTCTCCTCTGAGCTCCAACATCCCAACTCCAAGTAATTAGGGGCATGGCAAGTAAAGATTGTTCCTACTTCCCATGGTTGTCAGAGCCATAGCCCAGGTGAAGAGAGTCTCCACTCCCTCTGTGCTGACACAATATGAGGTTTCAAAGAGATCATCAGCAAGACACTCCTATAGAAATTAGTGGGGACTGTGCTAAACTGCAATATCTCACTCAAATCTGCAGTTTATCTTCATTGCTCATATGATCTTTACAGGTGGCGTCAGTGTAGTTAAGTTTCTGCACTCAACTACATTTCTTTTTTTTTTAACAGTTAACTCTTTTTTTAAAAAAAAATATATTTTATTGATTTTTTACAGAGAGGAAGAGAGAGGGATAGAGAGTTAGAAACATCCATGAGAGAGAAACATCGGCCAGCTGCCTCCTGCACACCCCCCACTGGGGATGTGCCCGCAACCAAGGTACATGCCCTTGACCGGAATCGAACCTGGGACCCTTGAGTCCGCAGGCCCACGCTCTATCCACTGAGCCAAACCGGTTTCGGCACAACTACATTCCTTGAAGGTCCACAATATCAGGAAATATTTGTCATCCACATTTGTGTTTTTTACATACTCTACAATACCTAGAAAAGTTGTTCTCAACTCGTTTTGAATATCTGAAATCCTGTGAAGCTTTGAAATTCAGCACTGACTTTACCCTCCAAGACTCTGATGTAATAGGGCTGAAGAGGTACCAAACCATGTCTATTTTTAAAGTTCCCTCCTAAATTTCCATTAAAAAATAAATGGATTCAGAAAGTAATTGAGTATTATTCAGCCTTAATCTTGCCATTTGTGACAACATGGATGAAACTGGAGGACACTATGCTAAGTGAAATAAGCCAGAAACAGAAAAACAAATACTGCATGGTTCCACTTATATGAGGTGTCTAAATTAGTCAAATTTACAGAAGCAAAGAGTAGAATGCTGGTTTCCAGGTGCTAGGGGTGGGGAAATAAGATATTGGCAAATGTATAAAATTTTATCAGTTTGCCAAAATCTTAAATTATGCTAGATGAATCAATTCTGAGGATCTAATAATGTACTAGTACACCAATACGACTGTAATTAACAATACTGTTATTGTCTGCTTGAAATTTACTAAGAGGGTAGACATTAAATGTTCTCACCACACACAAAAATATTTAAAAAAAAAAAGGTAACTATGTGTGGTGATGGATATGTTAATTTGCTTGATTGTGCTGAGGGTTAGGGTTAGAATATCACCACATCAATACAATAATCATCACCTCTAGTTTCCTAGATGATTCAGGGAATAGCCAGGGTTGCCAAGCACTGAGTAGAACAGGAGATACTAAAAAACTGTTGTTAAATAAACTGACTGGTATTTTCCAGTAGTCACAGTAAAAAAAATAATGATAATACCATTATTATTTAAAGAGTTGCTTTGCTTCCAAAGTAAAAAATAACTGTTGACTGACTTGCTCTCAGATTCTATTTTGACAAAAAAGAAAAAATCCAGTAAAGCCTTTAAGGTTTTTTCCCCTTTTCCTCCCCAAAACTCTAAACAGGTAATAATTGCAGTATCTAAAATTAATAGCAAGAACATAGCCCATTTAATAAGAGACCAATTGATTTTGGGTACAGACATAAATTAAGTTAAATGATGTTGTGTCCACAAATAGGGTGTAATTTTGATCCAAAAGCTGATCACTTTTACCCCAGGAAAGCTTACCCTTAAAAAAAAGAAGATCAATATTATTTCGATGGAAGAAAAGGTAAAGTACATTTAAATTCATTTACCCAGTGTATGCATTCTTATAAAATATATAACATAAATTTAATAAACTTCCTACTCAGGTAGAGAACATTTCAGAAGACATGGGAATAATTCGATTTTTGTAAAAAAAAAAAAATGACTTTTCCAAGCTACCTCTGAACTGTCATTGTTAACTCTATTGCTTTCAACTCTAATAGAAAAAAATCTAAGTGAATTGACTGTACAAAGTGTTTTTTTTTATTCAACACTGACATATGTCACCTCTGTTGAAGAATTAATTAACCCAAAAAGATACAGATTGAAAAGAAATCACCACAATTTACATGTATAATGTAATTTCCTAGGATGTAATTTTGTACCAGAAAGTAGGTAATTTTCCTATTATTGTGAAATACTATAAATGTTAATAGCTAAAAAGAAATTATGAGTTGTTTTGAATCTTACTTGGAAAACAGCTCCCTAGAAATTACTATAGCTCTGCCATGTGCCAAATGTCACCCCATTTCCCTATGTACATGAGTACTTTACTGCATTTTTGTGGGTTGTTTTTTTTTTTTTTTTTGCTTATAAACACATTCTTTTATTTTTATTGAATTTATTGGGGTGATATCCTACATAATAAAATGGTAATATGTAAATTACCATCACTCCGCTACACCCACGATTGGGACAGCAGGAGGAGCAGGGGGCGGGACTCAGGGTGGCCGGGGTAGCTGATTGGGCCAGCAGGACGCTGAGCTCGCTGGCGCCGCGAGCTCAGCATCTGTGCCATGGCTGCGCCGGAGGCTTTCGAAGCGATCAAAAGCCAAAGCGGGGGAGCTGGCTGTCTGTCTGCTCCGGCACAAGGCCTTTCGAAAGCCTCCGCTGCGCCGGAGGCTTTCGGAAGGCCTGGTGCACTAGCGGATAGACAGCCAGCTCCCCCGCGATCAAAAGCCAAAGCGGGGGAGCTGGCTGTCTGTCTGCTCCGGCACAAGGCCTTTCGAAAGCCTCCGCAGCGCTGGAGGCTTTTGGAAGGCCTGGTGCACCAGCGGACAGCCAGCCAGCTGGTGCACCAGGTGCATGATTAAATCAGTATGCACTGGGCCTCTAGTTAGTTAATAAAATTATATAGGGTTCATGTGTACAATTCTATAATACATCATTTGTATATTGTATTGTGTGTTCACCACCCCAAGTCAAATCTCGTTCCATCACCTTTTATCCTCCCTTAACCCTCTTCAGTCTCCCCTATACCCCTTTATCTTTGGTAATCACCACATTGTTTTCAGTCTCTATGAATTGCTTTTCTTTGGCTTAACCCCTTCAACTGTTTCACCCAGCCCCCAGGTCTCCCTCCCCTTTCATAGCTGTCCGTCTGTTCTCTGTATCTGTAAGTCTGTTTATATTTTGTTTGTTAGTTTTTGTTCTTTAGATTCCACATATGAGTGAAATCATATAGTACTTGTCTTCCTCTGACTGGCTTATTTCACTTAGCATAATGCTCTCCAGGTCCATCCATGCTGTAGCAAAAGGTAAGATTTCCTTCTTTTTTTATGGCCAAGTAGTAATTCATTGTGTAAATGTACCACAGCTTTTTTATCCACTCATCTACAGACAAGCGCTTGGGCTGCTTCCAAATATTGGCTATTGTAAATATCACTACTATGAACATAGGGATGCATGTATTTTTTTCTGATTGGTGTTTCTGGATTCTTGAGATATATTCCCAGAAGTGGAATTGCAGGGTCATAAAGCAGTTCCATTTTTAATTTTTTGAGGTAAATCAATATTGCTTCCCACAGTGGCTGCACCATTCTGCATTCTCACCAACAGTACACGAGGGCTCCCTTTTCTCCACATCCTCACCAACACTTGTTTGTTGATTTATTGATGATAGCCATTCTGGCAGGTATGAAGTGATATCTCATTGCAGTTTTAATTTGCATTTCTCTCATGATTAGTGACCTTGAGCATGTTTTCATATGTCTATTAGCCATCTCTATGTCCTCTTTGGAGAAGTGTCTATTTAGGTCCTTTGCCCATTTTTTTATTGAATTACTAGAGGCCCGGTACACGAAATTCGTGCACTTGGGGGGTGGGGACCCTCAGCCCAGCCTGCGCCCTCTCGCAGTCTGGGAGCCCTTGGGGGATGTCTAACTGCCACTGAGGCAGGAGAGGCTCCTGCCACCACTGCTGCACCCGCCAGCCATGAGCAACTTCTGGCTGAGCGGCACTCCCCCTTTGGGATCACACTGACCACCAGGGGGCAGCTCCTGCGTTGAGCATCTGCCCCCTGGTGGTTAGTGTGCATCATAGCAACCGGTCTTTCTGCCGTTCGGTTGATTTGCATATTAGCCTTTTATTATATAGGATTTGTTTGTTTGTTTTATCTTTTTCTTTGGTGTTGAGTTTTATGTTCTTAAATGGATATATTTTTAGAAACATACAATATTTCAAAACTGAATCAGAAAATCTGAATAGACCCATTACAACTAATGAAATTGAAACAACAATCAATAAACTCCCAACAAGCAAAACTGGACCCGGTGAATTTTACCAAACATAAGGAAGAACACCTTTCCTACTCAAACTATTTCCAAATATTCAAGAAGAGGAAATACTCCCAAGCTCATTTTATGAGGCCAGCATTGTCCTAATTCCAAAACCAGAGAGAGACACTACAAAGGAAGAAAATTATAGGCCAATATCCCTGATGAACATAGATGCTGAAATCCTCAAACATATTTGCAAACCAGATCCAGCAATACATTAAAAAGATTGTATACCATGATCAAGTGGGATTGATTCCAGGGATACAAGGTTGGTACAATATTCAATAAATTCATAAACATGATATATCACATAAACAAAATGAAGGGTAAAAATCACATAATATTTATTATGGTTAATAGTATTGTTCTTAATAGTTGATCTTGACCCTCGTATGGCAAACAGAATTTAGAGAGCCAAGTACTTGTGAGCATATTTTGAGCATTGGTGGGGCAAGAATATGAGGGTATGAGTACCCATTCTTCACCTGCTCCCTCTGGCAGATTTTCTCTCTAGACTAACAGAACTCTGCAGTTATAAAAAAGATCAAGAGTCTAGCCAGCATGGCTCAGCAGCTGAGCATCAACCAATGAACCAAAAGATCACAGTTCAACTCCTGGTCAGGGCACATGCCTGGGTTGTAGGCTCGATCCCCAGTGTGGGCTGTGATTCTCTCCCATCATTGATGTTTCTCTCTCTCTCTCTCTCTCCTTTTCTCTCTGAAATTAATAAAAATATATATTAAAAAAGAAAAGATCAAGAACATCTACTCCAAACAAAAATGAATATGAATCTCTTTTTTATTACCCTGCTCTTATATATAGGAATTAAAAGTCTGAATTTATTATTTAAGAAGTTCACTTCTTTTTTTTTTCTTTCTTATTTTGTCTACTGTTGGTTTACCATTATTTCTTCACTGGAAATTATTAATCGTTACTAGATTAAATTGGTCAATCAAAATAACAAAAAGTGTCTTAAAATATATATAAATTGGTCAACATATAACAAAAAGTGTCTTAAAATATAGGTCACTGACACGCGTGTGCACACACACACACTCTCTGTGCAAGAGCCCCAAAGTATTGAAAGTGTATTATCCTTAATTGTGTGTTCTAATAATCTTGGGGTCAGATTTTTGAAATTCCAGTCATATATCAGATTTGTTAAAATAGCTGTTGCTTTCTAATATTTTCCTCTAAAAGAGGCTTTACTTTTTAGGGTTTGGAAATAGATGCCTGTGCCTACAGTAACTATAAAGGGCATGCTGTAAAGCATATCCCATTGGAATCGCCTTTGCTGGGTAGGGACTGCCTAAATATTTAATGACATTAGCTCCCTGCAAAGGACATTCACTTCCTGCATATGCAAATTGTCTTAATGTGAACCTCCCATATCAGGTAGAATGTATAAAGTTAATGATGCCAGGTAATTACAATCACTATGGTTACTGCAGTCCCCTGAGAACAATAATGTGATAATATACATGAGTTTTGACTTTCTTTGGAAACAACAGCTTATAATTTGAAAACAGATAGAAAATATTTTCATTATCGTCCTCTAACTCCTACGGCAAAACAGGTACAAATAGATTATGCTCTTTATTAACTGATAAACTGATAAGAAAAAGCAAAAATACAATGTTAGTGCTTATTTATTTTCTACTTTCAATGCCTTCATTTGGCATCATTTTAAATCCCTTTCTCCATTCAAATCAGGAAAACACCAAGGCCTTTGGAGCCAGATTTTTTTTTTTTCTTAAATCCTGATCTTGTTAATCCCAGGGAGGCTATATAACTACTGTTTACTGCTATTGTGCTGAAATGACATGACCAATAATTTTAAACTGGGTAACAAAATTCTCAAATAATTGTCAGTGATTTGAGAAGCCCGGGAGAGGGAGTGAAAGGATGATTCTTAGGAATCCTTGCTGTGTTGATTTTTTAATAATTATAATTATTTCGTGTTTTCTGAAAGATCAGGAAGCAGATAAATAATACAGCCAAAAGTCTACAACTCTGTAGGCACCTTCTGAGCATTTGCTAAGTTTATATTCATTTTATATGAACATAATCATACAGTAAAGTCTATTTATAGCTAAGGAGGTTTGGGGGGGAGTATTAGATTCACTAATACCTCAAGCCCTCCCACTCCATTATCTCACATCCCTGTTCATTTATTTTCCCAAACACTGATGAAAGTATAACCCTGTTCTTTTAAATCACCCAGGAAAATACTTAGATATCCCCTATGAAGATAGTGAATCAAACTGTCTATACCTAGTGTCATGTAATGAGTATGGCCCACAACTTCACCTCCCTTTAACCTACTAGTTGATTACACTAAACTGTGACTTTCACTCATTCTATATGGAGGGCCTTTCTTATTCAAGAATCAGGCTTTGGGTAAGAGTTGGTGGCACACAGATATATATTGATAATTTTGTGTTCTTGAAATAGCTGACAAATATAGTCCCCTGCAAAAAGAAAACTAATAAAGTAAGATTCAGCTTTATGCAATTACATGTTTTAACAATTAACCATTTTAAACTGTTTTGAGAACACTGATTGGTTTTCTTAATCTTTCAAATGAAATTCAATACAACCCATTAGAGATTAAATGAGTTATGATCAAGCACTGAAAATAATATATATATATTTGTTGTTGCTTATTATTTAATTAACATACTATAGGTCTTAGAGAAGTTTTAGGTTCATAGCATAATTTAACAGAAAGTACAGAGAGTTCCATATACCCCCTGGCCCTACATGCTCACAACCTACACCCCATACCACACTACCAACATCCCATACCACAGTGGTACATTTGTTACAGTGAACCTACATTGTAGTAAAACTACATTGACACATAATTTACATTAGGGTTCACTCTTAGTGTTATACACTCTTTCAGCTTTGAAAAATGTATAAGGACATCTGTTCACCATTGTATTGTCATACAGAATAGTTTTACTGCCCTCAATATCCTCTTTACTCCACCTATTCATCCCTCACTCCCATCC
This sequence comes from Cnephaeus nilssonii, assembly GCF_951640355.1. Lineage (NCBI taxonomy): Eukaryota > Metazoa > Chordata > Mammalia > Chiroptera > Vespertilionidae > Cnephaeus > Cnephaeus nilssonii. Next base: position 22,500,762 of record NC_137083.1, read on the forward strand.
CCTGTAAACCTCTGATGTTTTTTATATCTCTGTAGTTTTTTCTTTTCTGGGAAAAAGTCACATAGTGGGAATCATATAGCATTTTTCAGATGGCTTCTTTCACATAGTAATATTTATTATTTAAGTTTATTCTATACTAGCGTTCCTGTTGCAGGAAAAATCCTGCAATAGGGTTTCCTGCTGCACTCTACCCCACACTGCCTGTTCTCCTCCCTTGTCCCCTGCCCCGCGTTCTCCGCCAGTCCCCCTGCTTTTCTAACTTCTCTGCCAGCCCGCTCTCCTCCCTTATCCCCTGGCCCCGCCTCCGCTCTTCCCTTCTCCCCCGGCCCGCCTTCTCTGCCAGCCCGCCTGCTTTTCCCTTCTCCCCCGGCCCCGCCTCCACTCCTCCCTTGTCCCCCGCCCCGCGTTCACCGCCAGTCCCCCTGCTTTTCTAACTTCTCCGCCAGCCCGCTCTCCTTCCTTCTCCCCCGGCCCCGCCTCCGCTCCTCCCTTGTCCCCCGGCCCCGCCTCCGCTCCTCCCTTCTCCCCTGGCCCCACCTCTGCTCCTCCGTCTCCCCTGGCCCCGCCTCTGCTCCTCCCTTCTCCCCCGGCCCCGCCCCTTCTCCCCCGGCCCCGCCTCTGCTCCTCCCTTCTCCCCCGGCCCCGCCTTCGCTCCTCCCTTCTCCTCCCCCGGCTTGCTTGCTTCTCTGCAGCTTTGCTCCCTTCTGCAGCTCTTGGCTTCTTTCTAAGCTGTCTCGATATGCAAATTAGCCGCCATCTTTGTTGGGATAATTTGCATATTAGTCCTGATTGGTTGGTGGGCGTGGCTTGGTTGGTGGGCGTGGCTTGGGCATAGCGAAGGTGCGGTCAATTTGCATATTTGTCTATTATTAGATAGGATCTTTTCATGCCTTGATAAATCATTTCATTTTTAGCATTGACTAATACACAGATTATTCATTCAATCAAGTATTTTTGATAGCTTATTTTGTCAATTATGGGTAAAGCTGCTATAAATATCTGTGCACGGATTTTTGTATGAACATATGCTTTTAATGCATTTGGGTAAATACAAAGGAGCAAATATATAATATATATTTTGACTACTACTATTTCAATGATGCTACCTCAAGTGGACATATGTGTTAACATTTGATTTGTTAAGACTATTGGTTTATAATAATCACTTAAGCAAAGGTTTATAAGGTTTTAAGTCCACTGAGAATATATTATTAAATTCTTGAAATTTTGACATTTTAAAATAATTATTGAATCCATTAAATACTGATTGATCAGAATTAAATATTTTTATTGAGAGTTCTAAATAGCTTTGGAGATTTGGTAATGTTCTCAAAAGATTAGAAATTCTATTCATTAGGATTTTATAAACTAAGTGGAGGCCCAGCACGTGATTGAAATCGTACGAGGAGGAGCCTCACCTCCGCCATGCAAGGAGGCACCCCGCGGGGGCCGGGACCTGTGCCTGACTCGTAGCATCCCCCGGCCCCCCTGCCTGTGTCCACTCCAGGGCCGCCCGAGCTGGTGCGCCGACTCAGGCAGGCCCCCTGCCTCTGTCTCTGTCTCCGTCTCGCTCCAGGCCTCACCTGCGCGCGCAACCTCCTCCTATCTGGTCATGACCTGTTATGGAGTCCGGCCTAATTTGCATATTACCTCTCTCTCTCTCTCTCTCTCTCTCTCTCTCTATATATATATATATATATATATATATATATATATATATATATATTTCCATGGGTTAATAATGCTAATGTCTTACTAATAGAATTTTGATAGGTTTGAAGCTTTGCATTTTATTTTAAACTTTCAATGAAAGTTGCAAAATAAGTACTGTATTTTCACTTTTAGCAAAACTGGAAATTATCCCAATACTTGTCATACTACATCTACCTGGATTTATTTGCACTATTCACTTATGGACAAAATAAATGACCAACAGCTTTTATTTTTACTATTCCTGATCCACAACAGCAGTATCCAGAAATCATCAATAACATTAAATTGTTATTGATAATAATGCATTTTTGAATGATAACTACATATCATTTATTGTTTCCTGTTCAAGGGGTGTCTGAGATTCAAACTCTACTTATTATTTCAGAGACAAAGACTATTTTCCATTAAAAGGAACTCCATGAGTATGTGCAGAATTCATCTTAAAAAATATATGGTTTTATTGATTTTAGAGAGAGAGGAAGGGAGAAGGTCAAAGAACTAAAAATACAGGCAGTCCTCGGGTTATGTCGGACTTGACTTATGTTGTTTCGTGGTTACGTCGCCATCTCCCATTTATTTATAAAAAAAAAAAAAGAAGTTCTGTCATTTTGACGTATGTACTTATGTGCTTTATGTTTTTTATTATTTATTTACCACAAACAAAGGTCAGGAATTGTTACCTTTCTTTTAATTTTTTTTTTTTTTTTTTTTTACTGTTTCACTTCATTACTGATGTGTATGTGCTCCATGTGAGTGATGTAGGTGCTTATGTAGGTCGGTTCCAACTTACGGTGAAAATCATGTTACATCATGCCAAAGGTACGGATCCAATCTCCAACGTAACCTGAGGACTGCCTGTATCAATCAGCTGCCTCCTACATGCCCCTAGTGGGGATTGAGCCCGCAACCTGGGCATGTGCCCTGGTTTGGTATTGAACCAGTGACCTCTTGGTTCATGCAAGGGTTGATGTTCAACCACTGAGCCACATTAGCCAGACTGTATAATTAATTTAATTAATTAACATTTTTATTTATTTCAGAGAAGAAGAGGGAGAGATAGAACATCAAAAATAAGATTGATCCGCTGCCTCCTGCACAGCTCCCCATGAAGGACTGGGTCCACAACCCAGGCATGCACCCTTGACTAGAATAGAACCTGGGAACCTTCAGTCCACAGGCCAGTGCTCTATCCATGGAGCCAAACCAGCCAGGGCTAGAATTCATTTCACACTTTGGTCCTTTTCTCTTTATTTCCCATTTCCTGACTACATTTGCAATTGAAAATAGTACATCCACAACCCCACAAACATGTTAGAGTAAATGCATGCTTCACCTTTGCACATGTACTCTCCGGGTCAGCATACAAAGAGGGAACTGATCCTCGGGGTTTCAGGTCTCTGGGCTTTGGCTGGGTCACATTTGTAAGTGAAGAGGCTGAGTTATATCCAGACAGCCCAAGCAGCATCCAGTATCTTTCAATAATTGATAAAATGTCCAGCCTCCACACTTTCTTTATTAGAGTCATTCAATGTTAAACCATTGCTGTAAATCCCATCACAGGATTTCTCATTCCCTGTACTATGATTATGCAGGCAGTAGCTCTGAGATTCCCTTGTCAAATTTATCTCTGAAGAAGTGCTCCTTTTCCATTTTACTTCAATGTATGACTCCCCAACCACTTAATGCATTTGAATAAAAATATTTATTTTACTACTTCAGCAGCAGACTGGCTCTGCGATGTCTCTGACTTCACTGAAAACACTATAATGTTACTACTTGTCATTTATAAGCTATCATTTGTACAACACTGTACTATGACATGATGATATTGCTTTTTAGAGAATTGTTAGACACTTGGGAGCAAGTTAATATTGTCTGGAATAGGGATTGGATTGTTCTCTAGAATGGAGTACATTAAGAGTTAAATGAACAAGAACTTCTCAGAAAGAAAATCCCCCAACTCTCTCTGGCTTACTGAAGGGGAGGATTAGGTGCACATACATAAAAGAATTACCAACTAGGAAATGCCAGCAAATATAAATTTGAATTTATATGAAGATACCAACTAAAAGTGAAGGAGAAAACACTGTGAAATGGCCTGAAATTATAGATAATCTTATACTTCAGCTACCTACTCCAGCTTTTAGTAATGATGGGTAAGAAGTTTATCTAAACTATTTGGCTTTGCTTCCTTCCTCCTCCCTTTTACCTTCCCTCTCCTCTTCCTTCTTTGGTTATCATGATATTAGAAAAGTCAGTAGCAAAGTTCATGTGTTTTCCTTTTCAAGGTAAAATTCATGTTTTGTATTTAAAATGTATAGAACATATACATTTCACCTTGATGCCTTCCATCCACTTGTCAAAATCCTATCTGCTCCATTCCAAAACGTAGAATTTAGATTCATTATAAAATTAGCATATTTTCACAAGAAAAATTAAAACAGAAAACAAACCACATGCCACCTACTCCAAGAAATTATCTTGCCATCCCTTGGGCAAAATTAATTTATATTTTTCTCTGAAATTGCACAACCCATTTCTGGAACTCTTTTATGACCCTCTTTACATTCAACTCATATAACAGTCTTGCAAATGTCTATCTACTATTCTAGCATGCAGGCTAAGGTTATATCTTTTGTAGCCACTGATGGCCCACATTACATAACACATAAATAAGTTCTGATTTTAAAAATGTATATTCCTTAACATGATTTTAATTATATCTCCAGAGTTACAGGGAGATTCCCTTAAAAATAAAAGAGTGGGAAGCTGAAAAAGAAAAACCCTCTTCCAAGTAGCTAGATAGTAGTACGACCGAGATAAGACAATTAATTAACCAAGAACATGGGATAATGTCCAATTCAAGTAGTTTGAAAGCAACAGACTTGCCATCATGCAAAATCTCCATCTAGCTTTCAATTTTTACATCACAGAGCACTTCTCAAAATGGACATCTGGGCAAAATAAAGCATTGAAAATAAAAACCAACCCTAGAATCTTGCAGTTTAAATTGGAAAGGAGTCTTGAGGAAAATAAAAACCAAACAACCCAGTAGGCTAATGCCTCAAAGGTAGTGAAACCTGTATGGTTGAAATGGATATTATAGGTCCAATTAACTATCAGCAGCATCGAATAAGAACCCAAAAGATAGTTAGCAGTTGGTATTATTACTCTAAGTAGAGTATTGCCATATACAGTAAACAAATAACATTTTGCAATGTTCCCATAGGCAAAATTAAAAGAATGAGAAGAGAAAGTTGTTTACATCACGTTGGTTGAAGTACTTGAAAATGTATTGTTGGAGTCAGCAGAATGGAGTACTTAAAAGCATAGCTTTTAAAATCAAATAGATCTTGATACAAATTTTGGTTCTGTTCCTGTAACTTTAGGCAACTTACTTAACCTAAATGTTTTCATCTGTAAAATCAAAATACCAATATATATTTATCAGGAGGGTATATAAGCTACTTAACATAGGACCTGCAAATATAACAATGAATTGTAACTATTATTTGGAAAAGTCGGAAGATGAGAAAAACATTTCTGATCACATGAATAAAGGTATACCATCATATTTAAAGATCACCTCCTACCTCCATTTCTGTAATTGGCAGTCATCCCATATTCTCTTGGGTGCATTAAGTTGGCCAAAATAAAAAAGACTTCCATCAATTCTTAGTGTTGCCACCTAGGAAATAAAAACAAACAAAAAAGTGTCAGTGTCAAACTAAGTATAAGATCAAAATGTCAAAATGCAAAGGCTGACAAAAATTGTCCCTCTACCTTATGAATGATTAATTTTATAAAGAAATGAAAATCTTCTGCCTTGAGCACAAAGAATGTAACCATTACTGTGCTATAAATACCCCAGGCTGAATCCGGGGATAGAGAAGGAAAAGGACAGCGAAACTCATGACATCTTTTAAAAGCCCTTTTCTTACAGGGTTCTAAATCAAAAACAGATTATTCACCAAAAGCTTTCTGATACCTTGAAGGGTTTCTTGGCTGTTTCTTTGGAAGCTATCATTCACTAGTTCTCACTGATCAACATTAGCTGTCACTCAGAGATGAACTTAAATTGCTGCCACGGAGATGGAAAATCAGTACCAGGAAGAAAGTGCCTTTGTAAACCCAGAAAACATATTTTCTCTAAAATGGAAAGGCTGACCATGTGATAAATGCTTTTCATATAATGGATAAAACCACTCTCTACCTCAGGAAGCATGCGCACGGCCTCTGAGACCTGCAGCTCTCAGGTTTTTCCCCTTCAGATTTAGCTTTACTGGGTGCCTACACAGCACCTCCATCTTGCATTTCTCCTGTATCTCCCCATTTCCTTTATTCTTCTGCTTTAAGAAAGGACAATTAAAATAACTTGTATGTTGGAAAGTAAGGCTTTGAGTAGAGATTACAGGAGCTACCGTTATTTGGCAGACATTAGATGGAGAATTGAAATTTTTAAAAGTGTGAAGTATTTTATGGTTGATTCCATGTAGTTCAACAAATGTTTGTTGGACCCTGAATATGTGCATGGCTTTGTGCTAGGCATCATAAAAGAACATGAAAATGACACAAATGAGAAACTGACCTTTAGAGATTTTAATGTAAAAGGCAAATATTGTAAATTACGGCAATTAGTAGCAGTTTTCTGTGAATGCTATAACAGATCTAAAGAAAATTCAGACATATCATTGTTGTGGGGAGGGGCCAGTGCTGTGAGAAACAAACAAATATCTTTCAATGTTTCTATCAGAAAAAGTTGAATGGGGTCTCAGTGACAAGAGTGGACCACAAAGGTCAAAGAAGGCAATCTAAATTGGGAGAATGAAGAGATTAGCCAAAGAACATATATGCATAGCCCTTGGACACAGACAACAGTGTGGTGATGGCTAGAGGGAGGAGGGATAGGGATAGGTAGAGGTGAGCAAAGCGGGGGAGGGAATCTGCAATTGTGTCAAAAATAAAATAATTAATAAAAACATTCATACATATATCCTATATAATAAAAGGCTAATATGGGGGAACAACCGAACAACTGAACAACCAGTTGCTATGACATTCGCTGACCACCAGGGGGCACACGAGGAACATGGCAGGCTTCGGCAGCAGGTGGCAGAGTGCAGACATGGTGGGCGTTGGCTGCAGTGGGATGGTGGAGCAGGTGAGCCGGGGTGCCAGACCAAGGCAGGGCGCTGGTCGGTCGCTGTCATCGGGGCAAGCCTCTGATGGTTACTGAAAATTCTTTGCTCCAGCGCGCCGTGGTCCTGCCTGGCGCTTGCACCTGCTGCTGGTGCCAGCCCTGCTCACACCTGCTGCAGGTGCTGGAGCTACCGCTTGCACCTGCTGCCAGTGCCTGGCACCGGTCCCGATCGTTTGACACCATCAGTGGGTGCAAGCGGTGGCTGCCAGCCCCGATTACCCCTGACAGCTTCTCCACCTCCCCCTACTCCTGCGGGGCGATTGGGGCAGCAGCCACTGCTCATACCCACTCCTGGCGCCAGCCCTAATCGCTCCGCACTGTCAGCAGGTGTGAGTGGGGCCGGTGAGGTCAGCATGTGGGAGCAGCAGTGGCAGAGTGGGGTTGCTGGCAGACAGGGGACCGGGGGCCACAATGGGAGGGGCGAGGCAGGGGCGCAGAGGATGGGCCGAGACCCGCCCCTGTGCCCACTGCAGCTTCGTGGTCCACAGTTCAAGGTGCATGAATTCATGCACTGGGCCCCTAGTTATTCAATAAATAAACAAATAAATTGGGGAAATAATCATGGTAATGAATTCTGCAGATACTGAGACTTCAAGATTGGTTGGGCCTAAGATAAATAAGGAGAAGGCTAAGAAAGATCTACAGAGGTCGCTTGGCATTAGATTTACATGCTAGGCTAAGAAAGCTGGATTATAAGAAGCCTTTACAATTTTGAAGCAGTGATGCTACATGATCAGAGTTATAGTTTAGGAAGATAAATAGACTGCCAGACAGAGACTGATTGGAGGTAGATAAGACTAGAGTTCCTGCAAGAGAAGTAATTTCTAATAAATAATTAGGAAGAAAGTGAGACTAGCAGGATCAGCTTTGGGGCAGATTGAGATTGATGGCAACAAGAGTTTAAGTATTAGGATGTTGTTCACTCTTTCAGCAAAATTTTTGGAGAGGCTCCTGGATGTCATGCCAGTACCAGGCATCAGGTATATAAAAGAGATTGAACCATGTCACACAATAATCCAATTTATTAATTGGTGTTATTTTTCTAGCATAGAATTTGGAAGTAATTACACATTGAAATCTTTTGTTTTCACCCAGTCTGTAATTTCAATAATTTTACAAGAAGTTTGCTTTTGCCTAAGGTTCAAGTGTTCACATAAATGTAAACATTGCAAATAAAAGTTTGAAGTGACTACGTTAGGTCCTTACAATGAACATTGGGTATAAAGAAAAGTTGATAATTCTGACAAATATACTTTTTAAAAATAATGTAATAGAAATATATAACTAATATGTTAGATCCTGAACTGCCCTGCACTTAAAATTTTGATGAACTGAAATTAAGAACAAATAAAAAATTATATAGTATTGTTACTTGGTAAGTATATTACATTTATATATTTGACTAAACATGGAAGTTTATCGTAGGCCCTTCATTGTGAACTTTCCCAGTGTGATTTAATAAAAACTGTAGTATACGAATATACAAACTAGTGTAAGAGTCATTACTTTCATTAAGAATATTGCAGTGAATAAATTAACCCAAAACAATAAAACCTGAACAGTTGATATATGTAAGTCATTTGCATCTTGTAGACTCATTTGGGGTAGGGAAGAATAAATGTGTTATGGTGGAAGTTTCATTAGCCCTTGCATTTCAATTGACTTTGAAAGCACACAATAAGAATACAAAAGCAATAAATATCATCCATAAACAAGAATACCATACAGGGTTGTGGGTATTTTTTTTTTAACAAGATGTTCTGTGCCATTACACTTTAATAGTCCTGCTGAATTTTCAATATGAAGAAAGCTAAGGAGGCCTGCCGTGGTGCCATCACTGTAATCTGCAGCCATATTTTATCCTGCTTTATTACATCACTCTGCATTCAAAGCGATGCACATGATCACGTCTCATGGGAAACGCCAAAGATGCTGCAGGAAACTCTAAAGGTAATCTAGCAGCATTCTGTGCCTGATGCCACACAGCTTGGCTTTGGAGACGTGAATTAAACACTCAGGGTAAGTCACATCACAACCACATGTCATGTCCACCGGATGTATAAGCCTGAGGATTTATTGACAGGTACAGATCTTCTAAAGGTGTTTTCCTTTAGCATCTTATTAGCATCCTGATAGATATATACCGAAAGGGCCTGCTCACTGCACTCCTGGGGGGAGAATAAAGCCAAAGAGACTTCCTTTGACAGCTTGCCAGGTGCTCCTCTACACTACAGTCTTGGGGAGATAAGATTTCTTTTCAATCCTGTCTAGATCAGTATCACTTTTTATTTTTAAGATTTGTATCTCCCATGCTAGACGAGAAAATTCTAGATTTCAACATTGACAATGCTGAGTTAAATTCTAATTAGTGGTCCAACAAAGAACTAAAGTTAAAATCAGCAAAAATTAATCTTCCGAGTACACTGCTGGTGGGAATGCAGAATGGGGCAGTCACTATGGAACACGGTATAGAGTTTTCTCAAAAAATTAAAAATAGAACTGCCATTTGATCCATGATCCCACTTCTAGGAATATATCCTAAGAAACCCGAAACACCAATCAGAAAGAATATATGCACCCCTATGTTCATAGCAGCACAATTTACAATAGCTAAGATCTGGAAACAGCCCAAGTGCCCAACAGTAGATGAGGGGATAACAAAGCTGTGGTACATTTATGCCATAAAATACTATGCAGCTGTAAAAAAGAAGGATCTCTTACCCTTTGAGACATGGAGGGACCTGGAGAGGATTATGCTAAGCTAAATAAGCCAGTCAGAGAAAGATAAGTATCACATGATCTCACTCACATGTGGAATCTAATGAAGAAAATAAACTGATGAACAAAATAGATCCAGAGACAGAATCATGGAACAGACTGTGGAATCAGAGGGAAGGCAGAGGTGGGTGGGTGGGGGGAAGAAATCAACCAAAGAACTAATATGCATATATGCATAACCCCTGGACACAGACAATAGTGTGGTGAAGGCCTGGAGGTGGGAGCTGTTCCAGGGTGGAGGGAGTCAATGGAGGGAAAAAGTGACATCTAATACTTTCAACAATAAATGTAAATTTTAAAAAATAATCTCCCTGTAACAAACATTAAGAAAAACATAAAGTGCTTCTTGAATATAGCAGTTATAAAGAAAGGGTCTTTGAAGATGCATTTGAGGATAGGGAGAATTAATACATGGCAAGCCCCATTTATCACAGCTGATGGTGCCTCCAGAATAGAAACTTTGTGGTGGCCCCTCTAGATTCTGGTAATAAAGTGCAGGTAGACATTCAGGGTAAGACTGACAAGCATAACTCTAAACATCTCTCAGCCCCCTAGAGGGTTTGTACTACAGATTCAATTCGGGTACTTCAACCTGAAAGACATCGGAGGCCTGAAACCACTCCTGTCCATCTGCCTGTAACACACCTACACCCTCACCAGGTGTCTCACTTGAAGGAACTCCTCTTCCTTCAGCTCTCAGATTTGCCACTTCCTTAGAAGTCTGTTTTGACCATCCTGCCCAAAGTAGCCCCTATTCTCATTTTCTTTTTATCAACTGCTCCATTTGCTTCTTTGGAGTATCACAACCTGTCGTCGTTAGGTTTATAGATTTGTTTCCTTCATACTTGTTGAGGATTATGACACTGAATGTTAGCTCCAAAGAGGGAGGTATCATAGCTCCTTTGCATGACTCCATAGCAGCTTCTTGAATAAGGCATAGCAACAGGTCAGGCTTCATCCACATGTTGGAAGGGAGTAAGAAGACATATGTCGCCAAAACCGGTTCGGCTCAGTGGATAGAGTGTCGGTCTGCGGACTGAAAGGTCCCAGGTTCGATTCCGGTCAAGGGCATGTACCTTGGTTGCAGGCACATCCCCGGTGGAGGGTGTGCAGGAGGCAGCTGGCCGATGTTTCTCTCTCATCGATGTTTCTAGCTCTCTATCCCTCTTCCTTCCTCTCTGTAAAAAATCAATAAAATATATTTAAAGAAAAAGACATATGTAAAGAAGGACGGAAGGTAGGGAGGGAGGGAAGAAGACAAGGAAGGATGGAAAAGAGGGTGCAGGGAGCGGCCAGGGAAGGAGAGAGAGGAGGGAAGGAAAGGAAAAGGAGGGAGGAAGGAAGGGAAGGGGAAGGGAGGGGAAAGGTAAGAGGGAAGGTGGGGGGCCCCTGGAGAAAAGATCAGCACACTATATGGTTTATAACTCCTTTTCTTTGTTGTATTAAACTTATATTAACTGGCACTATTGTTTGACTAGGGTGAAATGACATAACTGCTTTTGGCTTTATTTTTTTTCTTTTTTAAGTGAATTTTTATTATATTCATTAAATGACAAACAGAATTGTTAAAAACTATTCTCTCTGAAGTATCAGTATTCAGTCATAACTACTCTCCATGTTGTGTGTAGGTCATTCTAGAGTTCTCTTTTTTTATTGTTTAAAGTATTACATGCCTCCTGTTTTCCCCGATTGACCCCCCCAGCCACTCCCACCCGTGAGGGCAAGCCCCCACCCACCCCAGTGTCTGTGTCCATTGGTTACGCTAATATGCACTCATACAAGTCCTTTGGTTGATCTCTAACCTCCCCCTCCACTGCCTTCTCTCAGAGGTTGGACGTCTGTTCAGTGCTACCTTGTCTCTGGATCTATTTTTGTTCATCAGTTTATGCTGATCATTATATCCCACATATGATGAGATCATGTGATACTTATCTTTCTCAGACTGGCTTATTTCATCATTTTTAAAAATTAAAAAATAATCAGAGTTGCTTGATTGTTGCCAAGGCTAAATGACACAACAATTGTGGAGCTCTCTGCAAATTGTCAAGCATGATACATAGAAATGTGTAATCTAGAAAGCCCTAAAGAAATGTAAGGTGTTACTGTTGTTTAAAGTTATTGATTTCTCCACTGAACATAACTGCACAACTAATGGTTTCATTCCGGTTTTCCCTCCATCCATAAGAATACCTGATATAAGAAAATTGAGGATTACTCTTAAATGTACATACAGATGTTCCTCACCTATGTTGGGGTTATGTTCTGATAAATCCATCACAATTTGAAAATATCATAACTTGAAAATGTATTTAATATACCTAATCTACCCATCATCATAGCTTAGCCTACATTTAATGTGCTCAGAACACTTACATTAGCCTACAGTAAGCAAAATCATCTAAAACAATGAACACACTAGAGTATGGGCTGTTTACCCTTGTGATCACATTGCTGCTCAGAGAGAGTATTGTACAGCATACATACCATTAGTCCAGGAAAAGATAAAAATTCGAAGCATGATTTCTACTGAATGGGTTCTGCTGTCACACATGGTAAAGTTGAAAATCATAGGTTGAATTATCGAAAATATGGGACTATCTTTAGTCCCTTTATTCAATTAAATGGGTGTTGTTATAGTACTTGAGTAGGCCCTTACCACAGGGAAATATAACAATAACAATAACTTACATTTCTGAACAGTTATAAGCTTCAAACCATTCCACAATCCTAAGCTCTTTGTACCATTTATTTCATTTAATTATTACAAAACCCTGTGAGGTCACACTTATTATTCTTATCTTTGTTTTACAGTGAGTAAACTGAGATACAGAGAGTAAGTAACTTGCTCAAGAACCCGGTCTAATAAGAGATAAAAGCTGGTTTGGAAGACGGTATCTAGCTCCAGCACCAGCCCCTGCAGGTCTCTTACAGGGCAATCTACATATAACTCTTTGATTATAGACCCAGTGGAATTGTTCCTGCAAATGGATTGTGATCTGGAATTGTGTTCAGTCAATAGCCCTGAATGATTCTCTTTTGCATACTTAGTAAGACTATAAAATAGTAACAGAGAGATGCCAGAATTGAAAAATATCCAAGTTTTTAAAGGATTTTCAAAATACTTTTAAAAATTTGGCCTTGGGTTTAGCCTGAGGTTATTTCTTACTCTTTCAAAGTCTACATTGTGTATTTACTGATTTGCAAACTGGTCCCCAGACAAAGCGGGCAGGGAGAGACCAAAGAAAGAGGCAGGCTACTGATGAGTAGGCGGTAGTTTCAATAAACAAGGGAACTTATATAGGAGGCTTGGGCCACATAAGGCAAGCAGATCTCTGCACCTGCCCACCAGAATCCTAAAAGTTTACATAGAGGCCTTGACTTGGTTCAGCCATGAACTCAATCTGCTGGTCTCAACACCTTACTCTCTCAAGGCTGTGTTCTTGGAAGCTCCTAGACTGGGGAAGGTGGTTAGAGGTATATTCCAAGGACAGTGGGAAAGGTGAAAAGCCTCTGATCGCCCAGGTCCAGCTTGCAGGTCAACTGGCAATCACATTCCCATGACCTTGGCCAACAGTACTGCCCTTAGAGATTTTCAAACAGGAATGAATATCAGAAACGCTAAAAGGTTTCTGCACATTACACAGATCTCTATAACTCACCCCACCTCCTCTTACCACTGAAAAGCTCTCCTATTAGTACCAGCAGGTGAGTCCAGTCCTGAAAGGTATGCTCTACCCATTGGCTGTTTGCTTTGGCATAAAGTTAAGAACCAGTGGTTCAACCAATTAGAGATTGGTGTGGGGAGAATGGGGAGAGCAGATGAAGAGGGGGTTTTGTTCTATACTGCTCAAGTAGAAACTCATTCTTTTCAAGGCTATTACTAGAACTATTGTGCTAACAATGAGATATAACAAAATAGGCAATATTTTTTAAGTTTTTACCTTGTGCTCATTAGAGACTCTGTTAACCATTTTTTAAACATAAACACAAGATTTCCTATCGACAAATCAATGTAATATATACTCCTGTTACCTCCATTTCACACGAGAAATTGTTTCAGAGTTATTTATCCAAGGCCTCCCACTATGTGAATGATGAATCTGATAGTTAAATCTAAATCACCCTGAATTCAAATTCAAAGGCCTTATATCCACATGTAATATTGCCTTTCCAAGAACACCCTCCAGTGCTACCTCAAAAACTTCTCTCACCATATGAATGTGTCACACACACACACACACACACACACACACACACACACACTTCCTTAGATTTCTGCTCTGCTAATTAGGGACTTACTAGCTCTACGGAGAGGGAGAGGAACTACTCATGGGCCCTACCTATGCTGAGGTTTGGGTTACCACAGAAATGCTATAAAAATACTTGGCTGCTTCTGCACTTATATGATGAAATACAGAGTTCTTTTTCAGCATATCTTATGAGTCTCGTGGCATGCAGCATCATAAAACAGAAAGATCTGCCTCATTCAAATGTTCCAGAGTCTGAAACTAAACTCTTTAAATGCTACAGCTTTCATACATGTTTTATTCTGAATTACTGTTGATGAAGAATATGTCTACTAAACATTCCATTCATGGTCCCACTTCCTTCGACAGGCCATTGAACATGGCAGCATGACCCTCACCTAGTCTACTGAAATCTATATTTCTGTCTTAACCAACTTATACCATTAAATAACATTTCTCCTGGTCTCACTGTGCTGGTTCCAAGAGCTTCTGTATGGACTGGGGAAAATAATTAAACTTGCTAATAATTTTGTATTAAGTGAAAACTAATAAGGAGTCCAAATGAAAGCAGTATTGGAAATAGGATATCCGAAGTTAGAAGTGGGAGAAAGAATGGCCAGTTCTTTCAAACACTCAAAGCTCTTTTGGTAAGATAAAGGGATGCTAATGCACAGATTTTCATGGATTCTTCATTTATCATTTGCAATACCTTTCATAAAGAAACACCTCTGCTATGTGATCGGTAAAGATCAATGGAAATTTGATTTTAACCTCTCCTCAATCCTCTAATTAAAAGAGCTATGATTCTTATCAAGGAATTCTATAATAAAGATACTGCATATTTTAAGTATCTCCTGAAACTGAGCAATAATTTAGAAAAATCTCCTCATTTTATGACTAATTTAACAAGCAAAGAAACACTTGGACCTTACAGTCTTTTGTACTTTTAAAGGCTTTTATAAATATACAATTATTGCCTATCATAATTTGGCAGCCAGGTATTAACTATTCTTTTTTTCATAAACAAACAACATGGGTTGCAGAAAACACTGTGACTTTCCCCAGACACCACACCGATAAGACTGTCTGGACTGAAACTAAGAAGCTGGAAGAATGGTCCGCACCTGTAAGATTCATACAAGACTTTGCACGGATCCGTTTTTAGAATTGTTTTTGTTTTAAGTACCACCCTGCATAAATGTTTGTCATTTCATTTCCACAAGTGAACAATAGAAGAAAAATTCTGATGAGTTTAATTCAAAAGATGTAATACCCACAAATTTTAGTTCTGGTGAACCTCTAATTAAATAGTGAGATAGTAATATTTCTCCACCCTTAAATTGATTACCATATGTAATGCTGTGAGCAATGACAGGAGATATTTTTATATATTTCATGAACAAGTAAGAGCAAATAGCTTGCTCTTACAATTTTCTATCAGGGATTAGTTTCTGAATGAAACAAGAATATTTCTGAACTTTATAATATTAAAAGTTGCATTTTAAACTAATGTTTATTGAAAATACTATGGGTGAGGCAAAGTGTTCAGCATTTGCACAAATAAATTCTAAACTTTCATTCTCATAGTATGGTAGATTCTTCCCTTTATTAGATGGGAAAATGAGACTTGGGGAGGTTAAGTAAACTGCCTACTGTCATCCAATCAGCTAGTGGAACAGCCAGACTTAAAGTTTGATTCTGCTAATTTCACCAAACCCAGGCTCTGAAATCACCACTCACTGATACCTCTGTTTTCTTTAGTAATTTACATTTAGATCATAAAACTATAGTACTCTATGTAAAAATTAATAATATCAAAAGGAAAGGGTATTTATAGGACTCCTTATGACTAAACACTAACAGGATATGATAAATGAATTGATCTTTGCTTCTGTACTTTCTCATGCCACAACCTAGATGGGAGACTGAGTTACCTTCAGCACCGAGGCTAGAGTAACACTGCTCAGGTTCCCCTATCTGTGTTTTTAGGTCTTCTTTGCTCTTCCTTGCAGTTACGTTTCACATAAAATAAGGCTATAAAATGAGCGCAGACGTCACAGTAACACCAGAAATGCATCTTCTTTTTTCTACATACATTTTTAAATCAGCCCTTTTAGCTTCGTAAATTTATCCCACTGATATTTTATTGGGACCACATTAAATGAATAGATTAATTAACGGTGAACAGACATCTTTATGGTTTTCTGTCTTTCTCTGGGAGAACATGATATGATTCCCATTTGTTAAAATATATTTTCATGAGTCTCTATAGTGTTTTAAAGTTTTCTTCATCTAAATCTTGATTATTCTTTTTTAAGTCCCAGGTGGTTCATCATTCTCTCGCTATTATTAAAAAGTTGGGTTTGTTGTTGTTGTTTTTGCTACATTTTATAGTTACTTGTTTCAATATATAAAGGCAATGTATATGAAAGCACTTTATATTACTATGTGACCACCTTATAGAATTTTTTGTTTTTCATAAAATTTCAGTTGATTATCTTGGGTTTTCCAGGTAAACAGTTATATGATCACTTTACATTTGACTCACTAATTTCTATCTCTCCTTTTTCTTTACTGATTACAATATATTACACTTTCTTTACTAATTATATTCGCTAGTCATTTGAAACTATGTTAAATAATAAGGGTTTAAAGAATATCTTGTCTTGAATCTAATAAACAAACTGAACTAACAAGCAAAATAGAGACAGACTCATAGATATATGAGAGCAGGCTGACAGTTGGAGGGGGCTGGAGGTGTGGAGTGATTGAGCAGAAAAGAAAAAAAAAGTGAGAAAGAACTCATTAGCATGGACAAGAGTGTGGTGATTGGGGGAGGAGGAGAAATGGAGGTAGAAGAAGGTATGGGGGAATAAATGATGACAGAAAAATAAATTAAATTTAAAAAAGAACATCTTGTCTTTTCCCCTTATTTTAAAGAAATATGTATGTCATAAAATAATTATATTGTGAAGATGAAAAGACAAACTAGGCTAGAATGGTAAGAGCTGGAGAAGAAGGAAAGCTGCTGAGGGTAAGTATAAGACTAAAGGGTAGGTTGGGGTAACTGTATATTGCCTAGCAAACACCAGCATCCATAGGAAGTTTGTTAATGAATAAATGAATTGAGGTGGTTTCAAAATGGTTAAAGGGGGTATGAAATATGAGTGGAGATACAGACTAACAAGGGAGAGGGGAACCCCAAAACCCAGTAACATTAACTTACAATTATTTTTTAGAAAATGGTTAAGTGTCTAAATGGATTTTAATAGTATATAAATATTGTAAATTGTAAACTATAAATTAACATGACTTTCATTTATAATTAGTGGAATCAAGCTATTTAAAACCATTCAAGAGCAATTCATTATTAATCCACATCTTTTCTAGAAGGTTTTACCTTAAGTGCTGAGGTGAATTTGGAGATGTTAAATCTTGGTGCCCCTTTCCCTGGAATTAGAAGTGTAATTGAGTAAATGTATAAACTGAAATATTGTGTAGTATAGGAAGAGTACCAGACATGGTACAAAACTACTGCTTAGGTTAGAAGAATGAACTGGGAGGGTTGATCAGGGAAGGCTACATGTTTGGGGCTGAATTTGAACAGAAGAGAGTGGGGCTTTGACTGAGAATGTGGAATGAGAGATGCTTATGTAGCACAGAAGTGTGTACTAAGGCATTGTATTCCTGGCATAAGCAGAGGTGACGTGAAGGGAAAATATTAGGTAATAAATAGAATCATTTAAGAGTAGAAAAAGTATTTTGGGTAGAGGAATAAGTCAAAATTACTAAAAAAGGTAAATCAGGGACACATGATCCAGAACCTTTAATAGTTAAAAAAAAGTTGGGGGATTTATTTTTTCAGTATAAACAGAGAGATACAGAAAGTTTTCTTGGCAAGGAGATATATGATTAGAGTATTCTCATTTATTTGAAAGAAAGAAGAATGGATGGGAGTAGGGAGGAGCCAATACCCAGGGCACAACTTTAAAATGTTATCTAGAATTTTTGTCTTAGCCATTATCACAATTCGGCACATCTATTTTTTGAACTTTAGGTCTATGAATGCTAGTTTTCATTTATGTAAATATTGAAAAGAAGGAGAATTAAAAGTTCTTCCTTTAATATTGCCATGCATTTGTGTGAACTACTGACATTATTCAACAGAATTTTTAATTAATAGGCTTCCAAAAACCTAGCTACTAAGTGTTCTCCTTGTAAAGTCTACTCTCATGCAAGTTGTAATTTCTTTTTTTAATGATAAAAATCAATAGCCCATCTAAAACCAACCATGATTTGTATATTTCTCTGGCACAGAAGCAACCTAAGTAGAACTGCCACTGGTCAAGAATTCACATTCTTAAATGGAACTGGAAAAAATACAACTTTTTAATCAAAGAGGAAAAATAGACAGCTGCTCCTAGAAAGTACACGGTAGCAACCCTAGACACTCAAAATATAGCATACATAAAATTAAATTTGATAATAAACTAGATTAGACTAACAGATTAATTGAACTAAAGAATCCCATATTGTAGCCATGTGGTGAATAGATTTTGGATACATATAACTATAAAGCTAATACTCAACAAAGGAGAGAATAAAGGTTTCATAACTGCAAATAAGCAGACTGTAACTTCATAATATAAAAATAATTAAACAATATAGAGATGGGAGAGAAAGAAATGAAATGATTTAATCACATTTTTTGTCCAAAAATCAATACAGACTAAAATTGAAATATTAATAGAAATACACATAATGAACTCATAACCTTAAACGTCTTCATAATATTTCCTTTATAAGTTGAGAAATTTCTTTACATTCTTATGTAAATGCATAATGTCGGAGCCAGCTAGAGCACTGCTCAGCACTGCTGCTCTGAGTTGCTCTGAGTTCATGTTTTCCTCTAAATTCTTCCCAACGACACCAGGGCAGATTCCTACTCGAACCCTGCCCACTGTGCTAACTGTTGGGAACTTAGTCCAAGTTCCTCCTTTGTCCTCTGCTCACTAGTAACAGGTGTTGGGTCCGAGCTCCCCTGCCCAGGGCTGGACCTCCGTGGATGCCAGGTCTAAGACGGAGAAACCATGAGAAGCTGTGGGTGTATAAGAATGAGTCTTTATTGCAGAAGCCAGTGGCCATATAGCCATCAGACAACACAGTCTTTAACAGCAGTCCATAAAACAGGCAGCCACACACTGGCTGGTAAGTACATACCTCTCCTACAAGCAGTAGCATTAGTCTCTGTACCCACAGCTATTATCTGAGCAGCCACAACATTGCCTCTAAACTCACTGCCTTACATTGTAGTAGTATCTGACCTCTCTGGCTTAGCAGATTCTCTCGTCTCACCTGCCCAGCACACTCTAGCTGGTTAACATGGTAGCTATATCTGAGCTTTCTATGAGCTTTAGCCTTAAACTGTAATAGGACCAGCTCTCAGCTCTGTCTCTCCAGCTTCGTCTTCTTCACACTCCTTCAGACTAGCTGTTCAGTAACCTATATGTTACCCCTTAGACAAAGGAGGCTTCATGCCAATAGTTGCATCACTCATATTTTGGCTACAGAAGGGCACGTCTGCTCAGTGTAAGGCTTGCAGCGATCTTTCACCCGCATAGAAATATCTTGGCCTTGAGCACCCCGATTAGGCCCAGGCTTAGAATGGCCTTGAACATCCGGAATAGTCTTTGACAGGGCTCCACACATAACTATGGCATTTCATAAAAACAAAAAAACAAAAAAAAACAACAGTTCTTATATTTTCAATTTGTTTTGCTAAAATTACGAGTGAAGAAGCAGACTCAGGCCTTTGATAGCCACCACAGTGAGAAGGGAAGCATTGCCTCTGCATCCCTGGTCAGGCGTGTTTGGAAGGGCATGGAAGAGGTGAAATAGAACTTGGCTCCCCATATGTTCTTCCCATGGTACTTCCTTCACGAAACCAGACTCATGAAAATGAAGGGCACATGGCACCGACGATGCACTCTGAGTCTCCATATCCATGGCAAACGGGGGCTCTGCTGTGTTCCTGTTTGTGCAGAACAGCAGGAGAGACAAGTGACCGGGACTTGAGTTCCCATGGAGAATAGGAACAGTTACACATAAGGTGTTTTCCTCTGTCACCACTGAGCAGAGCCTATTGTCAGTGAAAGCCCAAAGTATTAAATGGAAATTTCATTCATGTGTAAAAGAAGCTTTAGGTTTATTTAAAAAAAGAAAGAAATGTTCTTCAAATGCTCCCTCCTTTTGAAATAGACAGAAAGGCAAGGTGAAATCCATCTAAGGGCTGTTCAAAGGCAGCATGATCTCAGTAAAAGGAACAAAATGAAAACATGTTCAAAGCCATCTTTGTTTTGTCAGAAATATTTTACAAATGGAATCAAGGAATATTTGCTTAGAGCAATAAAGTCAGACTCACCAGAATGAAAATGCTACACATGGATATTTATAGAAAACTGTTATTCATTTAAAGTAAATTTACTTTACAGAACATTGAACTTACAGGATTAAGGTGAATATCTATTAAATTTCAGGAAATGGGCAGCTAGGAATGCAAAAACTTTATACCTACAATACATTATTATAAAGTATATTTCAGAAATATCTAAGAAAATGATACTCTATCTAGTACATTGATATAATAATGTATGAATAATCTTGAGCAATACACTCAACTTCTAAAATACTGAGTATCATGAACCAGAAGAACCAACTGGCTTATCAAAATTTTCAATTCATTTGTGGTCCTTCATGCCAGTTTCATGTTGCAATACAATAAGATAATTTTACTAATTTTGATAAAGCACATCTAAACTTATACGAAGGGATTCTTGCATCCTCAAGGAATACATTCTTCATTTAGTTCACGAAGGAGGAAACTTAATGCTAATAATGCTTGGGTGGGAGAAAGGGTGCTTCAAAGGCATTTGATCACTAGATGTAACGTAGAGGAAGTCACGGATGTTCTAAGAGTGAAGAATGGGATTGGCCATCCTCTACTCAAATTTCCAGTGTGAGAATGATGTCCTGTCTCACCCAACTGAACTACTTGATGAAAAGATCCCTCTCAGGCTTGGGCACGGGAAAGGAGACTAGGTACAATTGGCTATTCTAAATTCCAATACTGTCACCTTTGACTAAAGTTGTGTCTGGCAATTAGACCAAGTGGTATAAGCAGCATTTACTGATCAGGAAAGGAAACCTGTGCTTTGAATCCTGTTCTGCACTATTTTGCTGAGTAATTCCAAGAAAGTTGTAACCTTTTAGTCACAGTGTCTTCATCTGTGAAATAAGAATAGTAACATCTACCTCCCGGAGTTCTTTTGAGTAGTAATCAATACTGAATACTATTTACTAAAAATAAGTTGAAAAAATATGCATAAATACTATACATATATATGTGTAAATATAATATTTATGAATACATACACAAATATGTTAGCTGTCTGGCAGTCTGGCACTAGGTGTGCTAAAGTAAAAATGTTATGTACATGGGCAGAAAATGGCTTTTGTGTTAAATATTATGAATATACACATATACATAAAATACCATATGTCTCCTTCCTTCAAGGATTTTATGTACACTAGAGGCCTGGAGCATGAAAATCATGTATGGGAGGGGGTGTCCTGCACCCTGGCCTGCACCCTCTCCAATCTGGGACCCCTCGGGGGATGTCTGACTGCTGGTTTAGGCCCTGCGGGATAGGGCCTAAACCAGCAGTCAGACATCCCAACTCACAATCCGGGACCGCTGGCTCCTAACTGCTCACCTGCCTGCCTTCCTGATTGCCCCTAACCGCTTCTGCCTGCCAGCCTGATAGCCCCCTATCCACTCCTCTGTCAGCCTGATTGTCCCCAACTGCCCTCCCCTGCCGGCCTGATCACCCACAACTGCCCGCCCCTACCGGCCTGATCACCCCCAACTGCCTTCCCCTGCCAGCCTGATTACCCACAACTGCCCTCCCCTGCCACAACCTGCCTCCTCCGCCAGGACCCACCTCCTCAGCACAAGGTGGCAGAGACATCGGGACCGGCCTCCTTAGAGTGGCACAGAGCCACGGGACCCCCAGATAGGCCTCACCATGCAGAGCAGCCACCAGGCCCCACCTCTGCTGTGCACCCAGCCATCTTGTGGCGGCCATCATGTGTCAGTGGCGTGTGAGGATGTGATGCCACCTAGGCTTTTATTATATAGGATTATATTTTATTTACTAACTGAATCTAAATAATGGTTCTAGGTACAATTATTACCATCTCTCTATTATAGATGAGAAAATAAGACCCAGTAGTAGTAATAAGCATTAGTGTAGGAGTAGTTGCTGTTATGATAAACAAGATGTGATATCATCTAAAGTGTGTGATCACAAAAACAGGAACTCATACAATGAAGAAATAGGTCTATCCATAGATGGTTTGAATAAAAAGTTAAAGGAATAAAAAAACAAATTAAAAACACATTTTTGAATAGGGAATGAGCATTAGGCTTAAGCCTGGTAGGTCACAAGCTTCAGAAAGAACTTTTTAAAAAATACATCTGTTTTTTGTTACCCTAGTTTCTTTCTTTCTTAATTGAATTTATTGGGGTGACATTGGTTAATAAAATTATACAGGTTTCACATATATGATTCCACAATACATCATCTGTATATGGTATTGTGTGTTTACACCCTAGGTGACGTCTCCTTCCATCACCATATATCCCCTTTTACCTTCGGTGTTAAGATATAGTGGAATTAGTGTAACTCAAAATTGACAGCCAAGAATGTGTAGTTTTGTTGTTATATTATTTATTGATGACACTATCATGTAAAGATTTTAAAAAGTGGAATGAGACAACTGCACAAAATCTGATCAAAAAGAAGAGAGAGCCTGGAATTGTGGAGGCCCATGTGGAAGAGTTTTCCACTATTTATATTCTTATAATTGGGGAAGCAATTGTGTGTGTGTGTGTGTGTGTGTGTGTGTGTGTGTGTGTGTGAAGGGAAAAGAAAGGTGATTCTGTGGTGGTATACAGATAGAAATGTAGAGTCTTAAATGGTGTTTAAAGATAACATTTTATCTTTTAAAATGCTTTCATGCACATTACCAACCAATAAGCTCTTAAATAAAATGAAAGGTAGACTAAGACAGCCATTTCTTTCATTGCTAGGTATGAAAACTAAAGAATCTTGGAACCATAGGATTTGTTCAGTCACAAATGCAGCAAATGACAGACACCAAAGACAACTTATATCTCCTATTTCCCAGTTAATTGCTTTTACCCCAGTATGTCATATAATCTTTCAAATACATGTGTCATTGTTCCCTTTCCCACATCAAGTAATTATCTTACTTGAACTATACTTTCTCTGAGGGTGCTCTTGTGAAATTTAAAAAATAATAATCATAGAAGAGTTAAGATTCATGAAAAGCAGAAATACAACTTATAAATATTAAATGATAGGTGACTAGAAGTATAAAATAGTTATGCTCTAAGTTTCTAGCAATAATTAAACATTTTTTTCAGAGCTTTTCTTTTGGGATTCTACGTATTTTTAAATCCAGTACTTGGCAATTCCCTCCCATAATTTGCCTTTTGTATTGCAAACTTCCTCCTACACATAAAGTCTGTTACATAATATTGGCATAAATAAGTGTAGGATATATTATTCTTGTAAAATGGTGTTAATTGGGTACCATAGAAAGAAAAGCAGTGAGAATGAATGTTGTGAGGATACTTTAAATCCAAGAGAAGGACTGGCTTACTTGATTGTTGGGAATAGTCTGTCCATAAGGAAGACTGGCTCCTAATGAGGATGGATGCATCACCTAAGTGCACACGAAACTGCAGCAGCAAGGAAGAAATTGTGATGCATGTAGAGAGCCTTTTCTTTGAACGATGCCTGTTATCAGACCATGTTTGAAGCTAGTAGAATGCATTCTCCTATGGATTGCACAATAAGTAAAATGACATGATGGAAACAAATATCATCAAGCTATAAGAGGCCAGAAATTGTGAGTTCTTTGTTTTCTAAACAAAAGAATTTTCCATTGTTCAAATGTCTGACAGACATTGAATCTTTTACTCAGCTGAGAATTTGTTTCATTTTCCTAATCAAGATGAATTGATGTAGACTAAAAAAAATATTTTCTAGGGGGAAAAAGACCTTTAGGAGGCTTAGTATATTAATAGCTAATGATTTAGTTCAGATTTTATTGAAAACAATTGAGGCAGATAAAATAATAAAGGTAAGAAAATAATGAGTCCCAGCTACCTGCTAGAAGCATGTAAATAATTGTGTATATATAGTTTTTTATTTACCAGTAATTTCAAAGAAGACATACATATAAATATATAGGAAATATTTATTCTCAAAATGAATATTCCACTTAATGTTTTGCGCAGAAAAAATTATAGGAGATACCTATATTTTTGTCTGTCATGCTGTTATGAAAGGATAAGAAATTCTGTTTCATTTTCAAATAACAATAATACCATTTTCTGATTATATAGTACATTCTGTCTGCGAATTCAAAAGGTCAACTCTATTCAAGGTGTAACAGGATTTTATCATTAAAATTAATAATATTTCTGGTGGTGAAAATTCAGAAGTGATTTTTGCTGTGTTGCCACAATACAGGCACTGAGAAAAACTTAGAAATTTGTGACTTCATATTTTCAGACCCATAAAGAGAACCATCTGAAAAGCTCTATAAATTTACATTAATTTTTCAGGAGTCTATTTTGAATCCTTCAGGTGAAAAACATGTCTAATACAAAGGGTTCATCTTCAATTTAAAGTACTCATTTGAGACCATTTACAGTTTTGCTTGGATTTGAAAATCTGTGATATGGTACTTAATAAATTTCTATAAAAATGAAAGACATTTATTGCAATGTAATCTGAAATTCTTATGGATTTCATCTGTTGTTACATATTTCATATATATCAATATAATCTCATTATATTGGGGAAAAACAGTCAATGAAAAATTATACTTTTGTCCTAACCAATGGGTCATCTGTAGTTATTTTACTCATTTCATCCTCCAGAGATTTAGTGATATACTTTTTAGCAAAGAAGATGAAAGACAAATGATAAGTTCTACGTGTTTCCTGTAGATGTCAGTTACCAGTGATACTGAGCATTGATTACACTATAATTGTAGATGACATTTTAAAGAATATAATCATATATTCAAAAGGTATTTTACATAACAACTACCTCTCAGAATTTCAGAGGAAGAAATAAACCTTAGGAATCATCTAATTATCTCCCTAATTATACAGCGAAGGAAAGTAGAACTCAGAAATTAAAGTAACTTTGCCTTAGGTTATGCAGTATACGTTACTAGTAGAGCTAGTTCAAATATCTAGGTCTACTAATTCACTGACATTATTCTCAATCATTGATTTAAGAGTACATTAAGACTTCCAATTCGCATATTTGTGTATATTAAAATGATATACATATCAAAGAGCAATTAAAATTTCAGCATAAAACTTAGTCCCAATAATTTCTTAGGTGATTGATTTAATTCATCAGCATTACACTGCAACTAAAGTCACTGTGACCTGAATAAAATATGACTGAACTCCAGTGAGTAATCTGTATCCATTAATTTGTTCAGTCACTATGTAGTAAGTTACTAGGTATACTGGTTAATAATGTGGATTTTGTAATCAAAGAAAACATGATAATTTCAAGAAAAACATCAAAAGTGCTTTATTCAAAGTAATGTCCATTGCTAGCTACACATTTCTCCATCTTTCAGGTAATGCGTATCCAATACCGTCCCAATAGAACTTTCCTTGTATTGAGGCAAACCATTTAGAGATCCAATTTTCCAGTTCTTTGTACATTTTGAAGTGCGTGTGCCATCTATCGGAACAAGTGGTAATCTGAAAGAGCAAGGGCGGGTGAATACAGGGGGGGGGTTGCGGGGTGTTAATACTTCCCAGGAAAGATCTTTTAGCCTGTCTTTAACTGGTTTTGAAGTGTGTGATGATGCGTTATCATGAAGCGAAATTACTTTGCCATATCTTTTGGAATCTGGCCCATTCTGGTCATTTCATGATCAAAGTGTGGTTCAAATTGATTACTTGTTGTCGGTAGTGATTAGTATTAACGGTTTCATCTGGTTTTAGAAGCTCATAATACACCACACCTTCCTGATCCCACCCAATGCAGAGCATTGTCTTCTTTCCGAAGCCATTTGGCCTTGCAGTTGATCAAACTATGATTTTGTGCATTTGGGATTCTCAAAATAAATCCACTTTTCATTGCCAGTCACAATTTGATGCAAAAAAGACTTTCATGCCGTTGAAGCAACATTTTACTGATGACTTTTCGGTTTTCCATTTGTCTTTTGTTCAGTTGATGTGGCACCCATTTTCCTTCCTTTAAAATCTTTCCCATTGCTTGTAAACTATTGAAAATTGTTTGCTGAGCAATGTTTAATCTTTCTGCAAGTTGTTTTCGAGTTTGACACACATCTTCATCCAATAATGCTTATAATTGTTGGTCTTCAAACTTTTTCGGTTGACCTGGACGTTCTTTGTCTTTCACATTGAAATCATCACTTCTAAAATCTTTAAACCAGTGTTCACAAGTATCTTGAGATGGAGCATGTTCACCATAAGCTTCCGAAGTATAAGATAACTTTTTCTTCAAAATAAAGTAATGAATTAAAACTTCCTGCAAATGCTTTTTTTTGGGGGGGGCACAAAATTCGAAATTTTTAAGCATAAAAAATATCTATGATATTAACACCTTTAGCAAATTTTACATATGAAGTTTTGAAGCTTGCTGTCAATACAACAAAATAGCATACATATCAAATCGCATATATGTCAACATATGTGTAACTCCATCTATTGAAAAAAATCTGCATTATTAACTGGTATACTAGTAAGTGCCAGGCACTGTTCTAGGCCTTCAGAGTACAACAGCAAACAAAAACAAACTGCTATAAATTAAAAAAAAAAATTAGGGGAAGATGATACAAAATAAATGTTAGTGTATGATAAGAAATTTAGAGAAAAAAAATAAAACACTAGGTAAGAAAGCCTAAGGCTAGCTGTGGTTTCATTTAAATGGGGGGGGGGGTCTTAAAAGTCCACATTTGGAAGCTAAAGTTGGATTATTTGGTGAAAAAGCCATGAGGATGAACATTACTTGCAGCAGAAATAGCACGTGCTAAGATCCTCCATGGGGGATGCCTGGTGTGGTCAAGAAACAGCAACAGACAAGAACATGGAGTTAGATCAGAGCAGGGAGGTAAGGGAACTGGACTGGGCATGTAAGGGACTGGACTTGTTAGGGTCCATAAAGGTGTCTTGGACTTTGCTATTTGAAGCCCTCCAAGAGCTTTAAGCAGAGATATGATATGGTCTTTGTTTCATTTTAACAAGGTCTCTGTGGTTGCTTTGTTAAAGACAGACTTTAGTGGAACAACAGTAGAAGTGGGGAGACCAAGAGAAGATTATTGCAACAAAGCAGGCAAGAGATGATGTTGGCATTGAAGACTATTAGCCCAAAACTCAGTGCTCCTGGGGAATCCATTTTCTATACTATAACAGATTAGTCAGCAAACAAATCACTCGAATAGGGTAATTTGAGGTTTTAATAAAGAAATTACTTCCAAGGGTGGGCCAAGGTTTAAAGACATTATCAATTGATAATATAATACATTGAGGCTAGTAATAACAGGGAAAAGTACTACTCCCTAGGTCAAATGGGCAATGAGAGCAACCTATTACTGGAACATAAAAAGGATAGCTATAGAGCGGGCCCCCTGATGGAAGTTACAACCAAAAGGGTCATAGTCACAAGCTGGAAGAGAGATAGATATCATGGAAATCAATAGCCCTATATCATTCTCCTCCCTCCTTCTGATTTCCCATTGATGCAGCCTATTGAACAAACCCAACCAGAAACCAGAAGGTAAGGATGGACTCTGATGTGGCTCCTATGGGTGGACTCTTGGAGACAGAGCAGGGTGGGAAGAAAACAGGAAGCACAAAGACAAGATAACACATTGTCCCAAATCACCCTGAATATATTCATGTCTGGTAATAATTCATGAATATGACTAATTAATTAAATTATTTTTTTTCTCATCTTGGACAATGATATATAAAGTTGATATAATATGAATTTATTTTAATGAAAATATTCAGTACATCAGTGAAAAATGTTTTTACTCATGTCTATACTATCAAATAAGATATTTAAGAGTTATTATTAAGAGTTACAGAACATGTATTGGTCATTTAAAAAAATTTTAAGGTGATAACATATTTAAAGTTTTACTTATTTTTTTAACCAGTTTCTCCTCCTTTTCTCTTATCCTGAACTTCACCCTCAGTCTAAACAGATATTTCAGATGCAGGAAAACCACCCATTTCTCAAGATTAGGTAATTTCTCAAGCTGATTCTAACTTTCAGAGTAATTCGGAGTAAACTCAGTACCTTCTAGTCTGGTAGAGTTCTTAAACATAGAAAATAATAGTACTACAATGAAAACAAATATCACATTTTATAATGCTTTTTTTCTCAAAGTATTTTTACATATAATAACTCAACTTATAAGGAAAACTGACAAATAT
Source organism: Cnephaeus nilssonii (assembly GCF_951640355.1). NCBI lineage: Eukaryota > Metazoa > Chordata > Mammalia > Chiroptera > Vespertilionidae > Cnephaeus > Cnephaeus nilssonii. Next base: position 22,529,293 of record NC_137083.1, read on the forward strand.
GGCTGAGGCAGTTAAATCTCTGGGTTTTATTTTTTAAAAAATACTAGTGCCCTGGCTGGTTTGGCCCAGTGGATAGAGCGTCAGCCTGCAGACTGAGGAGCCATGGGTTCGATTCCGGGGGAGTGTGCAAGAGGCAGCCGATCGGGGGCACGTGCCTCGGTAGTGGGCTCGATCCCTCATGGGGAGTGTGCAAGAGGCAGCCAATCGGTGATTCACTCTCATCATGATGTTTCTCTCTCTCCTCCCTTTCTCTCTGAAATCAATAAAGATGTATTAAAATAATTAAATAAATAAATAAATACAATACAATACTAGTAGATGCTATCATCAGTCCAATAAACAAAACAGTAAGTGGAACATAAATTCAAATGACTTTGGTTACCCAGAAACACTTCCTGTCCCTTCCATTCAGTGAAAACTACAGTATAAAAATTTCATAAGGCAGAAGAACAATTTTCCCTGCCTTCTCATTGAACATTCAGATACACTTCTGCTGTGGTTCCTTTGTGTATTTCCAGCCATTAAGCAATTAAAGTGATCCAGGTGATTAGGGACACAGAACCCATCTCATAGAAAACTCACTGAAAGGAATCTTTCTTCCTATTTTCTATACTTAATCAATAAGCAATCCCCAACCCATCATACAAGAAACATTTCTTAGATCTTTGTTTTTGCTTCTATAAGAAAATATATTCCCAAGTTCTACTATGATGTATGCTGGTTAGGTTCTTAGATCACAACATTCTATCCTATCTAATAAAAGAGAAACATGCAAATTGACCGTACCTCTGCTATGCCCACAAGCCACACCCACAAGCCAATCAGGAGCAAGTATGCAAATTAACCCCAACCAAGATGGCAGTGGCCACTGAACTGGAGTGAGCAGGGGTCTTGGGTTGCCTCTGGCGATGGAGAAAGCCAAGCTTCCCGCCCGCCCTGGCCGGCCCTGGCCTTCGCTCAAGGCTACAAAATTTCAATTATAGAAGATAAATAAATCCCAGATACCTGCTTCCAGCCAGCCCTCGCCTCCACTCAAGGAGGTGCTGAAAAAAATTAAAAAAGCAAAAAAGGAGAGGCTAGAGGCCTGGATCACTGGGGACCGTGGCCAGCCTGCAAACAGCCATCGCCCCTCACCCAGGCTGGCCAGGCACCCCAGTGAGACCCCCCACATTGAAGGGGGTGTGGCCAGCCTGTAAAAAGCCCTCAGCCCCTCACTCAGGCTGGCTACACTCCCATGGGGTGTGGGTCCCAGCTGGGGGGCATGGCCAGCCTGCAAACAGCCATCAGCCCCTCACCCAGCCTGCAAACAGCCATCAGCCTCTCACCCAGGCTGGCCAGGCACCCCAGTGGGACCCCCACCCTGATCCGGGACACCCTTCAGGGCAAACCAACTGGCCCCCACCTGTGCATCAGCCTCTATCTATACTAATAAAAGGGTAATATGCTAATTAGACTGGGAGACCTTCCAGGAGACCTTTCGGATGTTCTAGACAAAGCCATGGTGGTGGGGCCAAGGTAGAGGCGGTTAGAGGCGAAGAGGGGAAGGCAGTTGTGGGTGATCAGGCCAGGATGGGATAGCAGTTGTGGGTGATCAGGCTGGTAGGGGGCGAGCCCGTTGGGGGTAAGCAGACCAGCAGGGGGCCAGTTGGGGGCGAGCAGGCCATCAGTGGGGGGTCATCTGGAGGTGATCAGGACAGCAGGGGGGTAGGCAGTTTGGAGTGAGCAGGCCAGCAGAGGGGAAGTTGGGGGCGAGCAGGCCAGTAGGGAGGGAAGGTGGGGGAGAGCAGGCCAGCAGGGGAGGCAGTTGGGGGTGAGCACACTGGCATGGGGGGCAGTTGGGAGTGAGCAGGCTGGCAGTGGGGGGCAGTTGGGGGCGAGCAGGCCAGCAGGCAGAGTGGTTAGGGGCAATCAGGCAGGCAGTCAGCCAGGTGAGCGGTTAGGAGCCAGCAGTCACAGATTGCAAGAGGGATGTCTGACTGCTGGTTTAGGCCTGATCCCTGTAAACCAGCAGTAGGACATCCTTTGATGGGTCCCAGATTGGAGAGGGTGCAGGCTGGGCTGAGGAACACCCCCCCTCCACGACCCCATGCACAAATTTCGCACCGGGCCACTAGTTTAATCTATAATTTATTTGAATTATAGTATTGCAAGATTTGCAATTGTACTAGAGGTCCGTTGCATGAAAATTCATGCAATGGAGGGGGGTCCCTCAGCCCAGTCTACCCCGTTGCACAGTCCGGGAGCCCCGAGGGGTGGGAGACGACCCAGCGATCAGGGGAAGGTGATGCCCCATCACATCTCTACTGCTGCCACTGCTGGCAGCGCAAGCCTCGGCCAGCCCTGGTTACCTGAGCCTCTGGCGGGCAGCCGTCATCCAAGGCTTGCCTGCACCTCTGGCCGGCCCTAGGCAGCTGGGGCCTGAGGGGGCTGGGGAACTCTGGAGGCAGGTACTTGGCAAGGTCAGACCTGGCTGAGGGGACTGGGTGCCACCATCTTGTGGCTATGGGCACCACCATCTTTGAGGGTGGGGTAGTCAATTAGCATATTCCCTCTTTGTTAGATAGGATATATTGCTCTGGGAAAATACATTACCAGTTCTGGGCTGGTGGAGTAGAAAGAATATGTGCTTTAATCAGATATTTATTTTATTTTGCAAACATTTTGATATTGCTCACTGTAAGATTCTAAACACTATGTAAATGTCACTTCATTTGTTCCTCATAACAACCCTATGAAAATGGGTTTAGCTTTATCATTCAAGGGTTATTATTATCACTCAAATTTCATTAATAAGGACACTGAAGCACAGTGGTTAAATAACTGATCAAAGTCATGTAACTTGTAAGTAGTAGAAAGGCAGTTTTATCTATTTTATTTTAAATGTTTTTATTGATTTCTTTTTTAGAGAGAGATAGGAAAGGAGAGGGATAGAGAGAGACAATTGATGAGAGAGAAACATCGTTGATAGGCTGCCCCTGCACACTCCCACTGGGGATTGAGTCTGCAACCTGGGCAAGTGCCCTGACCAGGAATGAAACCTATGACCTCTTGGTTCCCAGATAGACACTCAACCACTGAATGACAACTTTAAATAAGTCAGGCTCTATTACTAATATGGGGAAAATATAACCTACCTCAGAAAATTACAAGGATTTGTCGAGATATTTAAGTGCTATCACCCTAAAGTGCCTTGCAAGTAGCCAGGACTCAATAAATGTTACCTGTTATTTATTGAATAACATTAATAAATGTTATTAATTTATTAGCTATTTTTATTAAAATTAGCTGTTTTTATTAAAAATTAGTGCCAATAATCCAATTCTCCTTCCAATGCCCTTACATTTATAAAATACTCTACTGCAGTTATCCCTAAATATATGTGAAGGATGAAGAACCTTGCTCTTCAGTTGACCCAGCTCCAAGAACTAGTCAAGTTATTCATCTCCCTCTGCAAATTGCCTAAGACTGGAGGTGTTTTCATCCCAATTGGAATGTCTTCTTTTCCTCTTTCCCAGGATTGGAAAGGACAAAGCCTTCCATGCATGGAGTAAACAGCACTGAGAAATTCACAGACAGAAATAGGACTTACAACCATGATTCCTGAATATGCAAAGAACACAAAATCTTCGCGTGTTTATCAAAAATGCAAAAAGAATGGGATATTACAGGCCATTTAAGTAGTCACAGCATCCACCAGTGTTCTGATGCCTCTGAAGATATTCAATATAGAGAAAGAGGAGCAAAAGACTATGAATAAAAAAGTACAGTTCCTATCCAAATAAATCATCCATCTCTGTGACCTTCAATAACCTAGTCAATTTAAAGTTTCAGTTTTCTTATTTGCAAAGTAGAGGCCACAATGCCTTTTCTGTTCACTTCAGAGTCTGTGGAAGTATTATCTATTCTCCCTATGCTCTGGTTCCTTCTCCAAAACAACAAACTATGCTTGGGATTCTTCCTTAAAACAAATTAATGATTGCCAGGCCGGTGTGCCTCAGTGGTTGAGCAAGGACCTATGAACCCGGAGGTCATGGTTCAATTCCCAGTCAGGGCACATGCCTGGGTTGTGAGCTCCATCCCCAGTGTGGGGCGTGTAGGAGGCAGCCAATCAATGATTCTCTCTCATCACTGATGTTTCTATCTCCTTTCTTCTCTGAAAGCAATATATATATATATTTTTTAAAAAAAAGGTTAAATGAGACAGTGAAATTAAACATGTTTTCTAACTTTAGGAAAATGTTACATGAGGTACTATGGGCCAGTATGCAACCAGCAACAGTGGGCTCTGCCTCTGTTCTTTGGCCCAGCATCCTTGAGGGAAGAATATAAAAGAAAACATTGTTCATGTTCTCTATGACACACAGGATAACCAAGTAGATATTTTATGCATAAATGCACTAAATCTCCAAAACAACCTACTGCAGAAGTTTAAGGTATAACATAATATGATTTCTGATTATGCTGTTCTGTGGGATTCTGGAATTTGTGTTAAAAGGTCACTGAAAGTTTGGAAATAGCATCTCTAAAATTAAAACTGAGTGGCTATGGTCATGTTTATTTTCCCAAGGTATGGCTGGTGATATAAAAGTATGCTATACATCAGCTGGCTATGCAGCATCTTAATAAATGCACTGACTCATGCTGGGATTTCAGTCACATGACGTGAGTTTTTTAATTAACCCCCTTTTTTAATTAACCACCCTCCTTTACTAACCCCCCATTCAAACTCCTTTTGTTTTTGTCTTACCTTTACTCTCTTCTACAAATTTATGTAGATAACCTGTGCAAATGGTGGAAGGGGGATAAAGAAACCTCTTTGCTTTTTAAATTTGCATTTTGATTTGTGTGATGTTAAAACTCTTCAGAGGAGGTTAAAATAGGGAAAGCATCTACCCAGAGGTAAGAACCTGAGTGAAAATGAGAAACAGCTGGGGGTATCCAGCTAAATGGTTTCCCTATAAATATCCATTGGAATTATTCAGGGAGAAAGAAAAAAAAGATTTAGAAGCTTAATATAACAAAGGGCTCTAGAAATTGCTTAAAACAGAATCCTTTTATGCTAAAAGTGGGGAATAATGAAGTGTTGAGAAGGCAATTATCACCTGTAATCTAAATATCAATTGACTACACGTGGAAACTAATGGATTTGTAAACTACCAAAGTGAACTATAGCTTCTGCAAGGAGTGAAAAAGGTATATGCATTCATTCATTGAAGAAGTATTAAGAATAGAGAACTTTCATTGCAGCTTTAAAATATCCTAAATAGTCTTAGGATCCATCTGGCATCTTGTCTTCTCCATAGCTAGACAGCTCTGAGACCTTATTCATTGGCCCACTGGACTTACCATTTTTGGAGATATACTAGTAGGCACCATCCTAAAATTTTCTGTTTTGAACAATTGTGGCTTGCTGAATCAATACAGCTGAACTTGACACAAGTTCAGTGTCATTCCTTTGAGAATTAAAACACCTTTCTGGACTTGAGATACTGAACAAGCAAAGCCTCACCTCATCCAAACCCTGGGAATATTTTAAAATGAGAAATATCTAATTTCAACAAAAGACTCATTCTAAATAACGCAGTTGATGGGGAAGTGGCACAAAACTCACCTTGTAACAGGAGCCCAGTGTGACACCCTTGATCATCTCCTATACTAGTATATGACTAGAGTTAGTTACTTTATACTTCCCCATTATTTGACAACACAAAGCCTATTCTTTTCATTCCAAGGAGACTAAGCTCTACCTTGATATGATGAAAGTCCCTCACAGAGTTCCTCTGTTTTGTTTTTGTTTGTTTTTTTAATAATTGCATTCTTTCAGAGTTATGTCGACATTTTCTGGAATATGAACAATCTGGTTGCTAAGAAAGGTCTTGATTCTTATGGTTGATAGGCAAACAGCTCAAAAGATCTACTTTGAATGTTTTATGTTTAAAGTATCCTAGGAGAGATGTCAGGAAGACAGCTGAACATATGTGACTGAAGTTCTGGGGAGAGATCTGGACTGAATACAGGAATTTGGGGGGCATCAGAATATAAGCAATTGTTATTTATGCTCATGGAACTAGGTAAGATCATCTAAGTGCCAGCTGTTAGAGGCCAGAGATAAGTCACATGTTTGGAGAAAACCTAAAAAGTTTTTGGAGACTTAAACCTAAAACTTGAAACCATTTTTGCTACACACACACACACAAAAAAAAAATATATATATATATATATATTTTTTTTTTTTTTTTGGGTCGCCGGGGGGCATGGCCGGCCTGCAAACCACCACAGGCCCCTCGCCCAGGCCTCCCCACACCCCAAGGGAACCCCCACCCTGATCCGGGACACCCTTCAGGGCAAACCAGCTGGCCCCTACTCATGCACCAGGCCTCTATCCTATCTAATAAAAGAGTAATATGCAAATTGACAGTCACTCAACACAGATGAGTGACCCACACTAAATTTAGGTTTTGATTTTTGATTCATCTACACCAAAACTTTACTTTGTTTAGTTACATAGGGCCTCCCACAATACTCCAAGATAGTCTTATAATTCTATCATGAATGAATTAGCATGTTAAAGATATTGATGATTTACATGAAGACTTCATTGAAGCAATCCTACCTAATGAAAGAGTAATATGCAAATTGACCATATCTTCGCTATACCCACAAGCCACACCCACCAGCCAATCAGGAGCATGTATGCAAATTAACCCAACCAAGATGGCTGCAGCCATAGAGCAAGCAGGAGGCTTGGGTTTCCCTGGCAATGGAGGAAGCCAAGCTTCCTGCACACCCTGACTGGCCCAGGCCTCCGCTCAAGGCTACAAAGTTTCAATAATAGAAGATAAATAAATCCCAACAAAAATGGCTGCAGCCACAGAACAAGCAGGAGGCATGGGTTTCCCCAGCGATGGAGGAAGCCAAGTTCCTGGCCTGCCCTGGCCTCCTCTCAAGGCTACAAAGTTTTAATTATAGAAGATAAATAAATCCCAGATACCAGGGCCTACGCTTGGGTCGCCGGGGGGCATGGCCGGCCTGCAAACCACCACAGGCCCCTCGCCCAGGCCTCCCCACACCCCAAGGGAACCCCCACCCTGATCCGGGACACCCTTCAGGGCAAACCAGCTGGCCCCTACTCATGCACCAGGCCTCTATCCTATCTAATAAAAGAGTAATATGCAAATTGACAGTCACTCCAACACACAAGATATCTGCCCCCATGTGGTCAAAGATCCTGCCTCCATGTGGACACAAGATGGCTACCACAAGATGGCCAGCAGGGGAGGGCAGTTGGGAGGGATCAGGCCAGCAGGGGAGGGGAGTTGGGAGGGACCAGGCCTGCAAGGGAGGGCAGTTGGGGGCAATCAAGCCTGCAGGAGAGGGCAGTTAGGGGTGACCAGGCCAGCAGGGGAGCAGTTAGGCATCAATCAGGCTGGCAGGGGAGTGGTTAGGGGGTGATCAGGCTGGCAGGCAGAAGTGGTTAGGGGCAATCAGGAAGGCAGGCAGGTGAGCAGTTGGGAGCCAGCAGTCCTGGAATTTCGTGCACCGGGCCTCTAGTTAAATATATAAATGACAAAGAGCTGGTGATGAATGTGCTGACAAAGGTATAACTCAGGTACTGAATGACAGAAACAGCTTTCAGAAAAAAACAACTCAGTAGTTCAGTGATGACCTGGAATATTGGAAAAAAATTAAATTAATTTATATGAAAAGTTACATGTTATAGTTGAAACAATTATTCAAGTAGAAGATGGGGGATGCTTATCTCTGTGATAGTTTTTACTTTCCTCAATTTTGTATGTTTAAAAAAAAGGCTACCTTTCAATGAACCATATAACTCAGGTACTTAAAATAAAATGCAAATCTAAGCTGTGTGATAATCGTGTTAAAAGTAGATAGATCTGGCCCTCACTTCCCAGCAATGTGACTCTGGAGTCTTACCATCTATGCCACTGTCACACTGTGATAATAATAGCTTAGAACATAGAGTTGTCATCTTCTTGTTCCACAAACATTGTTTGAGGGATTTGTCCATGTTATGAAACATCAGAAAATCATTTTAATGGTTGCAATAGTCCACTTACTAAAAGGTCTAAATTAATATTTATCTTATTACCCTCTTTTTGGATATTTAGATTATTTTCATCTTACCTCATTGTTCTAATTTACGTTTTGCTGTGAACCTCAATCTTTTGATGGTGCAGAAGTTCTAGTAGTCTATTCACTTAACCCCTCTCTTAGATGTTTTGCATACCTTCTATTCCTCTTATCTCTTGTCATAACTTTAGATCTCTTCTCCATTTTGACTCTCAGATTGTTGACCTATGCTGAAAAAAAATATCAATGACAAGAAAATGTCCCAAGCAGCTACAATCATATCTACTCCCTATTTGTATCTGTGTCTGTACACCCTGCCTCCCTTCTGTTACTTTGAATAAACAGCCCGTACTTCCATTGAAGGGCATCTTTTCCACTTGTACACCTGCGCAAATACATCACTCCAATTTTTTTCTTTGTCCTGGATACTATTTTTTTCCCTCTTGACTAAATTATCTTAAGAACATACAAGTGTTCTTCTATGTCTCGCATCTTAAAAAGTGGGGGAGGGAGGAGAGGAGGGAGGAAGTCCTCAATAACACATCATTGTATGTATTATATGTTCTTCTTTAGAGGAAAACTTCTAGATATTTTTTATAAGCTGTCTTCAGTTTCTTCCTTCTCATTTTCTCTTGAATCCAGTCCAATCACGATTTCACCCCATATGCCACCAAAACTTCCCTCAAGGTTATCACTATCTCCACATTGTTCAAAGCCAATAATAAATTCTCCATCCTCATCTTATCTAAAAGGCCAGCAGTACCTAATACGGCTGATGATGGTCTCCTTGATACACTCTCTTCCCTTGGCATCAACGATTGCTTGTGCTCTGCTTTCAGTCCTATTTTCCGGTTCTATCTGCTCCTTCTCATTTCACTTTGCTGGTTTTACAATACCTACATGACCTCCAACAACTGAAAATCCCCAAGTCTCAGTTCTAATCTTAAAACTTTTTTCTTCTATCCCTTTACTCCCCTGTGATCTCATCCATGGATTCAAATACCACTTATACGCTGAAAACCTCCTGCTGAGACCTGTCTGCTGAACTCTAGTCTTAGACGTGCACTTACCTACTAGCCATGTCAGCGGGGATGTGTGAGGTATCTCAAAGACTAATCTCATGATCTGTACCGCCAAATCTCCAAACCTGCCCTTCCCACAATTTTTCTAAAATCAGTAAATGGCTACTCTGTCCTTCCCATTGCTCAGGCCAAAAAAAAAAAAAAAAAAGTCATTCATGATCATGCTGTTCCTGTTATACCTCTCCTCTGTCAGCACATTCTTTTGTTTCTTCCTTCAAAATACATGCAGTGTCTAAACATTTCTCCTATCTTCATAATTATACTCTGATAGCAGCAACCATTACCATTCAGACATATTATTTAATAACCTCCTAGTTCTGGAGCATGCAAACTTTTCTCTGTGAAAAACCAAGTGGTAAGTATTTTAGGTACTGTAGGCCATAAGGTCCCTGTTGCAACTACTTAACACTGCCACAGTCTGAAAGCAGCCTCATGCAACTGAATGAGCGTGGCTGTGTTCTAATAAAACTTTATTTACTAAAACAGGAAGCTGGTCAGATCTAATCTATGAGCCGAGCCATGGTTTGCCAACACCTATTCTAGTTCAACATTCTGACATCCTAGTATCTAGTCTCAATACAAGAGCCACAAGTGATCCCTTTGAAATGAAAATCATAACACATAATGCCTCTAGTCAAAACTGCTCATAATCCCAGTAAAAGCCAAAATTTCTAATACAGTATAATTTCTAAACAGTATTTCCCCCAAAGTTGTTCCCTGTGATCCAGCCACATTGACCTTTGTGCTGTTCTTTGACCTTGCCACATGTAGGAGGGCATCTGTCCCCTCCGTTCACTCTATCTGGAGAAACCCATACCACTAATGAACCTGCAGAGCTCATTCTCCACCTTCCTTAGGCCCCTGGTCAAATGCCCCATTTTCAGTGACACATTTCCCGCCTAAGAAATTTCACTTCAGAGACACTGAAGCATGGTACAAACTGATGAATTTCAGAGGGAAGGGGACAGGGTAGTGGGAAGAGATTGATCAAAGAGTTTACATGCATATGTGCATAACCCATGGACAGACAATAGTGCAGTGAAGGCCTGGGGAGGGGTTGGGAGTGGGGTAGACGAGGTCAATGTGGGGGGTGGAGGGTGGGAGGGATAAATCTGTAATACTTTCAACAATAAAGGTAAGTTAATATAAAAAAAAAAAGAAGAAATTATAATCTCCCTCCTCCCATTTTCTTTTACAGAAAAGTTGCCATTTTCTTTTTCTACTTTTTTCCATAGAAATATTCACCACCAGCAGCTGGCATGTTAAAAAGTTTAATTTCCTTATTTGTTTACCCCCTCCTTAGACTGTATCCCAGTAGGATACTGAGACATACTTGAGGGTAATTTTGTTTCTATTGTTCCCTACTTTGTCCCTCAAGTCTAGAACAGTTTCTGATACATGGTTAAGAACCGATAAATATTTGTTGAATGAAACATTGTAGATGACCATGGGAAGGGCAAGAGAGGGTCTTGCCCTTGATGCACCGAAGATAAATTACTGTATCAAATGATAGAGGTTATTTAAAGCTTTTAATGTAATTATCCAGCTTTTATCTCTAAACTGTTTGCATGAAGTTTGATGCCCTTGTTTTCCCCTCTCCCTGTGATAGTTAATTTTATGTGTCAACTTGATTGAACTAAGGGATACACAGACAGCTGGTAAAACATTATTTTGGGGTGTTTTTGAGAGGCAGCTTCCAGAAGAGGTTAGTATTTGAATTGGTGAACTGAGGAAAGCCGATGGCCCTCCCCAATGTGGGCTGGCATCATCCAATCCGCTGAGGGCCTGTATTGTGGAGGAAGGGTGAACTCCCGAGCTCCCTGGTTGATCAGAGACATCCATCTTCTCTTGCCCTTGTATGTAAAGGCTCCAGGTTCTCAGGCTTCCTGCCTCAGACCAGGATTTACAACATTTGTCTCGGAGTTCTCAGGCTTTCGGACTCAATTTAAATCCCACTATTGGCCCTCCTGGCCCTCTAGCTTGCAGACAGCACATCCTGAGACTCTGTAGCCTCTTAAACTGCATGAGCCAATTCCTAAAATAAATCTCAGATACATCTATATCTGTATTTATCTACTACTAGAGGCCCGGTGTATGAAAATTTGTGCACTCAGAGGGGTCCCTAAGCCCGCCCTGCATCCTCTCACAGTCCGGGACCCCTTGGGGGATGTTCACCTGCCGGCTTAGGCCCACTTCCCTGGGGATCGGGCCTAAGCTGGCAGTCAGACATCCCTCTGGCAGCCTGGAAGACCTTGGGGGATGTCCAACTGATAGCTTTGGCCCGCTCCCCGGGGGACTGGGCCTAAGCAGCAGCCAGATATCCTTAGCGCTGCAGAGGAGGCAGGAGAGGCTCCCGCCACCACCGCTGCACACGCAGCCATCAGCCCAGCTTGTGGCTGAGTGGAGCTCCCCCTGTGGAAGCTCACTGACCACCAAGGGGCAGCTCCTGTGTTGAGTTTCTGCCCTCTGGTGGTCAGTGTGCATCATAGCAACTGGTCATTCCATCTTTAGGGTCAATTTGCATATTACCCTTTTATTATATAAGATTGGTTCTGCTTCCCTGGAGAATATTGACTAATATAATCTCCAAAATGGAAATGACTGCTTATTTGACAAGCTTTCAATATTACCCAACAGAACTGCATATATATGGTCATATGTATACCCTTTCTAGCTTACATATTAATCTCATGTTTTCCATGATGCTTATAAATAAAATATAGGTCCAATATTTTACAGAGAATCAAAGACCTTCCATGACTACTTTAAAGCATTCTGTGAATTACAGCACTTATCCCTCTAAACTCTAATCATCACTTTTGTTACTGGTGACTCCTACTAGACCATCATGCTAGTGACAGGTATAACTAATTTAACAATTGATTTAGTAATTCATTGAACTGGCAATGCCCCAAATCTCTCTCTGTTTCAGGTATGAGAAAAGCAAGGAACGAATAGTTAACAGGGTTGGAATCAGGGCTTGTTCTCTCCTCTAGCGTGGTCTTCGCTCCATTACATCATGCTTCCTTTCACAAACAGTAGTCACAGAAGTAGAGAGATCCCTGGAATCAACTTCAAAAAGCAAAGGCAAACAAACCGAACCCTTACACACTCAACTCGCCCTCTAACAAGACAACAGACAATTCATGAAACGAAAAGACTAACACGAACAAATAGACTTGGTTTCACCCGGTTATTTTGAAAACAGAGGCAGTGACGAATTAGTCAGTGGCTGCATAGAGAACCTGGACAGAACGGAGAAGGGCTAGCAAATAAACCCCTCCCAAAGACGCTGTGACAGGAATTCTAAAAGGTGCCAAGTTTTGGTTCCCGAACTACTGACACCAGCACCACACAGGATGCTTGCTAAGAATGCAGAGTGTGTGACCACATTCCAATCCCTGAAGCTGGAGCTAACCCTGGAATCTGATTTTTTTACTATTTACCAGGTTTTTCTATACACATGAGTTTTCCCATCAGAGCCTTGCTGTTCAGACTGTGCTGTGGGACCAGCAGGAATGTGCTGGTGATGACACACGTTCTCCGGCCTCTACTCAAACCAACGGAATCAGTCTGTGCTTTAACAAGATCCCTGGATGATTTGAATACAAATTACTAGTAGAGTTTGAGAAGTATTACTCTTGAGAGGCATCTTCCTGTAAGCAATGAGACATAAAGAAACTATTATTTCTCCTATCGGCTAGCCTTTCTGCACACTTTCCCTCAGTCTCTGTCCTTCACTACTTTAGAAAACGGACCGTGGCCGCACATAAGGTGGGATTATATAGAACAAAACAATGTTAGAAGAGGAAAGGCCCTTGCGAGCATCTTGCTGAACTTCATTTTACAGATGCAGAAAATCAGACCCAGATTGGTCATCTGGGCTCACAATATAACAGATAGCTAAGCCAAGAATGTACTCCAGGCCCTCTGATTCTGATTTCCTGGCTACTTTAATTATAGACTGCTTCCTTCCAGAAGTTTGCCCGCAATTGGGATTTTATGAAAATTTTGGCCTTTAACTTACGTAGTTCTTTTCACTGCAAAGTCAAATAGTCAGGGAAGAAATTCATTGTGTGAGTCAAATCATCATTCTTTCTAAAAAGGGACTAATAACAGAAATGAACTAGACTCCTCTATAATCAGAAAGATTATTTTTTAATCTAATTCATTTTTCAGGATAATTACTCAAAATCAATCACTGTCGGTTTATAACAATAATCAGAGAGGAGTTAGAAAATATTGGTGATACTGCAGGGTTCAATTTCTTCCCAAGATAAGAATATCAAATCAATCCAGCAACTGGGAATTGCATTACAGCTATTTCTAAATCAAGTTTAGCTGCATCATTTTACATTTCAAGCCCTTTGGTCTCCAATGTTCATTTTCTGTGTGTGAAAAATATATGCACAGTGGATATAAGATGGTATTTTAGAACTAATTACAGCCCCTTTCAGCTTCCTAAAGGAGGCTTTCTTAGCATGAGCAAATGCTTTCCTTCATTTCTTTCTCTGCTTTTTGTCTAGTTAAAGAGGACAGAGTCTTGAATGATTCTCTTTTGAGTTGTGAAAGGGACAAATAAGAAAGAGATGTGCCAGTAAAGCAACAATACAGTAAATTTTACATACGAATGGTGAGCCACTCAAATGGGATTTGTTTCTTAAATAACTTTAGCTATTCTGCCTCTCCACCCTAGCATGTGTGAAACCATTCAGCCCAGTGCCTAACATAGGGGTTCTAAATAAATATTACTGTTGTTTTTACAAACCCCAAACCATAACATAAACATTTCCCCCACGTATTAAAGTTGAATTTTTAAATTCCAGTTAATATGTTCGGAAGAGAAAGCATTACACAACTCAAAATATAACCGTTCTTACTTAGAAATTGTGGGATAACGTCGGTCAGGGCACAAACAATTTTTACAGAGGAACCCAGTGCATGGATTCAGATTGTGTAGTGGGAGAAAAAACAACAACAACTGTGCTGACTCATGGTCCATCTGACAATGTTTTTCTGGCCAAATGTTTCATTACATAAGGATTTCCTCTTTGGTATGGCCACTTGCTGTTGAAACTGCTGTATCTCAGTGTTCACAGTGACCTCAGATGTCACAAGAACAATGCAAGCACAGTGGGTTACTATGTATTTACAAGAGATAGATACTCAGTCTAAAATGCTTTAGTGGAATAGATCTTGAGATAGCATTAGATGTACATTCAATAAATATTTTAGTCTCACCTTAATCTCAGTTTCTTTTCTAAATTGGGGATACAAATAGCTACGTTAGGAGGTCCCGGGAAGGGATTAATGTGATGCTTTATAAAAGGTTTTGTAGTGGGTACTTGACCCAAGTTACAAATTCAACATTACTGAGAGAGAGATAAAAACATCAATGAAGAGAGAGAATCATTGATTGCCTGTCTCCTGCAGGCCCCATACTAGGGATAGAGCCTACAACCTGGGCATGTGCCCTGACAGGGAAGCAAACCATGACCTCTGGTTAATAGTTGACGCTCAACCACTAGAGCCATGCCAGTCAGGCCATAGTATTTCTTTAATCCCCTGTAGGATATACTAGTTACAGCCGACACTATGCCTGCGACTTCCTCCTATAGTCCATTAGGATGCACTAGGACACCACATGTCCTTCTGGGTCCCCTTCATGAAAACCTGGATTCCATTCTCTCAAAGACAATAATGGAGTTCCTTTGCCTTTCCCAAGCTGCACTGCAAAACCTCAAATTCAATTCTGCTGTATTTTACAATATATTTCACTTTTAAATCTCTATTTTCCTAACTATTAATAATATGTACCACAAAACTTTTATAAGGAAATGTCTCATTCCAAGAATGGGTTGAGCAACAGTAAATATCAAGTTTAGGTTTTATATAGAAGGATTTATAAAATTATCATGAATATTTCAAAACAAGTAATTCATGATGCATATGATTTTGTAAACATGCAGATTTTTTCC
This sequence comes from Cnephaeus nilssonii, assembly GCF_951640355.1. Classification (NCBI taxonomy): domain Eukaryota; kingdom Metazoa; phylum Chordata; class Mammalia; order Chiroptera; family Vespertilionidae; genus Cnephaeus; species Cnephaeus nilssonii. Next base: position 22,544,444 of record NC_137083.1, read on the forward strand.
CCCCAGAAATCAGAGATTTTTTTTTTTTTTGTAGGATAGGGAGAATCATTTCATTTTCTTACTTACAATTGTTTATTTGGTTGCAAGTAATATGAACAAACTAAAAAGGAAACACTTAGATGACACTGTGAAGTTCACAGAATAGAAGAGTTTATCATTAAATTCTAAGTAAGACCAGAAATCAGGGCACCTCTGATGAGTTTAATCTCTTAGAAATTGAATTGTACAGAGTAAAAATGCTACTAAAATTGGAGTTTGCTAGAGATTACTAAATAATATTAAGATATTGCAAAGATTTATGGCAGAAAGATGAGAAAATAAACATCTTTTAACTGAAATGCTATAAAATAATCCATTGTTTGGATCATTGGAATCACAAGATGAAAGATAAAAAGAAAATACGTATCCCATAGAAATAATGCCAAAGTAAGCACAATTAACCAAGATAATTCAATATTCTAAGACTGTCTTCTAATTTTCAAATTATACTGAGTAGAAATAAAGCTTTGGAAAAGTTAGTGCTAAAATGGACTAACTCACAGTTCTATCAAGGATGTATGTTTTTACTTTAAAAGGAACCATACAAGAAAGCAAGACAAAATACAAGGAAAAACATTGCTCATAGCTTTATGTATGCCATTAATAAGTTGTACCTTATCCTTTATGAAGCAAAGGATGTTGACCAAACTAACAATATTTATGTAGGAACACTGAAGTTAGTCAATTATTCAAGTCCATCTATAAACTTTACCCCCCTTATCTAACTTAATATCATATATAGGTATACTTTTATGAAAGACATCACAAAGAATATATTTTTATATGGAAGTAAAAGGACATAGTGGTTGATTGGGGATAAAAGTAGAAAGATAGAAAAAATGGGCCCAAATCATTTAAAAATATAATTGAAGTTTCTAAAACTAAAGAATTGAACTTAAAAAAAATAAAGCAAATCAGATGTCAACATGCTTTAAAATATTTTCTTTAGCTTCTATAATAACACTTAACTTCAGAATACAGTAGAATAATATCTAAAAATTTCTGAAAGGATGGTTGTATAAGAAACTTATATGTAGGCAATTTGTCTTTCAAAAACACAACAAATAGGCATCCTCTAGCAACCCTAGACACTCAAAATATAACATACATAAAATTATATTTGATAATAAACTAGATTAGACTAACAGATTAATTGGATTAAAGAATTCCAGATTGTAGCCATTGTGGTGAATAGGTTTTGCATACATATAATTATAAAGCTAATACTCAACAAAGGAGATAATAAAGGTTTCATAATTGCAAATAAGCAACTATAACTTCATAATAGAAAAGTAATTAAACAATATAGAGATGGGAGAGAAAGAAATGAGATTACTTAATCATATTTTTTGCCCAAAAATCAATACAGACTAAAATTGAAGTATTAAAATAAAAACACATAATGAACTCATAACCTTAAAGGTCTTCATAATATTTCCTTTATAAATTGAGAAATGTCCTTATATTCTTATGTCAATTATTATAAATATTTATCAGAAATTTGGCAGTTCCTTTTGTTTGACCTTATTTTTCATTTTGTAGAATATATTTTATCTAGTAATTTATGTTAAAATCATGTTTAATACAATCTCATGTTTTAAAATTACTTCATCTGCCTTTATATTTTTATAGAGATAAGTCTGGAACAATGTTACTCAAATGTTAACAAATGATTATATCTTAGATCTATCAGATACAGTCTATTTGCTTTTTTATTACCTTTTCATTTTTTGGACTACTTTGACTTTTTAATAATATATATATATTATGTACATTGTATGTATATATTATATCTATATAATTTTAATGAAAGACAAAATTTATTATTTCAAAAAGTATACTCTGTATTATAAAATACATAGATTTAGTATTTAAAATATTACCTCTTAAAACTATAAATTGGAGAGTATAGTATCTATCTTAGAATTGACACAAAGACTAATAGTAAAAACATAGAAATGCCAGGCCAGCATGGCTCAGTGGTTGAGTGTCCACCTATGAACCAGGAGGTCACGGTTTGATTCCCGGTCAGAGTACATGCCCAGGGCACATGCCCGGGTTGTGGGTTCGATCCCCAGTGTGGGTCATGCAGGAGGCAGCTGATTAATGATTCTCTCATCATTGATGTTTCTATTTCTCTCTCCTTCTCCCATTCTCTCTAAAATCAATAAAAATATATTTTTAAAAAAGGAACAGTTCCTAGCACCTAGTAAGAATGCGATATATATTAGTTTCTCCTTCAATTAATCACATTTATACCTACAGGGTTGCTATTTTTACTTAAGTGAGAATTTGATAAGTAGTAATTTATAAATACTAATATATATTTTCTTCTGGAAAATGAAAATAAGAATAACTATGTACTGAAGTATTATTATGAGGATTTAAAGAAAGACTTACTTAAATGCAGGTGCTAGGTAGTTGTCTAGCTAATTCTCTAATTGATTCACTACTTATACCACCACATTGTACTCACTTTTAATTAAACATGTTATGGCTAAAGTATTGTGCTAGACACAGTGGTATACAAAATAGAATCAAGGCTTTTCATGAATACTTAAAATTTTGAATGGTAAATATTGTAATTTAAATTTTCTAATGTCATGATTAACATAGTCAATATATTTCAATATTGACTGTAAAAGAGTTTAAATGCTTAAACTACAGTTTTATTTGCATCCTTGTATAAATTAACTATGACATAATTTTTAATCATAAGTTATTGAAAGCTTCAATAAGTTTTTAACATTTAATACTGACTCAAATGGAGTTCTAACCTAAATCCTCCTTTATTCCATGCATTTTCTTTCAGAAGACAAAGAGGCCATTTTAAAGAAAAAGCAGTTGTAAGGTCAAGAGATCCTCACCGTCCAACAACCAATGACTTCCCAATAGAAACTATGTGTGTTCTTATCACAACTTAATTACTTTTTGACAAATCCCTTAGCGTTTCTTACATTAATACATTATTTTAATTAAGGCAATGCATTTCTTTAGTAAAAGAACATTATAGCATTCTGGCTCTAAAAGTAATAAATTATCAAATTTATATTATCAATACAAAATAATCCAATAATAAACATATTCCCTAGAAATTATCTGTTTAAGAATGAGTACAAATTATTGTCTAATAGTCTTTAAGGAGCCACATTTTAAATTATCATAAAAATAGTGAATTATTTATATAAAAAGTTAACTACTTACGCTAAATATGTGCACACTGTCATACATATAGTGAGAAAATTATGTTTTCAGTATTTATAAAATATTTAATAATTATAATTTGCCAGTTTTATATTATACATGATTCACATAAATGCTTTACTATATTACTAGCAATTTAGAGGAAATGATGCTACTTTTTATAATTATAATTCTCTACTGTAAGAGAATTTTGGTATTGAGCGCGTATTATTGAGTAGCTTGTAAGTATAAAATTCATAGACTAATTCTGCAAAGTGTTATACAATGAAATAAGTTCACTCTTGAGAGAAATATTATCAGAATGATAAAACTGGTTCTAGTCAAAGTTTGACACTAAGTCATTATGGGAAAGGGATACTCCCCTTGGTTAGCCAAGAAATATTAGAATTGGGTAAACCAATAAAAAACAAAAATATTGTTAAATGAACAGAGAACCGGGAACATGCAAAGCCAACAGTGGGATGTCTTGCCACACCAGGTAAGTATTGTAAGGACTAAGCCCACCATAAGATTGCTGAAGGGGAGTTTCCTTCACACTGTCCCATCTGAAATCCAGATGCAGCTACTGGACAGAAAAGCAGGCAGGACAAATTGCCCATGATGCAACTTTACTGCCTCCAGGAGGACATGTTTTCACTGCTGTGGCATTTTTACCAAAAGCATAAGTCAGACTATCTTCAAATAAGCATGCCAATATGTTATGATTCACACATGTAATCTTTTCTTTTTTATCTTTATTGTTGAAAGTATTACATATGTCCCTTGTGCCCCACATGGACCAGTTCAATTACTGGTCAGGGCACATGTCTGGATTGTGAGCTGGATCCGAGGTAGGGGATATGCAGGAGGCAGGCAGCCAATCAATCTCTCTCTCTCTCTCTCTCTCTCTCTCTCTCCCTCTCCCTTTCACTCTATCTAAAAATCAATAAAAATATTTTTTTAAATAAAGAAAAATAAGGCAGCTAATAGGTTAAATGAGATTTTGGAAATATTATGGTGTTAGTAAAACAAAAACTGGGGTTTAAAGTCCACCAAAGAAGAAAAACATTTCTTAATGATTTTAACCAAGATTCTAGAATCATCTCAAGCACACTGATTGGTCCAAGACAATGTTACTGCAAGGGGAAAATTAAATACTCTCCTGGATAGTTATGGTCCATCCCCATTATTCAAGGATTCCATATTTGCAATTTTGCTTACTCACTAAAACTTATTTGTAGCCCCTTGAAAATCAATATTTTGGGTGTTTTCACAGTCCTTTGTGGACATGCAAGAGGGGTGAAAATTTTGAGTTGCCCAGCGCTCACATGCTCAGCTGAGGGCCATGCCAGGTGGCCCTCTGCTTTCTTGTTTCAGTTCTCATACTGTAAACAAGTACCCTTTTTGCGATCCATTTAGGGCCAAAAGTTTCATTTTTATTTTTTGTGATTTCATTGTTTAAATTTATTGCAAAGCATAGTGCTAAAGTGCTGCTTAGTGTTCTTATGCACAAGAAGGCTATGTTTGTCTTATGGTGAAAATATACATGTTAGCGAAGCTACCTTTAGGCATGAATTATAGTACTGCTGGCCATGTGTACAGTGTTAATGGATCACAATGTCTGTTAAATAAGGTCTCTTTAAAGAGAAACCCACATACAACCGTTACATATGAGCTGATTGATGAGAATATTGTGACCAGAGGCCCCCAGGAACCTAACCTTATGTTTCCCCTGGGAGTACTCGTTCAATATTCACTAATTCAGTGACTTTATAAAGCATAGTAACTACCAAAAATAGTGAGATTTGATTATAACATGATCCATAAGATCTAACATTATTTAATAGAAAGCATTAAGCATTTATTCAAAAATTTTAAGTTGTAGCAGGAAAAAGACCAAAACACTGAAAGTCAAAATAATAAAATACAAACACATGATAGAATGAGACTATCACATGACGCCAATAAGGAAATTATCAGAGAAGACAGTTTAGTTTGGATTTTGTTATAAATATTGACTTTGTTATGATAAAGATGATAAACACTATAAGATCCCTATAACACTCGCCCCCTACCCCCCTGGAATATCTGTAGCTCTCACTGCCTTGATGACTCCTTATTTGGCAGTTTAGGTGAATATTTATTACTAATATGCCATTATAAATGAACAGATATAAATTGTGACCGAAAGGTAGAATCCATAGACAGTAATTAAATAGAAAGTTTGGGATTATAAAATAAATATTAAATTATTGATATGTTTAAGAGCAGACTAGACAAAGCAGAAAAATTAGAAAACCAAAAAAGTGGTGAATAAAAAAAAATCTAGATTGAAGAAAAGACAGGGGTAAAAAACTGAAAATACAATAAAGAGTGAAAGAAATACATGGGACATAATGAAAAACTTAAATATAACTTTAAATGGAGTGTAAAAAAAGTGACAAGTGAACATATGAGGCAGAATCAATATTAAAGTGGGTATTAGTCAAAATTATAGGTATTTGTCAAATTGATAAATCATATTCTGTCACAAAAATTAGAAGCTCTTTGAACTTCCACTCAGGCACATCCTGATAAAACTGCTATAAACCAAAGACAAAGAGAAGAATGGTAAGAGCAATAAAAAGTGAGGAGAGGAGAGTTTATTTTCAAAGGGCTAACAGTAAGATTGATACCTGGCTTTTAAACAAATATATTGAAAGCAAAAGACAATGCAATAACAACTTTAAATGGCAGAAAGTAAACCTATAATCTATATTCAGTAAAAATATCCCCTTAAAATAAGTACAAGTAAATACTTTTTTCATTTAAAAAATTGAGAAAATCTGTTGACAGGAGACCCGTAGGATCTTCAAAAGATTTCTTCAGGTAGAAGAAATACAATTCCATATGATGCTATTATAATACAGAAATAAAGATGACCAAAAAGTATAAATTTGCATATAAGTCTAAATAAATATTGACTGTTTAAAGCAATAATAATAATGTCTCATGATTTAAAATATGTGGAGAAATGAGATGCATGAAAAAGACAAAAACAAAGCAGAAAGGGGTGAATTAAGAGAAATTGGTACAGATATTTATACTATCAGAGAAGTGGTAAAAATCTTTAACATAGATTCTTAATGATGGATGTTGTACACTCAGCATTTAGTAATCCTATATAATAAAGAGGTAATATGCAAATTAACACTCACGCCCTCCCAAGATGGCTGCCAACCACCAGGCCAGTAGGGGGGTTAGTGAGGGACAACCAAACGACTGAATAGCAGGCTAGGTGGGGCGACCAGGACAGTGGGGGGGTGGGAGGGGTTGTGAGGGGCAACCATGCTGGCAGGGGAGCAGTTGGGGGCGACCAAGCCAACAAGGAGGGCAGTTGGGGGTGACCAGGCCGGCAGGGGGTCAGTTGGGGGCAATTAGGCCAGTGAGGGGGGCAGTTAGGGGCGACCAGGCAAAAAGGCAGGTGAGCCATTAGGAGCCAACAGTCCAGGATTGTGAGAGGGATGTTCCAAATTGGAGAGGGTGCAGGCTGGGCTGAGGGCCTGCCCCCTCCATGTACAAATTTCGTGCACCAGGCCTCTAGTTTACTTATAACAGATAATATGCAGTGAAACTGACACTTTTGGAGATCTGAGCCTAGGTCATTATAGACAGTTTTTGTTGGTTTCTCTCTCTCTGTCTCTGTCTCTCTCTCTGTCCCTTCCTCATACACTTCCCTACATTTATGTGTTTCTGCCATATTCCCAGTTGGGATCACAGCCAATGGATCAAGCATCCACCACCAAATGTATAAATATGGGAAACTTCAGATTATTCCAGTCATCAGCCTTCAGGTTGGCCCAGATAATGCAAGTAGAGCAAAGTCCATTTGTCCTATCTTATCTTCTCCAAGAAAAATCAATTTTCTTAAGGAACTAAATGTAGATAGTGTTGGAAAGCCTATGAGAACTAGAATTCTCATATACTTCCAGTGAAAATATATATGGTACCTCTATGAAAACTGGTGGTCTGGGGGTTGTTGGAGCAGGTGGACTGCGTGTGGGGATTAAGGAAAGGGAAGATTCTGCATAGTCCTCACCCAACTAGGAGGGTGGTGTTGCCAGTCACTGAATATGCAATACTAAAGAAACATAATCAACCCTAACTTGCATAAAGTAAAAATCTATACTCCCACTAATGCTGCAGTAGACCAAGAACCCACAATCATAGTAGAGGGGAGGGGGTGGATAAATAAGCAGAAAAGGTAAAGAAAACCAACTAACACATAGCCTGCAGCAAGGAAAATATTTCTGTTATGAGAATCATATAAAATACTAAGCAGTTAACATAAATTAGATTACTAGCAAATCAATCAATATTTTAATTGTGTTCATTTGAAACCTCTGTCTATTAAAGTTCTCAGAAGTAGAACTATTAGCAAGCATTTAAAAATCATTCCAATGATGATGTACATAATAATACCAAATTCCATGCAGGTTGACAAGACCAGTATTTGCCCTAGAGATTATAAACAGTACTAACATGGAAATTGAAATATAAACACTGTAGGTCAAGAGGAAATATGGGATACTAAGAGCTTTCACCAGTTTAAAATGAAAGAGTAAATATCTTCAGAAAATGATTTAAATCATGCTCTGAACAGACAGCTCTATGATTTAAATATCTAAAATCAGCAGTTTTCCTGTTCATTGTATTATCCAAAATGATTTCATCCTGCTCACAAAGGACACGTTGAAAATAGGTATTACTGACCTTGAGTGCCTTCCAAACTACCATTCTATGATACTAAACATGATCACCATCATGAGAGGGAACATACCATGTCAAATGTATTTTCTCCAAGAGCATTTATTTAAAACTGTCTACCTTTCTATGCCCCATGTGTTGAGGGAGGCAAAACGGAAATAATGGAGAAAATGATAGATCTTCTTGCCCAATAATTTCAATCTAGTAGGTAATAAAAACTAATATATTTAAAAAACTCAAAGGAAGCCAGTATAACTGGGTTGTAATGTGCGGAGAAGAATAACACTAAATGAGGCTGAGAGATATGGTCACACCCAAATCACTCATGGATAAGGGAGCCATATTGAAGAGTTTGGTCTTGAAGAGTAATGGGATTATACAAAACAAAATTCAACTGCACAGTGTCAAGATCAAATATATGTAATTTTGAAGGATTGCTTTATCTGCTATACAGAGAATGGATTGAGTGATTTGATTGCAGTGGTTAAGTAGAGAGACACTGGTGAACCTGACTGGAGAAAAAATAGTGGAGAATGGAAAAGAATGGGGTGGTCTGAGAGACACCAAGTGAGTAAAATCAATAGAAAATGTTTATAAAGGGGATGGGGAAAATGGGGAAAGGGAAACTGAGCATAACGCCAAGGATTAAGGCCAGCAAGAAAGCACAAACATTGATGCCAAACATTAAAGCAAAACACCTCCCATCCTCTCAAAGTGGCTTCCCTCCTCACTGCAGCACCCTAAGGAGTTTAGAAAGGCCCTTAATGATACAATATCTCCAAAGCCAGCAGCCATTACTTGGTGTTCTCTGTAGCTATTACAGGTTCCCTTGGCTTCTCATACGTCTCTGATTTTTTATTGTTCCCAATGTGGAGTTTTCTTGGAGGATTTATTCCTAGCCAATATTTGGCCATGTTTCCTGTTTTCATTGATAGTATCACTTGCCCCCGTGCCCCCTAACCCCAGTACTACAGTCAAAACCTCAGACTCATTTTAACTCCTCTCTCTCACTTTCTTCTTCTGTCAAATTAGTTGGCTAATCTTATTGATTTCTTTTGTTACCTCTGCTTATTTTATTTTTATTTTTTTATATTTATTGTCTAAAGTTTTACATATGTTGGGGGGAAAAAGACATATGTAAAAATCTTATTGATTTTTATATCTAAAACATCTCTCATTCACCTCATCCTCTTCATTTCTACACTCTCATTCTACTTCACGTACTTCCATATCTATATATCTTACAGTCCCACCAATTTCAAATCTATTTTTCATTTCAGTTTACACATTGCTGACTTATTAACTTTTCACTTCTTAATTTCTTGTTCAAAATCTTTAGTTTCTCTGAGAAAAAATCCCCCACACCATCACCTGGTATATAATGTTCTCCATTATCTGAAGTAACTTACATCCCAATCTTGATGGAAACTGCCCTCTTTACTGGCCATTCTAAGACTTACCAGTCCAGAAGTACATGCCCTAGAACATGATATTATTTATGTTTTACATATATATGTATATACATGCACATATATATCTATGGAAAACATATGAAAAAGTTGTCATACTAGTTTGCATCTATGAACTAACAATGTGGTTTAGGAACAGAAGTGGAAGGGAGACGCATTTTGCTATTGAACCTTTTATATTTTGTAGCATGTAGCATACAATAGCTCTTCAAAAAATATTCAAACCACCTTCCTCAGAACATTAAGATGTAATGATGTCACTTTTATCTCAAGAAGCACAATATTTAAAGGCCACTATTTAACATTCAGCAACATTCACGTAGTGAAATTATACCTAGCTTGTCAATAAAACAGGGTACCTTAAACCCAAAGAATTCTTTGCCAAGCCGTCTTAGGAACAATGTTGAAAACATATGGTCTTGTCATTTCAGAGAAATATTCCACCTTAGGAAAACTAAGGGAGATATCATCCACTGAGTTTACTCCTAACTTTAAACTGGACCCAAGATTTGCATTTACATGTAATTAGTATCTACTCACATACAAAGTGAGCATCGGAGTGAAAGATAGCCAACAGCTATGCAGACCTATTTCTTTTTTGCTTTCTCGGTGTTTCTTTTCGTGTTTTGTTTGTTTGTATTTTAGATAACATTTCAGTTTTCCTTTAGAAAATCAACTATTTTCTTCTTTTAGTCCATGGTGTCTGAGTTCAGTTCATTGTAGCTGCCCCTGGAATAGGAGTTTACCTAACAGGGAAACCAAGAATCAGCCAATGAATTTGACTGGCATCAATTCACAGATGCACAAAATGAGCCAAGGAAAGTCATCCCCTAGGCTTTTCTGCAATGTTTAGGTAAGCAGCACTCTCTGTTTGTGTTATTAAACAAGGAGGATATAAGCCTGGCACTGCTGGTGGTGAACTCAGCCATTCCATTCTGCCTGAAATTAAAGACAAACTGTAGAAATAAAGTCAAATTATGGAGAGAAATGGATTTCAAATAACCTTGATTAAACGCTAAATCCAGTTATGCCTGAAGTTGGAATAACTCTGGACTCTTTAGGTAAACATGCCAGTGAATTCCCATTGTTAAAAATAATTCCAGATGGGTTTGTATGGCTTCCAACCAGAATCTGACTAATACAACAAACTATTTTTCATTACATTTCTTACAATCATAACAAAATAATTATTTCATTATATATTATTTATCTAATAAATTATTACTTATAATTATTTGATTAATTATCATTCTTGCTAGGTCATAAACTCCAGCAGGAAGGGATCGCATCTGCCTTATTTATTGCTCTCCCCCAGTCCCAGCAGAGAGTCAAAATGAGTCAAAGACTGAATCAATTTCCAATAAAGATCAAAATACTTGGAAAATTCCATTTCAAATTCTGTTGTACTGAAGACTTCAAGTGATGAAAACTTGCCTCTCAGATTTTTTGGTTATAAATTATCTCAATTCCCAATATAAAGACCAGAACCTAAAACAGAATATCAAACCTTGATTAGGTTTTATGACCAAGCCAACTGGTTTGAGTCTCATTTTCAGTAAGGAAGAGCAATTTCAAAATTAATAGTCACAAATAAGCTTTTAAAATTACTCCAGGAGCTCTTTATTCAGAAAGAAGCTCCATTTTAAAAAGAAATATAAATTATGATCTATATTTTCATAACATATTTTGAAATGACAGTAAAAAATATACAATCTGTTATTGTTTTCTATCAATGTTTAAATATTTTGTTCTTTCAAAATAGATCCATTGATTATGTTTATCCCTCAATGCTTGTCTAAATTCCATTTACATCAACATTTTTTGTTTTCAAATATTTATTCATATTTTAAAATTATGTGCATATTAGGTTTGACTTTTAAAAAAAAAAAAGTGAATTCCAGCAGTGGAAATACAAGCCCTGCTTGCATGAGATAGCTTTTTCAGAGTTTATTTCAAATAAACTGGGCTTAAACTTATTATGCCGACTGGGGGGTGAGAAACAAAAATAGATGATTATTAAATGTGTTCAACATTGATACAACAGAGAGATTGCTGTGTAATTAGTTTGCTTGCTTTTTTTTCATTTTCAATATATAATTACAAATTCTCCATGACTGACCTTTTTTTATTCAAATGAATTTTAATAATAGAACTCTTTATCAGTTTATTCTTGATGCTATCCACCAACTGCTAGGACAAAGCTGTAGAACAAAAAAGCTTATTATCATCAAAATATAATGCCAGTATTAGTATCAATAGAATTTTACAAATTTCATAACACATAGATGTTTATTTAAAGTTGCAAGCAAGTTTTCCTTCCTTATAAATAGATACAAATCCACTACAATGAAACATTAGGCAAGAGGATTCTGAATCTTAATAAAACATATCTGCAGATATTTAGAAGAATTATATCTGGAAAAAAAAACAATAGTTGCACCCTCTTTGTATTAGTCACCTTGGGCTGCTGTAACAAATCACCACAATTTCAAATTATTTAGGAGAAATTTATTTTCTCACTATTCTGGAGGCAGCAAAGCCATGCTCCCTCTTGAGGTCCTAAGGGAGGATCCTTCCTTGCCTCTTCCTAGTGTTTGCAATTCTTGGCACTCCTTATCTCATAACTGCACCATTCATATTTAATATATGTACTGAAATTGAAACCTTAAAAATATGAAAAAATTATTTAAATATTAATTTTTTGTTAATCCTTACCTGAGAATATTTTCCCACTGATTTTTAGAGAGAGTGGAAGGGAGGGGGAGAGACAGAGAGAAATATTGGTGTGAGAGAAACACATTGATTGGTTGCCTCCTCCATGAGCACTGACCAGGGCCCAGGGCCAGGGATCCAGCCTGCAACTGAGATACATTCCCCTGACTGGAATTGAACCCAGGACCCTCTCAGTCTGCAGGCTGATGCTCTACTCACTGAGGCAAATCAGCTAAGGCTAAAAATATTAACACTGATGCCCTTACCAGTGTGGTTCAGTTGTTTGGTTGTCGTCCCATGCACCAAGAGGTCACCAGTTCAATTCCTGGTCAGGGTATATGCCCAGGTTGCCGGCTTGATTCCCAGTAGGGGCATGCAGGAGTCAGCCAATTGATGTTTCTCTCTCATCAATGTTTCTTCTCTCTCTCTCTCTCTCTCTCTCTCTCTCTCTCTCTCTCTCTCTCTCCTTTCCTCTCTCTCTAAAATCAATTTTTTAAATATTTTTAAAAGGAAATATAAAAGGATATGTTTAAAGTATGAATACATCTTTAAGTTTTGAAAGATACCACAGGACATGAATTGTTCTTTCTGATTTTCCTTGGTTTCACTGTCAGAGAAAAGTCTGGATATAACTGAACTAAAATTCTGACTTCAAATTCTCTAGCTTAGGGGGAAAAAATGAGTCAAATGAAAAATACTGAATTTTCCCAGGCCTGGATGTGAGTCATGTTACCATGAATTGGCTAACACATTTTACCTTGTGCTTGCCTGATTTGTACGTCAAGCTATCAGGAACAGAGTACTCTCTCATGTTGCAAAATTATATTTTTCTGTAAACTTGACCAGCCTCACTCACTAATTCAAAAATAATCTAAATTGAAATTATTGATAGTAGATTAGTAGAAAGCATGTGAATTTGAGTTTTGAGGATTTTTAAGTGATTTAAGATATCTAATTGTTGGCATTTTCAAATTTAACTATGCCCCAGGGCCTCATGGAATGTATCACAGTTATAAAAAAAAGAAACAAAATGATCTAATTACATGACATGTTTAGAGAAACACAAAAGTATATTTTGCTGTCTAGATTGCATCCATGCCAGCGAAGCTTGCAATGATCAATCAGGGACCCTCCTGCCTCAGGCAACAAGGCTCAGGGGTTATATCCTGACCTTGGAAAGAGAGAGAACATCATCTGACCTCTCCTGCTCCCACAAGGCAGCTCCACCCCTTTTCCCAGGCACACGCCCTACATAAGCAGATCTAAACCTATGTAAGTATTGGTTTGATCCACATTCATAAAACCCATACAATTTCCTTGCAGGAATAATTTGGACTTATCCTGATTTAAAAAAAAAAAAAAAAGATGTTCCAAAAAAGTCCTTTAATATACAAGTTTAAGAAAATACTACTGAAAATATTACTACTATTATTACTACTGTGGCTGCTACTGCTATTCATACCATTGAAAAAGCAAACATCTGAAGTGCTAAACAAAAGACACAATAATTCTTAGTTTGGGTGACAGATACTGCCCCCCACCAAGCAACCAGGTGGTCTGTAGTTTTTAATTCTGGACCAAGAAGAGAATGAGCCTCGAACAGCACCGTCCTTTCGCGTACGTGGACACTCCTTCACTTCTACAACCTGCAGCGGTTTCTATGAAATCTCTACACTGATGGAAGTCCCACCTTCCAGCTGAAGACATGCTGCCTTAACTCAAGGTCATGCCTTGTTAATGTACTTGAGTCAAAGGCCAAGGAGGAATCATTTTAAGTTTAGTAACTTTCCCAGGAAAATGCAGGTCCAGAATTTTATGGCCTGCAGATGAGCCCTGGCCTAGGGGCAGGATTCCTGGAGGGAGACCACAGAGATGGTAGCGAACACTGATGCCGTTAGCTTTGAATGTTCTAAATATTTCCATTTCCCCTGATGAAACTACATTTCATATTCAAAGAATGAGTTCTCAAAGCCAAAGCTATGGAAGTTCAAATATACGATAAGGTACTGGCATAAGTAAGGCCCTTTACTTACGTTAGTATTTTTCCTCACTTTGTTAGCTCTACTCACCCCATAGAAATGTTACCTGAGAAACTTCATCATAAAATATCAGTTGTACAGAAACCACAACATTATTACATAGTGTTTTTGGTTGGTCAGGTCACCACATGGGTGACTGGGTGGCAACTGTAGCCTTCCTAATTGATATGTAATAGCTGAGCAGGCGTTCAACACCCTGCTTAATAAATGGTTTCAAGTCATCCTAACTAAACAGCATCAGTTCAGTAAACTAACATTAATGTGGACAGAGAATCAAACCCAGGTGACTGACCTAAATAATTTAAAGAAAAAGGGAGCACTAATTTTTGAGACATATTATATGTTTGTCATATTTTGCTGAGCAATTTATTTTATCATTTATTTCTCACTCAAACCCTGAAAGTTCATTATTTTTATCACTATTTTACTCTTGAGGGATTCACACTCAAAAAGTTAAGAAACATGTCCGAAGTCACATGTTTCATATGTGGGAGAACCTGAATTCAAACTGATCTGCTGACTCCAAGTGCTCCTTGGCTCACACTCGGCCGCACTGTTTCTCACTGGCACTAATGTTCACTGCTTGCTCCATGTGGCATCATTATGGGACTGAAGCCTAGTTTTGAGAATCATGTCACTATGATTCCCGTCATGAACAGAAATAGCAACAGAGCTGACTTTTAAAGATTCTAGGACTTTGACTTTGGGTAGTGGGCACACAATGCAATATCCAGAATGTGGAACGCAGAAATGTACACTATAACCCTACATACCCTTATTAACCAATGTCACTCCACTAAGTTTAAATTTAGAAAAATAAAGATACTATGACCTAAGTGTTTTACATGCATTATTTCACTTCCTCCTAATGACTCTATGTGTGGGCCTTACTCTTAAGTCCATTTTATAAACGAAAAACTGATCAAAAGGGGCTGATTGAAGGTTTCTTAGTCAGAGCAAGGTAACAACCCAAAGCCAGAGCTGCTGCTAACCATGCTGATGGGGGTTGTGTGTATTTGAGTCTTTTTACAATTCTTTCACCGTAGTAAGTCTTTCATTAAAGACTGTTTCTTTTCATTGCCTCTTGTCATACTGTGTTATTATAGTTTCTTAACAAATAAAGAAAACAGGAGATGTCTTTTTAAAATATCCAACTGATCATTCACAAACAAGAAATTGGATATTGACATTTATCTCTCTCAATGAAGACTATGCCGGCATGAGACCTGAGCAATAAACATTGTTCAATTTTTCATTGTTTCTATGTATTCTGCATCCATATCTATAAGCATTTTTCTTGAAATAAGTGTATTGACAAGTAGAAATTTTAAAGAAACAAAGCATTTTCCTAAATTTTAGAAATAGAACATTTGTTGGCTCTGGTGTTTGTTAGCCAAAGTGTGCTTTAAATGTTTGCTCACAGGTTGAACCTATATATACTCAGTAAAGAGGATAATCCTATCTAATAAAGAGGGTATATGCTAATTGACCCTCACACCATCACAAACATGGCGGCACCCACAGCCAATAAGGAGGGAATATGCTAATTGACTGTCACTCCTTCAAAGATGGCGGTGCCCACAGCCACAAGATGGTGGCGCCCAGTCCCCTCAGACCCCCAGCTGCCCAGGGCCGGCCTGAGGTGCAGGCAAGCCTCAGATGGCAGCTGCCCAGCCACACAGGGCCATCCAATGTTCAGGTAACCAGGGCTGGCCGAGGCTTGCGCTGCCGGCAGTGGCAGCAGCAGAGGTGTGATGGGGGCATCGCCTTCCCCTGAATTCCCCCTTCAGTGCATGAATTTTCATGCACCGGGCCTCTAGTAATTACATAAATTGTCCTATTAATTAAAAATAAAATATGTTATTTGATATACTCTATCTGCTTATGTTATAATCTCTTTTGTGCATACTCTTTAAAGCCTATGTTTTATAATGAACACAACTTTTGAGCATGGTATTCTCAATTTCATTACAATTTCTCAGAATTAATGTATTTGGGGTTATTTTACCACTAGAATTATATAATAGAGAAATAAAATAATATAATCAGGTTTAAAATAAGAACTTTTAGAAATTAAGTAATATTAATGGTAGCAAGATAATTATAAGATTAAAGGGAAAATACAAACTATAACAAAAGCAAACACAAATAATAACATTAATACAAATCTGCTCTATTGTAATTTATCACAGTCACAATTAACCTCAGCAGTCTTTGTTTGAAACTATGTATCAATTCCAAGTATGTGTTTTATGCAGTATTTTATTTTCTTGCAAACAAATTTGTGTATGCTCTTTGCTGGCTAAATAAATAAAACCTGTTTTCTTATTTATAAACAGAACCTATGTGACAATTTAGTTTCTCTAAGCCCACTGAGAAAAAAATAATTTTAGAGGTAGTAACTCAGTTTAGATTGCAATTAGGAAAATGGTGAACTTTTGTAGCGTGGGGGTGAGGAAGGCAGTACTTCTATAAAAATCTAACAAAACCTTTTTAGCTTACAAAAGAATTTCTGGGCTAAACAGTCTTTAAAAAAAAAGCAATTGAAAGCTCATTATAAGTTTTAATAAGATTTATTTGATAAACATTTCCCAATACAATGGGATACTTTATCATTAGTAAAAAGGAGGACATTATCCTATATAATAAAACCCTTATATGCAAATCAACCAAACGGTGGAACGACAGGTTGCTATAACGTGCATTGACCACCAGGGGGAAGCCACTCAGCCAGAAGCCGGGCTCATGGCCTGGTGAGTGCAGCAGCAGTGGTGGGAGCCTCTCCCACCTCCACTGCAGGCAAGCGGTAAAGAGTGAGGAGTCCTGGACTGCAAGAGCCCTGGACTCTGAGAGGGATGTCTGACTGCTGGCTTAGGCCGCAAGGGGTCCCAAACTGCGAGAGGGTGCAGGCCGGGCTGAGGGACCCCCCACCCCAGTGAATGAATTTTGTGTACCGGGCCTCTAGTAGTCAAAGGATATCATTAGCAAAGATAAGGACATATGTGCTCTGGAAAGAGCAAATGCTGTAGATAGTGTGTCTGCTGTGCAAGGTTCAAACTAAGGTGCCGTTGCTTATTTGACTACGAAAGTAGCTTTATTATCCTTTCTGACAACTCCATTATATTGTGCATGGTGTGAGGGGGAATACAATGACTTATTCATAGCTGCAAACCTAGAATAACCTGATATATCATAGGAGTCAGTTATCATATACAGAAAGGAAAGAATTAAGCAAGTTCCTATCTCTTGCTAAAACACATAGACTTCATTCTACAAAAAAAATTCTAGAAATTGTTTGACAAATTAATATATTGATCCAAGTCTGAAGTAGGGAGAAAGGAAGAAAAGTTTGAAAACAGTTGCAATATATTATATATTGATTTCAGAGAGAGAGGAAGCGGGAGAGAGAGAAACATCAACAGTGAGAGAGAATCATTGATCACTTGCCTCCTGCTCACCCCCTACTGGAGATCTGGACCACAACCTGGGCATGTGCCCTGCCCAGGAATCGAACCATGATCTGTTTCATAGGTCGATGCTCAATCACTGAGCAACACTGGCCAGGTGGTTGCAATATTTTTTAAACAAATGGTTTCAAGGAAATGGGAGGGGGGAGGGTAAACAAAAATGGGCAAACATTACAAAGGTAAATTTTGTGATTTCATGTGGATTTTAAGACCATGAGGGAAGCCACACAAACGAGAATGATTTCCCGGTACTGCCCAACAGCAAATGTTTTTCCTCAGCTTTAATTTTTACTTCCAACTACTTACTCTCTAAAGTGTCCGAAACAATTCAGTCTCAGCATTACAAGACAAATTTATGTTCAGACTCTTTCCATGTTCCTGCCCACGTAAACAGTCAACTTGTTTTGTTGCCAGTTCTTGCCTTGTGACCAATGCCACTGTCCTAGTCTTTCCAACTAGGTCTCTCACTTGATCTCATGTCAAAGAGTGCCTGCAGAATGCAGAGGTTTTCTTCATTAAGTAGGGGAAAGGGGGTTGTAAACAGTTACATTTTTGGAGAATAACTGTAGTTTAAAAAATGTAAGAAAGTTTGTGAGTGCATATTGTAAAAAATAATATAAAAGGAGCCACTGCAGGAGAGAGTTAGAGCTGCCATCCCAGCGGAACTGACTTGCACGTTGTCTGCCTCAAACGTTGGGAAGATTAAAACTGGGCAAAATAACCTTTGGACTGGGCCTAAAGTAGCCTTGTATACCAAACTGCTTGCAAAGCCAACAGGGAAGTACACATCCTAACTATGGACTGAAAATTAAAGACATTCTTTAGAAT
This sequence comes from Cnephaeus nilssonii, assembly GCF_951640355.1. NCBI lineage: Eukaryota > Metazoa > Chordata > Mammalia > Chiroptera > Vespertilionidae > Cnephaeus > Cnephaeus nilssonii. The sequence continues at coordinate 22,562,927 of NC_137083.1, forward strand.
TAGCAATACCAGGTTAGCTTACCTGCACATACAGAAATTCCTTCCTTAGCTTATTAAAAACCACAGACATCCTTTCTGGTCATGTAATTATTCTCCTTTCCTTTTTCATCAATACCCCTTGCCTTGACTTCCTAATCCAGAACACCATTTGGGTTTCTGCCTGAATTGGTGCTTCCAAATAGCTATTTTCTGGATTTTAGATAAATGCATGTGGCTTTGGCCTTTGACCTTTTATTTTTAGGTTACCAATATCTATATTTTAGGGATAAAGGAGGGAGGAAGGATAAATGAATTATCTATGTAAGAATCATCCAAACATGAAATTTTTTAAATATATTTTTATTGGTTTCAGAAAGGAAGGGAGAGGGAGAGAGAGATAGAAACAACATGATGAGAGAGAATCATGCATGCCCTCCACTGGGGATTGAGCCCACAACTCTGGCATGTGTCCTTAGCTTATTAAATTCCTTCCTTAGCTTATTAAAAACCACAGACATCCTTTCTGGTCATGTAATTATTCTCCAATTCCCTGACTGGGAATTGAACCGAGACCTCCTAGTTCATAGGTTGAAGCTCAACCACTGAGTCACACCGGCTAGGGCAGTGATGGCGAACCTATGACACGCGTGTCATCACTGACACGCGTACCCATTTCTGATGACACGCGGCCGCTGAGGCGGCCGCATGCCGAGGATGAAACATTTGCTGCTCCTGAGGATGAAACATTTGCGAAATAATGTTTTTTCCTCAAAGTGACACACTACCCGAGTTATGCTCAGTTTTTTTGGCGAAGTTTGACACACCAAGCTCAAAAGGTTGCCCATCACTGGGCTAGGGTGTAATTGAAATTATTTTAAAGTTTAAAAACTATAGTAAGGGAATATATAAGTGTTATTTATATAAGATTGAAGCTGCTAAAGACTCCCTCAGCTTAACAGCAAAAGCAAAAGCACACACCCTAAAGGAAAATAAGGGTGGATTTGACTACATAAATATTAAACAATTTTTTTTGGAGAAACTGTTAAAGTTAAAAGTAAAAGCCTTGAAGAAATAATTACAGCATAGATAGGAAGGGAGTATAAAAATAAGTTAAATATGTAGCTTTGAAACTTTATATATACACAAAATCTTTAATACTAGCCTATCTATTACTAGCTATGTAACTTTCTACAGAATGTGTAAATTTCTCCCATTCTTTCTTCAACTCTAAAATGGGGATTACAATTTTACTTAACAAGGTTACAAAGAAAATTATGTAGTATTATGTATCTAAAAGTAGAATGAGTGGCACATGATATAAATCAATAAACATTGGTTAGGAAGGCAAAGATTTAATATTTGTATTAATATACATAATTTATAGGGTTCTTTCAAAAATTAATATGAGAAAAACAAACACCTCAAGGAAAACTTGGCATCAGACCTAAACAAAATCTACTAAATTAGAGCAAATGGTAAATCCATCAGAAAAAAAATTCAACCTCACAAAGACCAGTACAAGTGTCTTAGAGATGGTACTAAATTGAACCTAGTTTATATATTATTAATAAATAATGCCTAGTATCTATTAAGTATTGAGTGAATAAATCTGAAATAAATTTCTCTTACTTTCTTAATTATAGGTAATAAATTTAAGCCTTATTAATGTTTTAGAAGTTAAGAAATATAGAATAAACCATAAGGATAAATAAGATTAAAAGAGAAATAATTTTAAAGGAGACAAATGCATGAAGCCAATGACAAGACAGGGTTTAAATGGAACTTTAAGAAGAAAAAAAAGCGCAACTCAAGGCAGTAGAAGACTTATAACAACTCCCAGTTACCATAAGCTAAATATTTATAACAGAAACTCAAGATAGTAATTTAGTAAAACAGATCACAAAGAAGGAGAAGGGAGGTGGGTTAAGGCAGAATTAGTTGGTGTCAATCACGCGTATAATTAGAATGAGGTATTTTCGCATTCTAAAGTCTTATGTTTTGGAAAGTCCAACTGTTAGGTGGAGAACTTCAACTTCTTTCCCTCCCTCACTCATCTTTTCTCACGATTCATTCTCTTGTCTGCTCATATTGCAATCACAGGTGCTGTGGCTCAATAATTGAAAAAAGGTCAACTGTGCCATTTGCAGATGGTCCAGACAGCCTCACTCCAGACCCACCTTCCAACTTCCTCCCTTCATTCGTTCAAAAATTGTCAATCTTGGTTTATTGAGAGAAGGAAATTAGATGCCACTTCTGAATCCACTTTCAACGTACAAAGCAAATGGATAACATTATAAAGATCTGTTTTGAAGGAGTAATTCAAAAAACTTCTGAACACTGAGGTTTGCAAGTCTCCGTTTAATGACTCAAACTCCTATAGCTATTGCTAATGTTTAACCTCATTATTTGTTCCCCAGCAATGTGTTATCATCAGCCCCCTGGTCTGTATCTGGAGAACTTTGATGCCAGTCTCCCATAAAGAGAGTAACAGTTCAAGGACCTGTGAAATCCCAGTTGACAAAAAAGGGTAATGAGACCACAAAACTGCTTATACTCTGACCCTGAAGATTGAGTATAAATTGATTAAGCATCAATGTGTCCTATGTTTTTGTCCAATCGATTAGAAGAAAAAAACTAATTACCTTGGAATTGGAATACGGAATGAAAGAAAAGGAAAGGGAAGCCAAATAGAGACCCACATCACAAAGCAAGAAGGTTACAACCCAAGCCTGCACTGCAGATGCGAAGTAATTGAGCCTTGTCAGGAACAGGGGAACAGAGGGAGAAGGCACCGTACTCACATTGCCTACGCTGGCCTCCCAACTCCCAGGCTGGCTTCCGCTCCCCTATGTCATGCCACTTCCCATTAGAGTCTGTGTTTGTCAGTCTGAGTGTTTTACAAAGTGGTTCATCTCATCCAGTATTTTATGAAACAGATTTTTGTCATAAGGTTGGATCGCAGTGAGCAGACAGGGTAATGTGAAGCTTCAAGTAACAGAGAGTGAACTCATTCTAAATTATTCATAGAAAATATGCCTCTAGACTGAAAACATATCCCATGTGCGATGAACCCTCATCAACACAAACCTGCCCTATTTTTATTTTCCACTTTGGCTTGACACTTTACATACACAAAGTCTCTCTGAGATTACTGTGGTTTGGTTGATTGCCAATGGCTGATATTACATCATTGCAATGAAAACTACATTAGCCATGCCTTTGATGTGCCCTGCATAAAGTGGAGATGGCAGGATATGTCGCTGAATATATGTAGCCTACATCTGGCTGAGACAAGGTACACATTCCTTCTACATTCTGAGTTGTGTTACTTGAAATGTTAATTTCCATGAGCTGAGGTTTTTTCTTTAAAACCCACCAAATTAAATTTTCTCAAACACTAAAGTGCAGTTGATAATCATAATATAAAAGTCTCATTATTTTTCCAAGTTTAATTTTGGCCTATTTATAGCCCATTTAGATAAAGCAAATTAAAGAGGCCATTCTGTGTGTGTGTGTGTGTTCGCGCACACGCACACTAACCTGTACGTACACTAGCATGTAAATGAGGAATATCTCAGTTAGGTGACCAATTATTCTTACTGAATATGTATTTGTGTCTATGCATAGATAAATGCATACATACCTTGTTGTCACTTTGCAAAAATGTACCCGAATTGATTCTTAGGTGGGCCAAAAAGACATCTTGCTTTTAATTTCTCTCTGAAGTGACAAATTATCTAGCTCCAGAATGTTGCTTACCATTACTGGTTGTGGCCTTAGGGACAGTTACTTTATTACCTTTCTGAACAGAACTTCAAAGGAATTAATTAATTGATGCTCTTAGCTGCCTCATCCTGACAAAAACATATGATACTCAAATGTTAAACATGGAACCTCAGATGAAACTGTCAGGAAAAAGCTGAATGTGGTTATTAATATGGCTTTTGATAAATATCTGCTCAGCCTCATACTGTGCCTCGTCTGTTCTCATCTTGAAAAGTAGTTAATCTGATTGATGAAGATCCTGGTTCAGATTCTCTCCCATGCTGAGTTTAATAACGGCACCTTTTTCCTGTGTTTTTTTTTTAAATTTTATTTTCAAGTGGAAATGTTTGTGACTTCTGGTTTGACTGTTTTCAGGAGCACAGGTTTTAAGTGGGGTCCCTGGCACATCCAGAGACGGTAGGAGTTCCTTACTGTCACACATCACAGGAGCACCAGGGCTGGTTTTCCAGGGCCCAGCTCTTTACAGAGTGAGGTTTAATGGGGATGCTGTCAAATACTAATGCTAAGCCTCCAGGCACAGAGGAGCAAGCCCATCAGGACAAATCAGGCAGCCAGCACAGACAGCCGACACGCCTTGGCTCATTATCATGATCACAGTTTCCCATGAGCCATGACATTTTTCCATCATAATTCAAATCATTCCACTTATGGATTAAGCAGAGTCACAACAATGGCTGACACAACAGAAAACGGGCCGTGCTTCATGGCGTGCTTGCTCCAGTTTGTGGAGCCACTTGAGTTCCCTTTACCCACCTTAATTGCCTAGCGTTAGCACATATCGCTCCCCATTTTACTGAAAAGGAAATTCAATGCAAGAAGATAGTTCAACAGTTAATCTGATTGCATGCACTCGAAGATCAGTTTTGAAATAATCTCTTCATTTCATAGTAACTGATCATTATGGCCATTCAAGAAATACACAGAAAAGATTTTCTTTGTTTTGACCAACTGTACTTGGATAACATGAATGCGATCACATTTTAAATTAGTGCTCGGGAGAGAAAACTGGGTCCTAAAATTCCCATTCTTTCGATAACAGGCCTACAATCATGCAGGCAACAATGCTCCTGCATTCATTTTATGACTACAAATCAAGCAGAGCAACTGGTGTTTGTCATTTTATTTGTAGATGCAGATTTCAACATCCTTCTGCACCACCTGGTGATGTCACTTGGACCTTCAATCTCTGGAAGCTAAGGATTATTCGATCAAGTTCCTTTTCTGTGTCAGTTACTAATGGGTTATTAGATAAGAGGCTTAGTTCACTGTCTTCAATTATTTTCTAAATGTGCTTTTAAATGCCATGCGCGAGCATTTGTGTGTGTGTGTGTGTGTGTGCTTTCATAAATTTCATATATATGTATACATAGTTGCATGAAGTCTCCAATCAACGTATATCTTAAATTTTACATTAACCAATATTGGATAAGGTAAACATACTTAACTGAAACTGGTCTCTTTGTTCAGTCTGTGACTTAATAAGGATTTTAAACTTGTGCCACATCTCACAAAGTTATTTCTGTAAATTTAGCATATTTTATACCTTGAATAACCTAAAATGGCCAATTTCCCCTTTATAAAATTCTTTCTGCCCTGGGAAAGTATTCTGGGTCACTTATGGGGAAAAGGTTCTGCTTATGGACCTGTCTCTATGGAAATATAACATAGAACTTCATGTTGAAATATCCACTAACATTTATCCGTTTAGGTCTGCTAGTCAGGGGAAAACAAAGCCATTACTGTAATTCAAACTGTCACTTGATGAGTTTAATAATCCCAAACAGAATATCACTTAGCTTTTGAGAAGCAGTATGACTGACAGGAAGATTTCAGGACAAAGAGACTTACGCCTTGTTTGACTGTTATGTAACCCTGGGAAAGTGCATTCACCTACTCAGTGCCTATAACAAGCTAGATGCTTTCTTAGGTTTCCGAATTCCAGCATTCCATGATTGTAAAAATATTTTTTTTAAAAAATTATCTCTTGTACCTTTTTATTTGGTGTGAATTCTTAAATAAAAATTAAGAACCACGTTGCCAGAGAGAGGACCCTGATCTGTATCTTTAAGATGAGGAAATACCAGGATCTGCCAAGACTGACGAGGCAGCTGCAGAAGCACCTTTGGAGCAGAGGGAGATGCCTGCAAAGGCCTCGGGGCAGAGTAGGTGGTGCCCAGAGGAAAGTTAGAGGGAGAGGCTCCCCGCTGGGATGCGTGGTAGGCAGATTTCAAAGGTGGCCCCCCATTATCCCCACTGCCTGGTACTCATGCTTCTTGGTAATTCCCTTCTCTTGAGCATGGGCGGGGCTTAAACTAGGCCCAGGTTCCTAGCCCACAGAATTTGTGGGATAATAAACGTGTGTTGTACTAAGCCTGCAAGTTGTTGCACAGCAATAGAAAACTGACACAAATGTAAAAAATCATCAAAACAGGGAGTCTGCTGCACTTAGAACTTGGGCACCTCACACATAGAAAATGCTGAACATATTGTTTAATTGACGGTGGAAAGAAGAAAGGAAGGAAGGAGGAAAAGAAGGAAAATAGGAAGAAAGGAAGACAGAAAGGACTACCAAACATATCAATATTAACATTAGATATTTTTCACTCATCACCTTTCAAATTATCCATTCTTAATTTTAGGAAAAAAATGTAAATGACTTCATTTCCAACCTTTGGGGACGAATGCCATGTAGACATATGAAATGACTACGTAAAAGATATGCAGGGCAAATGGTGTCCTGGGGACATGGAAATTCAGTGAAGTTGAGGATGAAGGAAGTTGTCTGTATTAACTTAGAGAAGCTGGCCAATTGTTCTTAATTGAGAGAGAGGTTCTGTCACCGGTTGTGCTACCACCACATCATTTCATTAACCATTAAACTTCTAACTTTCTTGTATTCTCTCCAACACAGCTCCTGAGAAGAGCAGGATGAACCTATGAAGAAAAGGCGGAAATTCCAAGGCTAGCTAAGCCTGTCGGCAGGAATCAAATAAGGAAACTAAGGACCAACACTGAGAAACTGGTTTGCACCAGAAAGATCCCAGATGGCACCTGAAACCCCTTCCCAAACAACCTTTTGGTGAACTTTTCTTCATTCACACACAACAAATTACATGCACATGGGTAGGCATGGTCCGTGCATGTTTGAAAACAGTAATGCTCCCTTAGAAATCTAAGGATCTTTTCACTCTTCCCTGTACCCACCTACTTCCCCAGACACTTGAATATTTTGCTAATTCCCCAGAACTGGGTAGAAAGAATCATTAGGCATTCGATGATCCTTCTCCATTCCTTGGCCAAGAAATAAGTTTCTGACTTGCTTTGCCAAATACTGTCTGATCCTATTTATATGAATGACACTGGGCAGGATGCCACAATCGGAGGTCTTTGACCCACCAGGGTCGGTGACAGTTCTGCAGGATGTAGATGAAATGCTTAGGGATGAGAGAAGGACATTAATAAGAAAAAAAGTCTGAGAATAACCAAAAGACTTATATGTATACTAAAGGCCCGGTGTATGAAAATTCATGCACTGGAGGGGGTGTCCGTCAGCCCAGCCTGCCCCCTCTCACAGTCCAGGAGCCCTCAGGGGCAGGAGGCAACCCAGTAATCAGGGGAAGACAACGCCCCTATCACACCTATGCTGCTGCCACTGCCGGCACCACAAGCCTCAGCCTGTCCTGGTTATCTAAGCCTTGGGCAGCCACCATTCAAGGCTTGCCTGCGCCTTGGGCCAGCCCTGGGCAGCTAGGGAGATGAGGGGGCTAGGGGACTCTGGAGGCAGGCATGTGGAGTGGCTGGACCTGCATGGGGGTGGGCCCAGCCGTGCCACACCTGCTGCCCCAGCGGGGCTGAGAGGACTGGGTGCCGCCATCTTGTGGCTGTTGGCGCCGCCACCTTTGAGGGTGTGGCAGTCAATTAGCATATTCCCTCTTTATTAGATAGGCTATGCATAATCCATGGACACAGATAATAGTGTGGTAAAGGCCTAGGGCAGTGCGGAAACTGGGTGGATGGGAGCAATGAGGAACATCTGCAATAGTCTCAACAATAAAGATAAAAAAGAAAATAAGTATAGCTTTTTGACTGTGAAAACAACAGTAGCTGAACAGGAAAGGTGAAAAAATTGACAGGGGGAAAAAATGACAACTGAGAGGCAGGAAGATTAACTGGCAATGGCACTTCACAATCCTAACTCCTCTACAGTCATCCTAGTCCCGAGCTTGTCATGAGGAATCCTGGTCCAGATATGCATGTGACAATGAATATGCTTTTTGCTTTATACCAAGATGAGGGTTTGACTTAGTTTTAAAGATAGGTATAGTTAAAGGCTTATCCTCATGGAATAAATATATCCATATCAGGAGAATCTAAGTTACCAATATTGCATGATTTATATTTTAATGGATCTTTTTATTGTGCCTTCCAAGAAATGAAAAAACAAAATACAAAATACAATTCTTTCAGAAGGAAGTAGAATTACTTAAGTGTCTTTAATTAAAGATTAGCTTTTTCTCTATGATGCAACAAATGCCACTGTAGGGACATACATGGATTAGTGAAAAAGAAAGTCAGAACTTCAAGTCAACTAGACCAACCCCATTGGGTAATTTCTGTTGAAGGCAAATTTCCCTCATATATGAGTTATATCATTAAAAAATCAATATACGGAAAAGAGTCATTCATTTGAGTGTGAATATACATGTGAATATGTAGTCATAGAGTATATTTAATGCCTGTATTCAAATGAATACACCAAAATCTCTCTCTAATCTACTATAGAAAATATATTTATGTTGCAATTTTATCACTTGTGGGAAAAAAAACAAGAGAGCTTAATCTTTCAGGATTTCCTGATAGAACCCCTAATCTGAATAAACAAATCATTAGATATTTTAAACAAACTTTTGCTATTTCAGAATAGTTGTTTATTTATAAAATTTCTTCAAAGGTAGTACACTTACTAAACATCCCACACCCAGTTATACCTATTATTAATATCTCTCATAGTATGATTCAATTTTTGTGTTAGCGAACCAATACTGATACATTACAATTAACCAATGTTTAGATAGTACACATAGTTGCTCAGTTTTTACCTAATGTTATTTTTCTGTTCCAGGATACCATCTAGGACAAGTTCTTAACTGTGATGCTATTTCAGATATTTTTTTGTTTTGTTCTATTTTGATGAGCTTGATAGTTTTTGAGAAGTACTGGTCAGGCATTCTGTAGAATGTCCACAAGTCTGTCTGAGATATTTTTCCCTAATTAGACTGTGGTAATTTGCTTTAAGGATAAAGACTATTCTCAACACATCATATCAAGAATTCATACTATCAATATAACATTTTTAAAAATATTTTTTGTTGATTTCTAAAGACAAAGGAAGGAAGCAGAAGAGAGAGAGAGAGAGAGAGCGAGAAATGTTGATGTGAAAGCGAAACATGGATCGGCTGCCTTCTGCATACCCCCACCGGGAATCAAACCAGCAACCTGGGCATGTGGCCTGACTGAGAATCGAACCAGTAACCTTTTGGTGCACAGGATGACAACCAACAAACAGAGCCACACTAGGCAGGGCTCAATATAACTTTTCACTGTTGATATTTATCTTGCTCACCTGGCTTGAGATAGTGTTTGCTAGGTATTTCCACTACAAAGTTACTCAGTTTTCCTCCTTTCTGTACTGTACTCTTTGGAAGGAAGTCACAATGCACATTGCACACTAAAGAAATAGGGAGCTGTGCTTCTCCTTCTAAAGGGCTAAGTATCTACATACATTATTTGGAATTTTTCTGTATTAAAGATGAGTCTGTTCTCCCCAATTAATTATTTATTCAATCATTTATCTATGTCAATATGAACTCATAGATATTTATTTTACAATTTGAGTTATGAGTTAATTATACTTTATTTTGTTGCTTAAATTAATTCAGCTTTGGCCACTGGGAGCTTTTTTAATTTATTCCTGCGTCCTTTTACCACACCCGTGGTTATGTGGGTTTTGATTTGGGGGTACAGAGGGTGGACACTTCCTTACTTTCTAGTACTACATGATGCTCCAGGCTCATCTTAAGCCTTTCCTAACCCAGTCCTGGAATCAGCATTTCTCCAAAGAGACTTAGCTGCATTTTTGGAGACTGGAATTGGAAACCACAATCTGGGAACAAGGACTCTTGGCAATCTGGGTTTCATTGGAGATCTCCATTCCAAAAGCAAACAGTGATTTTGTATGTCTCCAATGACACCACCTTAAAATTCATTGGGAATGGGGAGCCGTGTGAAAGCCCAAAATTTAAATCTTATATTTCAATAACACGACAACCCACAAAACCTGTATAAATGTTTCTCCCTGTAGCAGAGCACTTAGACACAGAAATACTGTATCTGCCCCCAAAGAACAAGCTTTTTCAGGAATTGTTTGATTTTAGCATTTGACCGGTCCTCTAATTGAAATGTTTAAATGCTACTTTATACTTTAATTCAAAGTTAGAGGAAGAGAAAGGGGGGCCTGGGAAAGGCAGCGAGAACATTAGTGACTATCAGAGAAAATTAAAAATTGAATTAAAGAACCTCGATAATGTCTTTTTAAATTAAAATCAGTAAATTTAGTTGCATTATGAAGATTGTAAGTTTTGCCAAAAAAAAGATAATCACATGAAAAGCTTTGTTTTAGAACTTATTATTTCACAGATAAACATACAAGATTTCATTATCTCATCCGATTATCTTAAATTATGAAAACAAAGTGCACATCAGTGGCATCAAGTTCCATAGTTTCATAAAAAAAAAAATGTATACCTTTTTCTAAAAGCCCAGTCTATTAAACCAAATACTGTTAATTCAAGAATGTAGTATTTAACAAATTATTTAAAACAAAACAAAAGAGGATACTTCTTCACTCTCAGCTATCAGAAGAGGTGATCATTCATTGTGGTTTTCATTCATTTTTTACAATAAAAATACAGCTGAAGATATATAGGGAAATGCAAATAGACAGGATAAGTGTCAAATGTTTAGGAATGATTTATAGTATATTTTACTACTACCTAACTAAATAAATTGGTAAGGCAGAGTAAGAACCTAAGAGGTATTACTTTATTTCAGTACGTAGGCAGTCTAGAAAGGATAGCCAGCTGTGTGACAGAATAAAAAACACTAGGGCAGAACCATACAATGAAAAGATGTATTTAGAAGGGCACGAAGCCCCTTTACTCACATTCCATTGGGCTGGGCAAATCATATATATAGTGTGGTGTCAAAAGAGAAGAAAGAAAGAGTCACCTTTAAAAGAAGGATAACACAACTCCAAACATGACATTGAAAGTGTGGAGATGTATAATCCCAGCATAGATACGGAAAAATTATATTTGAAGATCTGTACCAACTTTGAAAGGCATTTGTGTGTATTGTAATTATCTATTTTAAATAATACTTGAAAGAGCATTTCTATAGACAATAAAAAACAGTAGCCTTCATTATAATTTATCATTTTAGTCAATCAATAATAATGTATATTATAAAGTGACTTATTTAGCTACAGTGATCACCATTAATTGTGAAACTGGCAGAATATGAACAATCTGTGTAGGCCACAGTCTGCATTCATTGAAAATAAACAGAAGTTATGGCTCTTTGATTATTAAATTTAGACATTGAATAAAATTCACATTCTAAAAAATATTTTATATAAACAATATACATTTTTCTCCTAATGCTTACTTAACAGATTCATAAATAATTACCAATACCAGGAACTGAGGTATAAAAAAGATTGGCTTGGTCTGCTTTATGTTTCTAAGCAAGATATCCAGAGACAAAGATGCAATAATTTTTATAATTTCATGGCAATTTTCAGGGAAAAGTACCAATTTCACAGTGACATCTAGGGAAATGTGATAATTTCATGCAGATTTAATTCTCTGTTTCTAAACTATCCACAAACACAGCTCACATGAGTGTAAAAACAGACAGCTTCCAATAAAATTTTCAGTATTGTAATTATAAAAATGAATAAACCAGGTAAGTAGAGAATTTTGAAAGTTAGAAGAGTGGATCCTAGAAAATTGAAGGGATGACTATATATTCCCTTGAAGAAAACTCTTCAAAAATGTAAATTTAGATTAAAAATTATTTCAAATCAAATACAATTCCCCACTGAGAAATTCCTAATTAAATTTTGACACAATGTTGCCAATTTTCCCATAGGTAACACAAATTGTCATCTGACAACTCAGCTTGCAAAACCTAGTAAATGTTGATTATTGATGTAATGCAAAAATATGTTTAGTTAATTTTAAAATATGTCTTTAAAAAACATGACACCATGATATAACAACTCAGGGGTATGGGACTAGTGAATACTGTTCTGTATGCTCTTCATTAATTGCATCAGGACACAATTAGCCAGACCTTTTATTTCAGTCTCTTTCCCACATAAAAATGGGAAACTTTTTTTTAAATTTCTTTATTGATTAAGGTATTACATATGTGTCCTTATCCCCCTATTGCCCCCCACCCCCCCACTCATGCCCTCACCCCCCTGGTGTCTGTGTCCATTGGTTAGGCTTATATGCATGCATACAAGTCCTTTGGTTGATCTCTCCCCCTTACCCCCACCCTCCGCTACCTTCCCTCTGAGGTTTGACAGTCTGATCGATGCTTCTCTCTCTCTGGATCTGTTATGTTGTTCATTATATTCCATAAATGAGTGAGATCATGTGAAATAAGCCAGTCAGAGAAAGATAAAATGGTAAACCTTTTAATAAATTTTTTAAGGTACATAGAGTTCTTACAACAGTGAATAAAACAAACACACAAACAAATAATTCAACAAAAACTTCTTAAGGGTCAATCTACTTCCCATGAAAAGATTTTCTTCAAGCTCCCAATTTAATTCACCCCCAGGATCTACTGTCTTTTGATTCTCTTTAGGCTCACTAAAAGACCTTGTAAGAGTTTTACCATTTAGGGAGGAGAAGGTAATAAAAGAATTAATAGAAGAATGTGAATATACAGGAGAGGTCAGCTACTAGTATTCTTGGAGTCTCCCAACCAGGAGACAGCAACTCCACTTTCCTTACTCATTTTCCTGTATTGCACATATACATTTATTTATATGTCAAGAGGTCTTCTATAAACATGAATTTATGAAACAGGGGATTGTATCTATGAACATCCTATATAATAAAGAGGCAATATGCAAATTGACTGTCACACCCTCGCATAAATGGCCACCCCCATGTGGTCACAAGATGGCTGCCGCAAGATGGCCGGCAGGGGAGGGCAGTTGTGGGCCATCAGGCCTGTAGGGGAGGGAAATTGGGGGTGACCAGGCTGGCAGGGGAGGGCAGTTGGGGGAGATCAGGCCAGCAGGGGAGGGCAGTCGGGGGCAATCAGGCCAGCAACAGAGCAGTTAGGCGTCGATCAGGCCGGCAGGAGAGTGGTTAGGGGGTAATCAGGCTGGCAGGCAGAAGCGGTTGGGGCAATTAGGTGAGCAGGCAGGCGAGCGGTTGTCCCGGATTGTGAGACGGATGTCCGACTGCCAGTTTAGGCCCGATCCCCGGGATGACTCTATATTCCCTTGAAGGAAAGGATCAGGCCTAAACCGGCAGTCGGACATCCCTTGAGGGGTCCCAGATTGGAGAGGGTGCAGGCTGGGCTGAGGGAAATCCCCCCCCAACCCCCCAGTTCACAAATTTCAGGCACCGGGCCTCTAGTATAGTCATTAATATTGTAATTAGTGTGTATGGGGCCATGTGGGTACTTAAAATATTGGGGGACAACTCTGTAAAGTATATGATTTTCTAACTACTATGCTGTACATCTGAAACAAATACAGTATAATATTAAATGTAAACTATAATTGAAAAACAAAAAGGAAATCAGAGCATGTCCCAATACTGCCTATAGAAACAATGTTGCAAGTTTCCCATTGCTCATAGAATACAATCCAACCACCATACCCCACCGAAGGGCTTCCCAAATTCAGTCAGACATCCCTCTCACAAGCCGAGACTGCTGGCTCCTGCCTGTCTGTCTGATTGGCCCCTAAACACTCCTCTGCCAGCCTGATTGATGCCTAACTGCTCCCCTGCCAGCCCGATTGCCCCCAACTTCTCTCCCCTGCTGGCCAAATTGCCCCCACTGCCCTCCCCTGCCAGCCCAATCGTCCCCAACTGCCCTCCTCTGCCAGCCTGATCACCCCCAACTGCCCTTCCCTGCCAGCCTGGTCACTCCTAACTGCCCTCCCCTGCTGGCCTGGTTACAGCCAACTGCCCTCCCCTTCAGGCCTGATCGCCCCCAACTGCCCTCCCCTGCTGACCCAGTCGCCCCCAAATGCTCTTCCCTGCTGGCCTGATTGCCCACAACTGCCCTCCCCCGCCGGCCATCTTGTGGTGGCCATCTTGTGACCACATGGGGCGGCCATCTTGTGACCACTTGGGGGAAGCCATCTTGTGTGTGAGGGTGTGACAGTCAGTTTGCATATTGCCTCTTTATTATATAGGATTCTTTAAGCTAACTTTACATCTCTTGACTGTTTTGTAACTACCAATTTGTACTTCTTAATCCCTTCACCCAGGCCTCCAAACCTCCTCCCCTCTGTCAACTGTCAGTCTGTTTTCTGTATCCATGAGTCTGCTTCCATTTTGATTGTTAACTTTGTTTTTCAGATTTCACATATAGATGAAATCACATGGTATTTGTCTTTCTTGGTCACCATATACAAGAATAAACTTAAAATGTAATAAAGACTTAAATGTTAGACTCAAACCATAAAACTCCTAAAAGAAAACATAGGCAGTAAAATCTCAGATATTTCTCTTAGCAGTATTTTTACTGACATAACTTCTTAAGAATGACAAACAAAAAAATAAACAAATAGGGCTATATCAAACTAAAAAGTTTTTGCATACAAAAGAAAACCATTAACAAAATGAAAAAACCACCCACTGAATGGGAGAAGATATTCGCCAGTAATATACCCAATAAGTGGTCAATATCCAAAATTTATAAAGAACTCAGACAACTCAACACCAGAGGAATAAACAACCCAATTAAAAAGTGGGCAGAAGACCTAAACAGACACTTCTCCAAAGAAGACATACTGATGGCCAACAGACATGTGAAAAGTTGCTCAATATCTATAATCATCAGAGAAATGCAAATCAAAACTGCAGTGAGATACCACCTCACACCTGTCAGAATGGCTATCATCAATAAATCAGAAAACAAGTGTTGATGAGGATGTGGAGTAAAGGGAATCCTAGTGTACTGTTGGTGGGAATGCAAATGGGGTAGCCACTATGGAAAACACTGTGGAGTTTCCTCAAAAAAATTAAAAATGGACTTGCCTTATGACACAGTGATTCTACTTCTGAATATATTAAAAAAAAATGAAACACTAATTTAAAATAATACATGCACCACTATGTTTTGCAGCATTATTTACAATAGCCAAGATACGGAAGAAATCCAAGTGCCCATCAATTGATGAGTGAATAAAAAAGATGTGAGACAGCCTGGCTGGTGTGGCTTTATGGTTGAGCATCAATCCCCAGGATGGGGCATGCAGAAAGCAGCCAACTGATGTCTCTCTCTTGTCAATGTTTCTAACTTTCTCTCCCTCTCCCTTCCTCTCTAAAATCATTAAAAACTTTTTTTAAAAAAGGTGTGGTACCTATACAAAATGGAATACTATGTGGCCATGAAAAAGAGTGAAATCTTACCCTTTGCAACAGCATGGATAAGCTTAGAGAACATTATGCTAAGTGATTTACACTTTTAATATGTTCCTCTGGTAAATGTAAGGACTTGTTTGGAAGTGGGATGAATAGAAGCAGGAAAACAAATAAGGAGGAGATTACAGTGTGTAGAGGGCCTTGAATATCAGGCTTACGAGCTTGGAATGATGAGATGGTAAAGATTTGCTAGCAGTCAATGAATAGGACAAATTCTGTATTTTCTAAAAAATAAACAAAAACACCTCTGCTAATATATATGCTGGAAAGCACTTTACAGATAAATATGCATGTGTATGTGTGTGTAGAAACAACATGGCCTGAAGTAATGAAATGGCAGTGGGAATGAAAAATAGAACACCAGCATAAAAGAACATTAAAAAATGTGTCCATTTTGGTAACTTAGAGATGGACGTTAGTATGAGGGGATAAATAAAGCCATTATCAATATTTTATACTAGCTAACTGAAAGAGACAACAATTCGAGAAACATAAAATGTTAAAGAGAATTTGGGGAGACAACTCAGTTAAATTTTGAAGGTGCTATAATAAAAAATATATAAACATTTAGAACAACCTTAAAAATTATCTTTAGGAAAGTTGTCTAGATTTGAGAACCATTAAAATAGTTAAATCATAACAATAGATAAGGACACTCAAGGCAGCTGTAAAGATAAAACATAACAGAGTTGGTGACAGAACCTTAAGGATCACTTAAATATTTAAGTAATGGATTAAAACTGAAAGCATGCTTTCTGAACAGCCTATGATAATATCTTATGTAATCAAGTAAATAATGCATCACTTGATCTAGTCCTGATTAATGTCCCAAGATTCTAATTAGCAAATTGAGGATATCTAGTCCCTTTGATATCTTAACATCTGATAATCAATATACTCTTAATCATTTCTAGCTGCCTCTTTCTTCAATGGCCTCATCAATAATGAAAAAATAGACTTTTATATTTTGCCGAATGCTTCTAAGGACTTTGGATGGCATCCGTTGCTGGTAGCAAATTTTTAAAAACTGCAACAGTATGAATACAAATCTGGTAAATGCACTGACATTATCAATGTAGAAACAGTTATGAAATAGTAAGTGATCATCACTACTGAGCCAAAAAAAGCAATGAAAGGTTCAAGAAAAGTATCTCCAGTGGTCAGTTTAAATTATTGCCATATCCACTATTTGTTTTCTGTGCACTGCATGACAATACCAAACTAGAAAACGGGCAGGTATATTTTAATTTCCCAACTTTTAAAATTTTAAAACTTTTGAAAATATTTTTCCTAAGGTTTGCATTGTGATCTCATAAATGGATATGGATTTTAAAAATAGTAAGAGGACCCTGTTAAGCAATAGATAGATGGGAAATACAGCTTGAAGCCAGAACAAACAGAGTTAGGATAAAAATTATTGCAGTGTTTCAAAGGTAAGATCTGGACCTCTGATTCTAGACAAAGATCTAAAGTGGTAAAGCTGAATGCAGGAATAAGAAAACATGGGTCACTGATGGTACTAACTATATATTATTTTAAAGCAGTGTTTGATATAATTCAAAACCTCCTCGCCCACCCCCAACCCCCCAAAAGGCAGCAACCACTTATTGTTTTGCTCATCACTGTGCCTGGCACTGAATAGATTCTGTAATATTTATTAAATCAATATATGAATGAATACATGAATTTGTACAATGCAGTAATTTAGTCATAACACTAGTGCAATTCATGCTAAGTAAGATGTTCCTATAAAAAAAGGAGGCAACAGAAAATCCAAAGAACTCTAATTTTAGTTGAAGCAATTAATTTACATTATTTTATATATATTCAGATCAATGTCTTCCAACTTGAAGTTATGTGTCATATTTTATGACTTTCTAGGGAAAATGATACTGAGTTGTTTGTTTCTAAAATTAACTTTAGCCTTAAAATAAAATACAATTTATAACTCTAACATCTTCTTTTTAAATGGATGGGATATAATATGTTGTTGATAACAGACATACTTGATTAGACTGTCTAGTTAACTGATAGTGCTGGCAATTGCCATCAGTGAATATAGTTGCAATAGTCAATTATGAAACTGAAAAAGACAAAATGAAGGCTAATATTTCAGAGTTCTATTCCAAAGCAAAATAAATGAATAGTTATCCTGGTGTTTGGATTCTGTTTGAAATGTTACATGTGGCATTTTCCAACAAAAGATGCAATTAACGTCATGGCTGGCACTGTCATATTGCATCAGAACACTTCACTGGATGTCTGTCAAAATCAAAGCAGCTGTCACAATTTAACTAAAAAAAAAAAAAAAGTCTTTTAAAGAAATTCCTGTATACTGATGTTAAGTCAAACCAGTAATTATACAGATAACAGCCAGAAATTTGGACTAGAAAATGAATATATTTATACCCCCAAAATAGTTTTGCTTTACCCTTCCTTGAGGTTTTTTTTTAAATTTATTTAAGACCTGACTTTGAAAAAGGAACAACTCACAAACTCACAAAGTTGGTAACACTATTATGACATTAACGTGTCATTCTATGGAACAAAAGGCATTGTTTTCCCCACTAAAAGACACCTCAGACGCCTGCCACAGAAAAATACAGCATGTTTTTCCTTATAAATCCGCTATCCTTAGAACAATATGTTACCCCTTCCAGTACCAAGATTATTGGGTTTCCACAAAGACATTCATTTCAGTGATTGAGAAGAGGAAGTATAGATAACTCAAAGCAAGTGACCTTGCAAATAAAGACAAACCTCAGGGGCCAGACTATGTATTGTATATTTGTGAAACACAAGTACATATTTTCTTTCTTTCTTTCACTATTCTTCAAATAAAAAAAAAACTTAGAACATGAAATCTAAGAGAAAATAAATTTACAGATCTCCTTAAAGCTTTCAATTGGGATAGCAATTCTTAGAATGTATTTGGTTTTTTTGCAGGTCTCTAGCCATAACATAGTTTAAAGATAAATTGTAAATAGACCTGGGCCAGAAGTTTTATATGACCTTCAGAAGGTCATTTTACCTTCCTAATTCTACATTCCTTTGCTTCAGAAATTGTTCTCCCCTCACTCTTCTTTAAGTTATGCTTTAGAAAAAAAACAAAGTATTATACAGATGCTAAAAATACACGAGCCCCAAGAAATACTGTGAAAACTATCATGTTGAATAAATATGGGAGCCATATTTATTTTATCCCTGTTTTAGAGATTAAAATAACTTTCATTTGAAGTATTTGTCAAAGATTCTTTTTTTTTTTAAATTTGTTGAGAAAAGGGCCATGAACTTCACTTTGATGATCTGAAATGAATCATGTTTGTGTCAGTGAGAGTAGACCAATTCTGTAGGAAAGAAGTTCAGAAGACCTTTGTGTTTTGGGAATTCAAGAGATAATTTACCACCTGCTTGGGTAAACTCCTATCAGGATAGAGTTGCGTGAGTAGGGAAGAGAGTGTTTCTAAGAACATTAGATAGCAGATGCCCTAACCAGGGCTGATTCAGTCCTCTCAGGTTTACCTTGTGCAAAGCTGAGTAATTTGTGTTTTAACTGAAAGATCTTAAGGCTGGGCCCTCAGCTTCAGGACCCCTAGCACAGATCCCTGTGAACTAGGCTGGCACTGAAGAAGGGAGGCCACCCTCTTGTCAAGACCACTACAGACTCAGCACGGACCTGAACTTGCACGAAGTCATTTCAGCCGGCTTCATCTCTCAGGCCACTCCCCAAATCGCATTTTGTCTGGCAGTAAGATAAAATGATGTTAATATGCCAACTGTCTTGGAAGAGCCCAAAGAACCCCATTTGAAATGGGTAAACGATTCTGGTACTTTTAGGATATAAAAGATATATGCAGGTATAACGGGGAAAGTTGTTAATGTCCCTGTTAATAATACAATTCAGAATTTCGGTAACTTATTGTAAAAAATAAGAAAACTGTCAACAATTTTGTATTTTATGTTTTTGTCTGATTATAAAGGCATATGGTGGTATGTAGAATGTGGTAGGATTTGACCCAAAAAAAAAAAAATCCCCAAACAACAACAACAATAAAAAGTTAAGAATGGAGAACTAAAATAAACTCTGTGCTTTATTTGGAATTTTCTTTCAGTTAAAAAAAAAAAAAAAAGACTATGCAATTCAATGGAGGAGCCTTTTTGACAAATGGTGATGGAACAATTAAATAACCACAGGTAAAAATAAATAAATAAATAATAAAATAAAATAAAATAAATAAACCTCAACCTAAGACTCACATATTATACAAATTTAACTAAAAAAGGGATCACAGAGGCATATGTAAAATGTGAATTATACAACTTTGAGAAAAACACATTAAGAACATTTTTGGGATTTAGAGCTAAGCAAAGAGTTCTTAGCCCTGACACCAAAACATGATCCATAAAAGAAATATTTGATAAACTGGACATCAATAACATTATCAGCTTTTTCTTTGCTAAAGGTTATGTTTAGAGGATAAAAACACACAAGCTACAAACTGGTAGAAAATATCTGCAGATCACATATCTAACAAAGATGAGGATATAAAATACTTGACTCCCATAATTCAACAACTTAAAAAATTCCATTACAAAATGGGAAAATCACTGTGTAAATCTGAGTAGGTACAGCATATCTGGAAAACAGTTTAAAAGTTTCTTTAGAAACTAACATGCACTCCATATGACCCCGCATTGCACTTCTGGGCATCTATTGCAGAGGAAAAAAAGTTACATTCACATAAACAAAATAATTAGTGCACAGGTGAATGATTAAACAAACTATGGTACATTCATACCAAAGAATACTACTCAGCAATAAAAAAGAACAAACTTCTGATACACACAACAATTTGGATGACCCAGTAAATTATGAGTGCAAAAAGGCAATCCCCAAAGGTGTTATGTTATATATTACGGACTGAATGCCAGTGTCCATCCCAAATCCACATGTGGAAGCCCTAAACCACAATTGGATGGAATTTGCATGTGGTGCTTTAGAAAAGTGGTTAGGGTTAAATTAGGTCATGATGCTAGGGATTTCATAACAACATTAGTGCCCTTCTAAAAAGAGACACCAGCCCTAGCTGGTTTGGCTCAGTGAATAGAGCATCGGCCTGCAGACTGAAGGGTCCCAGGTTCTATTCTGATCAGGAGCACCTTCCCGGGTTGCAGGCTTGATTCTCAGTAGGGGGCATGCAGGAGGCAGCCAATCAATGATTCTCTCCTATCATTGATGTTTCCCTCTCTCTCTCCCTTTCCCTTCCTCTCTGAAATCAATAAAAATATTGTTTTAAAGGAAGAGACACCAGAGAATTTGCTTTCACTCTCCCCACAATGTGAGAACAGAGTTATAAGGTGGTCTCCTCCAGGAAGAGAGCTCTCACCAGGAGCCAAACTGGCCAACACATGGATCTTGGACTTCTCAGCCCTAGAATGGTGAGAAAATTTCTGTTCTTTAATCCACCCAATCTATTGTATCTTGCTATGGCAGCATGAGAGACTAAGATGCTACATGATTCCATTTATATAGCATTCTTGAAATGACAAAGTTATTGAAATGAGAATGGGTTAGGTTGCCAGGGTTAAGATATGAGGGGGTGGGGCAAGATAAAAGTGAGTGTGGCCAAAATGACACCATGAGCTGTGGTAAGGAAAATGTTTTGTATCTTCATTCCATCAATGTCAATAAAATGGTTATTATATTATCCTATATAATAAAAGAGTTATATTCAAATTGACCCTAATGGCGGAACCACCAGAATGACAACTAGATCAGTCACTATGAGGTGCGCTGACCACCTCCTGGTTTTCCTCCGGCCGGCAAGCTCCAATTGCCCAATGGCAAATGAGGAACCGGGGGGGGGGGGGGGGGGGGGAGGGGGGGTGGCGGTTGGGCGGGGGGGGGGGGTGGCGGTTGGGCGAGGGGGGGGCAGCTGTGGCTGGGGAAGATGGCCCTGATTGCAGGTCAGGCCTAGGGACCATACCCACACACAAATTTTGTGCGCTGGGCCCTAGTATATTATAGTTTTGCAAAATGTTATTGGAGTGAATAAAGGAAACATAGGCTCTCTCTACATTTTGTCTTACCAGTAAATGTAAAGTCACTATGTCTCAAAATAAAACAGTTTAAATGTTGCTATAAATCAGAGAAAGAGGGAGAGAGGGAAAGAGATAGAGATAGAGAGACAGACAGAGGATAACAGGTTTTAATATTCCCAGGAATAATAAAAAAATGAGGATGTGGATAAAGAAGGCAACATTTCCTGTTTCAGAGAATAATTACCATATTTTCCGGCATATAAGATGACTGGGCGTATATGAATGGAATGCGGCCATTTTTGAGCTCCCCCCACCGTATGCGGCGACCACAGATTCTCCATTGGAAAATACGGTATCTTTTTTATATATAGTAAAGAGAATGGATTTGGAAGAGATTTGGTTTGAAGAAAATCCCCTCAAGCAAAGAATATTCTTTATGTTCAAGATGGATTGCTGTTTTAGAATAACCTATCAAAGCATCTAAAATGGAGACTGCTTTCACAAATTGCCAGAAATTTTTGTTGTTATTTTTCTCTTTATTAAAATACAAGAGGCCCGGTGCACGAAATTCGTGCACGGCGGCGGGTTGTCCCTCAGCCCAGCCTGTACCCTCTCCAATCTGGGACCCCTCGAGGGATGTCCGACTGCCCGTTTAGGCCCGATCCCCGGGATCGGGCCTAAACGGGCAGTCGGACATCCCTCTCACAATCCAGGACTGCTGGCTCCCAACTGCTTGCCTGCCTGCCTGCCTTCCTGATTGCCCCTAACCGCTTCTGCCTGCCAGCCTGATCACCCCCTAACCACTCCGCTGCCAGCTTGTTTGCCCCCAACTTCCCTCCTCTGCCGGCCTGGTTACCCCTAGCTGCCCTCTCCTGCAGGGTTGATCACTTCCAACTGCCCTCCCTTGCAGGCCTGGTCCTTCTCAACTGCCCTCCCTTGCAGGCCGGGTGCCTCCCAACTGCCCTCTCCTGCTGGCCATCTTGTGGTGGCCATCTTGTGTCCACATGGGGGCAGGATCTTTGACCACATGGGGGCAGCTATATTGTGTGTTGCAGTGATGATCAATCTGCATATTACTCTTTTATTAGATAGGATAGAGGCCTGGTACAGGGGTGGGGACCAGCTGGTTTTCCCTGAAGGGTGTCCCGCATCAGGTGGGGGTTCCCTTGGGGTGTGGGGCAGCCTGAGCGAGGGGCCTGTGGTGGTTTGCAGGCCGGCCACGCCCCCTGGCAACGCAAGCGGAGGCCCTGGTATCTGGAATTTATTTTCCTTCTACAATTGAAACTTTGTAGCCTGGAGCGGAGCCAAGCCTGGGGCTCCCTCCGAGGCCGGCAGCCATTTCTGTTGGGGTTATAATTGAAACTTTGTTGCCTTAAGCGGGTGGGCCCAGCCAGAGTGTGCAGAAAGCTTTGCTTCCCCTGTTGCCGGTGGCAACCCTGGCCGGCTCTCTCAAGCTCTGTTCTGCCGCGATTTGTTTGAATTTGTTTACCTTCTATAATTGAAACTTTGTAGCTTGAGTGGAGGCTTAGGCCTGGCAAGGGCAGGCGGAAAGATTGGTTTCCTCTGCTACCTAGGAAACCTTGCTCTGTGTGGCTGTAGCCATCTTGGTTTGGGTTAATTTGCATACTCGCTCTGATTGGGTGGTGGGTATGGCTTGTGGGCTTGGCTTGTGGGTGTGTCGGAGATATGGTCAATTTGCATATTTGTCTATTATTAGATAGGATTGCATGTAACAATATTTGCTTTCTGGTTTTGTTAGAGTAACAATGAGAATGAAGTTCCCTATGTCATAGACAATTGTTTTGTCATAGACAAAAATCTGTCAGGTATTACTGGGTATTAATGGCAAATAAAAAGGACCTGATTCTACAATTCAGAATTGAAAGTGAATGCTAACCTTTCTCTCACAAAAGAAATAAGTAAATGATAGATAGATAGATTGATAGATAGATAGATAGATAGATAGATAGATAGATAAGTAGATTGAAAGTTACATGGTTTACATTGCAGATATTATCACTTGTCAAAAGGTGGAAAGAAAAAGAAGCAACTGAACTCTTCACCATGCTGTTTACTATTTTATTTTTTTACCAAGTAAATTTCCGTTAAATCTGGGTGTTTGGGGCTGATTTCACAGCAGGAATACCCAGACACAGACTTTAGAAAGGAAAGAATTGTATTTTTAAAGTGTAAAGGAATCCATGCATTTATTGATTTTCTTGTCCTTACCTTCAAATTCTTTGAAATATGATCAAAAAGGTGTCTCCATTTTATATGCCACAATTTTATTTTAATAGCTTTTTCTCCACAACAGACTCAGTGCTCTGCCTTCCTAACTAAATAGGAAAAAGCTGTCTCAGAGGGAAAAAAAAAAATAACCGAGCTAAAGCCAACTCCAAACCATCATTAAATGTGTGAACATTTGAAAGGTCAGAGAAAGGCCGTCTGGTGGCTCAACTCTCTCTGCCTTAGCTACTCTGCCCAGCAGGGCCTCACTGGGCACAGATATAGATGACATGGTTTATCATTTCTACTCATCTCCTAGGCATTGCTACCTATCCCCATTTCTCTTTTTATTTTCTATTTTCCTATTTTACTTATTTGCTTTCCATCCCTGATATATCAATGGTATTACTAGGTGTACCGGTTAACAATGACTGATTTTGTAATCAAAGAAAACATGATAATTTCAAGAGAAACATCAAAAGTGCTTTATTCAAAGTAATGTCCATTGCTAGCTACACATTTCCCCCATCTTGCAGGTAATTTTTGGATACCGTCCCAATAGAACTTTTCTTGTTTTGAATCAAAACATTCAGAGACCCAACTTTCCACTTCTTTGTACGTTTTGAAGTGCTGCTCAAAAAGTGCATGGTAATCTAAAGGAGCAAGGTCTAGTGAATACAGCGGGTGGGTTAATACTTCCCAGGCAAGATCTTTTAACGTGCCTTTAACTGGTTTTGAAGTGTGTGATGGTGCGTTATCAGGAAGCAAAATTACTTTGCCGTGTTTTATGGCACATTCTGGTAATTTCATGATCAAAACGTGGTTCAAATTGATTATTTGTTGTTGGTAGCGATCAGTATTAATGGTTTCACCTGGTTTTAGAAACTCATAATACACCACACCTTCCTGATCCCACCAAACGCAGAGCATTGTCTTCTTTCCAAAGCGATTTGGCCTTGCAGTCGATGTTGATGGTTGACCTGGATCAACCCATGATTTTGTGCATTTGGGATTCTCAAAATAAATCCACTTTTCATTGCCAGTCACAATTCGATGCAAAAAAGACTTTCTTTGGTGCTGTTGAAGCAACATTTTACTGATGACTTTTCGGTTTTCCATTTGTCTTTCGTTCATTTGATGTGGCACCCATTTTCCTTCCTTTAAAATCTTTCCCATTGCTTGTAAACAATCAGAAATTGTTTGCTGAGCAACGTTTAATCTTTCTGCAAGTTGTTTTTGAGTTTGACACACATCTTCATCCAATAATGCTTGTAATTGTTGGTCTTCAAACTTTTTCGGTTGACCTGGACATTCTTTGTCTTTCACATAGAAATTATCACTTTTGAAACATTTAAACCAGCATTCACAAGTATCTTGAGATGGAGCATGTTCACCATAAGCTCCCTGAAGTATACAATAACTTTTTCTTCAAAATAAAGTAATGAATTAAAACTTCCCACAAATGCTCTTTTTTTGGCACAAAATTCAACATTTTTAAGCATAAAAATATCTATGATGTTAATACCTTCAGCTAATTTGACATAATGAAGGTTTGAAGCTTGCTGTCAATACAACAAAACAGCATACATATCAAATCGCATATATATCAACATATGTGTAACTCCATCTATTGAAAAACTCCACATTGTTAACTGGTACACCTAGTATATTACCTCCTAGTTCCAACAGCCTAGGAGCACACTTCTGAGAATTCAGAGAATATTTAGGCCCTTAAAACATGTGTGTTTTAACTATTTTCTGATATTTGAATATCATGGAAAAACTTCTTGTCGCAGGATGTCAACCAAACTACCATGGAGAAACTTCCAGATATGAGAAATTTGCTCTGTCACAAAAGGTTCTTTGAAATTATTTTTAGACAGCTCTGACAGGTAGATATAGCTTTTTACAATTTAAGTGAATAGGTGCCTAATGCTTATAATTCTAGTCTTTGGTGCCTATTCAAGATAAGTTAATTCTTGTCTTATTTGACAGCTTGCATAATACTTGAAGACAGTAAACATATCTACCCAAAATTTTCTCTTTATTATGTCTACTCTAAGTCTTCTTGTCCCATTTCATTCTAAAATGGCTTTAAAGTTATTTTAAGTTCTTTTGCCTCTGATTTTTACCTGTCAGGTAAGCAATCATTAGACTAATCTTTTTAAAGAACCATATCCTATGGTAAATATAGTATGATGATTACAAATGAATTCAAATTTTGCTCTGGGACTAATTCCATGGGCTTTGCAAGTAGCTCATCCTCTCATTGCCTCAATTTCTTCATTTGTAAAATACTGATTATGCAAATGCATATCTTATAAGGTTTTTATGTGAATTAAATATTGTCATACATGCAAAAAATTTAAACTGGCTGTCAGACAGTGTGCATTAAATGTTAGCCATCATGCCCTGGCTGGTGTGCTAAGTAGTTACAGTTTTGGCCTGTGCAACGAAGGGTTGTGGGTTTGATTCCATAGATTCCGGCCACCGTCAATATTTCTCTCTCTCTCTCTCTCTCTCTCTCTCTCTCTCTCTCTCTCTCTCTCTCTTCTCTCTCCCTCTCTTCCTCCTTCCCTCCCTCCTTCCCTCGACTCTCTCTAAAAAATAAATGGGAAAAATATCCTCAGGTGAGGATTAATGACAACAACAACAACAAAAATGTTAGCTACCATCATCACTATCCCCTATAAATTATTAGGAGAGTTTGGTGAGAAAGGACAATTGTCACACTCATTCTTTGCTAATCCTATATAATAAAAGCCTAATATGCATATCAACCAAACAGCAGAACGACCAGTGGAACCCGTCGCTATGACATGCATTGATCACCAGCGGGCAGATACTCAATGCAGAAGCTGCCCCCAGCCTGCAGCCCCAGGCCAGCTAAGGCAGGTACAAACAGAACCCCCTCCCACCCCTGATGGCCCTGCCAGTTGCCTCTCAGATCAGCCCTGATCACCGGCCAGGCCTAGGGACCCTACCCATGCACGAATTTCATGCACCGGGCCTCTAGTCTTCTATAACGTACTCTAAACTTTGATTTGATTTTTGATACCTAAGTAACATACAATCCACAAATCTATAAGAATTCTTCCAAATGGACTAGAAGCATATAAAGCTTTAATGGAAAAGTTGCTCTTGAAGCAGATTCTAAGAACTAGTAAAATTAAGAATAGAGCAATGCCTGATTTTTTTTTTTAAGTAAAGAAATAAGGACCCAGGTGTGCACTCCTGGACCAACACCTGGTCTGCCTAGTTGAAGCAGAAAAGAGAAATGGTTGAATAGAGGAAGATAATTTTGAAAAAGCCTATTGACACCAATCCAATTATGAAACACTTTAGACTCTTACTGTGGGAGTTCCAGGTGGATCATGGCCTGTGGCCACTCTAGGTAGGTTTCAGACACAGCTAGAAACAGGGGGAAATTGTTTATTAGATTAGTAGCAATGCCTAACACACTGCCTCTGCAGTTTTCAGTGTTTTAAGTCAAAAGTGACCCTTGTTTAAATTAGTTTAACTTGGATTTCCTGGTCTCCTTATAATTGAACGAGGACAAAGGACCATATAACAGTGTTAACAAAAAAAAACATGGGTTTGACACCAAATTGAACTGAATTTTAATACGTAAATTTAATTAACCTTCCTAATGTTTTCATCTAAAAATAAAAAATGGAGAAGGCATTTGGAAGGATCTTCCTTGGTTCTAAATAGAAGATATGGAGTATCTTTTATCTAAGGAGAAGATGAAAATATCTGAATTCTCAGAGGTGGTGAGAGACATATAGAACCTTTTTGGGGTCACATTTATCTTAGCAAAAAGCTTATATGTAACTCTGACATTCTTTCTAATTAGAACTATAGAAATAACTATGTAGTGAGCCTATTTTGCTATCTACCCCTGAGTCCCCTGAAATTATACATTTGGACCCTGGTGAAAGCTGCTTTTACTGAAGCAGGTCCCTGCCTTTGGTCTATAGTGAATCTTTCTTTTAAAATATATTCTCCATATGCTGTTCCATCTCCTCAGAAATGGTTAGGTGATCCCTATTGCAGGTACTATGCAATCTGATTCAAAAGGAGCATAGATGCTCTCCTTGTGACAATTTTGCCTAGGGAAAACTTCAACTCATTCATTCTCTTCTGGTTTGCTGGTTGAGGAAAATCTCCCCAGAGCTCGGCAGTTGCAGCCATTGCATATGTTACAAAATCTCCATTTGAATATGGACCCTGACTCTTCTACCATTACCCAACTGTACCCCCCTTAACTAATGTTCTGTTGAATTACAGAGTAAGCCCAGAGAAGAACTGTACTTCCCAGCAAGGACACGTGAGAAGTCCCATCACAATCCGAACTGTACGATAGAGAGAGCAAGTGGGTACATTCACGAGTGACTTTAAAATGGAAAACAGAACTGGGAGATTTTCGTCATCACGCCCAGTTCCCCTGGGGTCCGTGACAGCCTCACCCCGCGCTGTGGAATAGCCTTCCGAAGAGGCGGAGAGCAGCCCCGTGGGTGAGATCATCATCCCACAAAACACTGTTATTTACAGATGAGGCAAACCTGTCCTTCACCACCCTGCGCGCTATTTCTCCCAGCCTCTCATCCTCGACACAGTATTATTAGGAATGACATCTGGGCACAGAAAATGCCAATTCTCTAGTGCTGTAATGACATTTCTTAAAGCACTGTCTACGAAAATGCTCTATTAAATTGTGTTTTTTTGTGGCCAGGTCAGTGACTCCAGAATAAAAGAGATAAACTCACAAAAGTTATATTTTATTACATGAAGTTATCATTACTAAGAACCTGAAACTGAAGTTGGTAACACTTTCTATTTACTTGTCAGAAACTGGAATAACATGGGAAAGAAACCATACTATTTCATTTCATTCTCTACCCTGTAAAAGAAAAAGATTTGGGCTATAAGTAAGCTGCAGTTATTCAGTATTTAAGGAACACAAAATAATGCAGCAACCACACATAACACACATAAATATGAGGATAATATCATAACATCATAATTTTTAAAGGGCAATTTTATATCCATATCTATATGTGTAGATATATTATGTCTTACCTAAGCTTAGCAGTCATCAATAAAATAATTTATTAAGCACCTGACTATAAAATTTTAGGACAGAGGCAGATGAACTTAAGAAAACCTAGCCTCTGCATTCTAGAAGTTGATCATTACAAGTACACTTATATGAGATAATTAATGAGTACAGTCAGTGCTCTTTATATATACATATACATATACATATACATATACATATACATATACATATACATATACATATACATGTATATATATAAAATCTGGGATGTACTCATGCCTCATCTTCCTGGCACCTCACGATCCTTCTCCAATAACACTAGATTTAATGACTTACATTTAATTTGATTAATGTTAAAATTTAAAATCTAATAAAATTTTATCAATTTAAATAAATCATAATGCTTAACTATTAATGAGAATTCAAATAAATCATAATATTTCAATGTTAATGACTGAAAATGCATAATCCATTGAATTCCTTAATATAATAACTATGCTTAATATGAAACAATAGCAAAAGGCTCTACTGACATGAAACTCTGCACGTTGGCCCCGTTCTTATCTCCCTCACTGTCAACAATGGAAAACTAGCAGCATCCATAATAATTTTACATATTTTACTTTGAGTGGAGAAGAATCACAAAGAAACAGTAGAATTTCTAATTAACTACATTCTCTGAATCTAGTACATATAAAATAAAACATGCTTTTTTGTGGCATTTTTTTTTTTGTGATAGCAACAATGAGATATTCCGTTCTCAGTCACATGAGGAGAAATGAGACAGTGATGCACTGAGTTAAAAATAGTGTATTATGAAAATATTATTTATTTTACATGAGAAGAAATGAAAGGACTTAAACATTTTGATAAATGGTTATTTTCAAAATTAAAAAAATAAACTATTCCTTTTATTTCTTTAAATTATCACCTGAGGATGTGTTTTTATTGATTTTGTGAGAGAGAGAGAGAGAGAGAGAGAGAGAGAGAGAGAGAGAGAGAGAGAGAATCAATTGGTTGCCTCCCATATGCACCCTGACCAGGATTGAACCTGCAACCTTTTGGTGTACAGGATGATGCTCCAACCAACTGAGCTACCTGGCCAGGGACAAACTATTCTTGTTGAACAAATCAATTTCATAAAGTAAAAATTAAAGTTTTTCATATCATTGACCACTCCTACACTCCACAGAATTGATATATCCACTACATTTTAATGAATCCTCTATGATGTATACCAATCATTTTTTTAATTCTCATTTTATCTTTTCATTTTATCATTAGCAATCTATATATATATAAAAGCCTAAGCAACTGGAATGGCCAGAACAACCAGAACGACCAAAACGACTGCTCACTATGACATGCACTGACCACCAGGGGGCAGATGCTCAACGCAGGAGCTGCCCCCTGGTGATCAGTGCGCTCCCACAGCCAACCTCCCCCAGCTGGCCAACCTCCCCCGGTTCCTCTCCCTGGCCGGCAGGCCCCGATTGCCCGATCACCGCTGGCCCCCGGGCTGGGATGGGGAACCGGAGGTGGGTGGCAGCAGATGCAGCCCCTTTCCCAGGGGGGCTGAGGGCTGGCTCCCTCCTCGGAGCTGGGGGCCAACCTCCCATGCCCTGTCCCTCCCCTGGGCTGGCAGGCCCTGATTGGCCTTGGTGGCAGCGAGGCAGCGAGGGAAGAAGGGCGGGGGGGGGGGGGACGGGAACCACGCAGTGGTGGGGCACCAACAATGGCAGTGTCAGTGTCTGGCATCTGTTCCTTCTGCTCCCAGCCCAGCCACCAACTGTCACCTCCTCTCCAGCCCGGCCCTGATTGGCCTGGCACTGATTGGCCCTTAGGCCCTTATCAGGCCTAGGGACCCCACCCATGCAGAATTTCGTGCACCAGGCCCTAATGTTATAATAAACATTAGTGAACACAAGTGTTAGCTTCCAAACACTGATTCCCTGGAATTGGAATTGCTGAGCCTGAGAGGTTTGTGCATTAAGAAATCTTGATATATACAAACCAAATTTAAAATGTAACTTTACATTGCCATAAACAGTCTATGAGAATTTACTAAAAACTATTTATCAGAAGTTGCTTTTTTTTTTGCTAAGCTAGTTAACAAAAAAAATTTTTTTAAACTATTTCATTATTATACATCTATTTAACTAAGGAGACTGGGCAGTTTTCATATTTATTTTTCTGTGAATTGTCTTGTGTTCTTTGTCCAATTTTTTATATTTTTAGTTTTTAATTAAAACTATATTCAGAAAAGTGAAAGCCATAACAATTTTGCTCCCAGTAAACAAAAAAATAATGATGCCATCTCTCAATGTTTCTTTATTTTTAAGAAATAAAAACAGCAATGATAGCACCGAGGTTCCTCCCTTTCTCCTTCCAGTTTCTAGCCCCCTTTTTTCTCCTTTCCCAAGCATACATTTGAATGTATATTTTCTATCTATATACTTCTACTTATTCATGGCATATGTAGTGTTTTGCTTTATTAATTTATTTAAGTGTTGTTTTCTGGTACTTATTGTCCTGTAACTTTGTGTTGTATTCAATATTATAATCCATTAGTGTTGTGACTATAGATCTAGCTCATATATTTTTAACTGCTAAATATTTCATCATACAAGTACATCTCATTTAATTCATCTGTTTTTATATGCAATGACAACTGTGCTGTTTTTCTACTTGTCTCTTTAAGAATAAATTAATAATCTTAATACCTATTCCCTTGAAAGGTGGGGGTTTCTCTAGGTCGATGCTTCTTACATGTTAATCTTAATAAATGTCACAAGGGAATCTTGCTCCACTCTATTCTGATTCAAGTTCAGGGGTGAAGACCGAGGGGCTGCATTTCTAACAAACTCCCAGGTCATGCTGCTGCTGCTGCTGCTGCTGCTGGCCCAAGGACCTCATTTGAGTTGCAAGAGTAGCATCTAAGTAGGAAAAGTATTTCTAGTTACAGCATGTGTAAATTTTCACTTTTGCCAAATATCCCTCAAGTGTCCTCCTAAAGAATCTGAACTACTTTTATTACTAGCAGATGTTTAAGAGAATTCCACACCCCACACACACACTCCTTACCAACACTTAGCATTGTGATACATCTTTCCTTAAAAATGTGTGACATGTTACATCTGGGATTTTCTTTCAATCAATTGAAGCCTATTCCGCAAATTCAATTCATTTTATTTTGAGTAGACCCTAGTTTTCTTTCTTTCTTTCTTTGACTGAATCAATCTCACATTGCTAGAAGTTAAGCTGCTTTTCTTCAAAGAAAACAAGAAATCGCTGGTAGTGTCTGACGCTTTAACAATAGTTCTATTCAAACCAGTCACTTCAGACACTCATTACATTTTCATCTACTCCAAGGGAGGAGCCAATTTCTCATTTGGATTACTTGGTAATTGGCATCAACAAGAGTAGAAATAAAAAAGGCATATTACTGTGTAGATGACAAATGTCACCTGGTTGATGGCAATTATAAGGTGCCATTGCCTTTAGGATACACTATGGTTTCAAAGATGCTTAAATGCCTAAAAAAAGTGCATTTTACAATAGAATATGGTGAAAAGCCAATCATCCCAACACTATTTATTGCGCGGGTAATTATTTTTCCACTAACCTGGGTTTCTCTTATATTCTACAGCATGAGGTCCCCTGGCCTGGCACTGGGGCAGGGGGCTTGGCCTGAGGTCTCCCAGCCTGGCCAGGCACCATGCAGCCTCAGGTGCCTGCTGTTTGGTCATGACATTATGGCGTCCTGGATAATTTGCATATCCCTCTATTATATAAATAGAATACTTTTAGTATTTCCTCAGGAACAAAATAAGTTAGACAGCAAAAGTTAAGAACCATGTGATTTCACTCATATGTGGGATATAAAACTGAAAGCAACAAATGAACAAATAAGAAAAACAAACATAAACTCATAGATACAGAAAACAGTATGGTGGTTACCAGAAGAAAGGGGATAGAGGGGAGTAGTAAAGGAGGTAAAATATATGGTGGCAGAAGATAATTTGACTTTGGAAGGTGGGCACACAATGCAACATACAGATCACATATCATAGAACTGTATACTTGAATTTTATATAATCTTATTAACCAACGTCACCCCAATAAATTTAATTAAATAACAGCATTAAAGATTTTTAGGTCAGGAAGTTTTAGGCCTTACTTTCTCAGAGAGGAAAATAAATATATCCCATGAAAAACAAAAAGAACAAATAACAAAAAGAAAGGTATAAACAATAAACAAATGGAAAAAAATAAGTGCATATTGTAAGACGTGCTATGGAGATTGCTTATTGGTGAGACAAAGAATAATACAGAGATAGGGTATTATATATTTTACATATTATGCTTGGGGAAGAACCCTCCATTGTGGGGCAGTTTACGTAGAGTTCAGGAGCTAAAATGCAAATGATAGTTTAAGTGTCTTTGCGAGGCAAGCAAAGAGAACTTGCAAAGGGTTTGGAGCAGAAATATTAGGAAAACATGAAAATACAGAAATATCTGTAGTTTAGCCACCAGAGAAGATGGATTGAATGAGGTGAGAAGAACAGAGTCAAATCATGCAGAGTCGGCGTTGGTGGTATAGTGGTGAGCATAGCTGCCTTCCAAATCATGCAGAGTTGTGCATCCCGTTGTAAGTAGTTTGTATATTATTCTAAGCATCATGGTTAGCCACAAGAAAGTTTTAATTAATTGTAATTTGAGATTGACTTGAAGCAATGTGGAGAACCAAGAGCAGGGAAGATACAGAGAAACAGGGAGTTAGAGGTTGTGGTAGATTTGGTGGCCTAGAAGGGGGTGGAAGCAGTAGAAATAGAGAGGAAGAGATCAATTTGTGGTATATTCTTGAAGAAGAAACATCAGTAATTACTGAAGTCAGAAAAGACAAGAATCAAAGCAATTGGAAGGGTGGCAGGTTTGAGGATTAAAAAGAATTAATATAAAATACCTGGCACAGCCTGGCCGGTGGTGCTAAGTGGTTAGTGTCAACCTATGAACCAGGAGGTCACGGTTTAATTCCTGGTCAGGGCATGCCCCCGGTTGTGGGCTTGATCCCAACTGGGGGATGTGCAGGAGGCAGCTGATCAATGATTCTCTCTCATCTTTGAGGTTTCTCTCCCTCTCCCTTCGTCCCTGAAATCAATAAAAATATATTTTTAAAAAAATACCTGGCATATAATAGGTACATAAAACATTAATTTTGTAGTTACATTATTTTTAAATTTGCCATGTTCCTCTTTATAATTTGAATTTTGTGAGGCTTTTAACATAAAGAACTACTGCAACAATGTAATTCTTGTCATTTATTAAAATTATGTTTTTCATTGAAGGCACAATTTATAGACCTATGACTGTTAAAGCATAGAATTTCAAATAATGAATCATGTCTTCCTGAGCACAATTTTCTCTCAGATAACAATTTGCTATTTTCATAACAGAATCAAGGTGGTTTGTGTGTGTGTGTGTGTGAGAGAGAGAGATTTAACACAACTCATTTTTCCTCTGTAAAGATTTTGAAGAATTAAAAAAATTTATTTTTTGTCATTTCAAATAGAACTTACCTAATTAGCTGAATTATACAGATATATTTCATTCTCTGCGCTTGGAATTATTCTCTATCCCTCTCCCACTAATCATCAGTATTTTAAACTTTTTTCAAAGTGATATTCTCTATTTTTTTCCAACCCCTATTAGGCAACATCTCACAATGAAAGTCTTTGATGCAGACATTTTCCTAATTAATAATTTTATAAATGGAAGTCTGACAGAAAGTCTGACACACACACACAAGCTCATTCATTGTGCTTTTTATATGAAATTGTTCACTCTGGCTAACAAAATACATCTATTATTTTAATAAGCAATATAAAAAATAACAAACTAAAAGTTTGGTTGTTATTGTTTTGCATCTATGGCTTTTATTTCTCAACTAGAGGCCCGGTGCATGAAATTTGTGCACAGGCGGGGGCGGGGAGAGGGTCCCCCTCAGCCCAGCCTGCACCATCTCCAATCTGGAACCCCTCAGGGGATGTCCGACTGCTGGTTTAGGCCCGAAGACATCCCTCTCACAATCCTGGACTGCTGGCTCCTAATCACTCACCTGCCTGCCTGGTTGCCCCTAACTAACCCCCCTGCTGGCCTGGTTGCCCCCAACTACCCCCACTGCTGGCCAGGTCACCCCCAATTGCCCCCACTCACTGTCCTGGTTGCCCCCAACTGTCCCCCTGCTGGCCTAGTCACCCCTCACTGACCCCCCACCAGCCTAATTGCCCCTAACTGCCCCTCTGCCGGCCTGGTCACCCCCAACTCCACCCCCCCACTGGCCTGGTTGCCCTAACTGCCCTCCCTGCTGGCCTGGTTGCCTCTTACTGCCCCCCCTGCCAGCCTGGTCACCCCAAACTGCCCCCCCTGCTGGCCTGGTCGCCCCCAACTGCCCCCATCAGCCTGTTAGCCCCTCACAGTCCCCCTGCTGGCCTGGTCACCCCACGCATCCTGCTGTTCAATCGTTTGGTCATCCCTCACTAACCCCCTGCCATCCTGGTTGCCCCACGCAGCCTGCTGTTCAGTCATTTGGTTGTCCCTCACTAACCCCCCTGCCAGCCTGGTTGTAGGCAGCCATCTTGTGAGGGTGTGAGGGTTAATTTGCATATTACTTATTATATAGGATGCTTTCTTGACAGAGACTGTTAAATAACTGTATAAGATTTTTAACATTTTTTTCATCCACTTTATCAGTTCATACTCTAAATATCACTGAGTTCTGTAGAAACTGCTTGAGTCCTCATTAATAAGCCACACTGTGCTGACTGACTTTCTAATATTTTGTGAGTTTTTAGGATTCAAATACTTCAGAAACTAATCCTACTATTCCCACTGCAAAGCCGTTCTGCAGTACTCCCTTCTCTGACACCGCCTTTGTGAGCTCCCTTTTTCTTTAAAAGCGGCATGTGCCAGAATCAACAAGTAACCTGCCAATATGTCCTATTGCTCGATATCTTAATACAATGCTAGTTTTTAAATGTATTTTTTCAACAGGTAACATATGCACATGACAGAAGATTAAAAAGAGTTTAAAAGTGTACACATTACAACAAATAATATACTTGGTCTCCCTCCTTCTCCTGACCCACAGTCTTTCCCTTTCCTGGAGGCAGCCACTGTTAGGCATGTCCTGCTTCTCAACCAGGAATATTCTACTTAGTTACAAACATGTATGTGTGGAAGTATGTGTATGTGTGTGTGCATGTGTATGCACCTGCATAGATGCACACATACATGCCCATTTATATATTGGTGTGCATTGATTAACTATTACTATGCCATGCAACACCAAGAAATTCGTGGTTTAAAATAACAAGCCTTTTCCTTACACATGATTCTGTGCTTTAGCAACTTGGGCTGGGCTGGCATCACCTGGGGGTTTTCTGCTGATGTCTTTGGGAGTCACTCACAGTCTGCCATCATCAGGAGCTCAAATAATTTGGCTGAAAGGTCCGGAATGACCTCACTTCCATTTCTAACAGTTGGTACTTGCAGTTGGGACTTTGTTTCTTTTCATAGCAGAATCAAGGTTTTGTGTGTGTGTGTGCGTGTGTGTGTGTGTGTGTGTGTGTGTGTGTGTGTGTGTGTGGCTTCTTCAGATGGTGGGGTCAGGCCAGCAAGAGGGCAAGAGCAGAGGATACAGAGCCTTTGAACCTTAGACCTGAAATGTATACAGAGTCAATTCAGCTGCATGTTATTGGTCAAAGCTTGTCACAAGGCAGCTCCGGAATGGGGAAGAGATGCACCTTTTCATGGGGGAAGTTGTAAAATGTTGTACATATATTTGCATAAATGTATGTGTTTGTACACACACACAAGTGCATATTCACACAAATAGCACAATGTAATACACCTGTTGAACATCTTGCTTTTTTACATAAGGGTACCCTTGGTACTCTTTCTCTGACTATTTCTATGAATAATCTTCACTCTTCAGTCATGTCTACTGCACTTCCACATGCACGAGCCTATAGAATCAATACCTAGTATTGACTTGCTGGCTGTGTGAATTTTAAAAACATATATTTAAAAAGTGCTTTCTGTTATGGGTTGAATTGTGTTCCTCCCCACACTCCAAATTCAGTACCCCCAGTGTCTCAGGATGTGAATTTATTTGAAAATAGGGTCACTGACGTTTTAATTAGTTGACAGGAAGTCATACCGGGATAGGTTGGGTTCCTGGTCTAACATGATTGGTTTCCTTACAAGCGGGAAAATTTGGAAACACACACACACACACACACACACACTCACACACAAACAGAAGGCTATGGGAAGATTGGAATTAGGCTGCCACAACTGTCTGGCAATGCCAAGGAACTACCAGAAACAGGAAGGCCTGCAACAGGACTTTCCCTAGCACCTGCCAGGGAAAGCAAAGAGCATGCCCTGTCAACATCTTGATTTGGGGCTTCTAGTGTCAAAATTGTGAGACATTAATTTCTGTTGTTAAAAGCCACCAGTTTTTCACTACTTTCTTACAGCAGTTGTAGAAAACTAATGTACTCTTTATAAATACTAGAGGCCCATTGCACGATATTCGTGCAAGAATAGGCCTTCCTTCCCCTGGCTTCACTCCCAGCCGCCTGGGAGCTGGAAAGTCCTCGCTTCAATCTGGAGCACTGCTCCAGTAGCTCCCTCCATTGCCCCCCTTCCCCTCATAGCAGGCGTCAGGTCCCTTCCAGCTGCTCCTGCCCACATATGCAAATTAACCTCCATCTTTGTTGGGTTAATTTGCATACTCACTCTGATTGGCTGTGGGTGTAGCAGAGTGATGGTTAATTTGCATGTTTCTCTTTTATTAGGTAAGATGGTATCCCCAGCAACATGCTTGAGTGTGCCCCTTTCTCCACTTGCTTGCCAGGTTTTCACTTCTGCCAATTTAATAGGTTAAAAACCATAACTTGTAGTATTTTTCCTATACTTCTTTTAAGTAAGACTGAATGCCTTTTTCATACATTTAACAGCCACTTGTATATTTTTTCCAGAAAATTAGCAACTTGGTGTAATCTGGATCTTAGAAATAAAATATCAACATTATGTTTTCTCTAAACAATGCCTATCTTAGTGACATAGTGGCTCTGTAGAATAAAAAGGAAGTACTTACTTCTATAATATCATGAGATTTTATTTTTCTTTTCAGGCCAGATTCTCACTTGAGAACACTGAACTTTATCTCCTTCCTCAACCCACCTTTTCCCTTATACTCTTGCTCCAGAGTAGCTGTGTACTTCTATAAATGTTACCTATACTTATGCCTCCTCCAGTGAAATAGGTGAGAGAGCAAGAGAGACAGAGACAGAGAGAGAGAGAGAGAGAGAGAGAGAGAGAGAGAGAGAGAGAGGAGAGAGAGAGAGGCACCATGGAGACAACCCAGAAATGTTTAATTGGAAGTTAGTGGAAGTACCTGATAATTATAATTACCATATTTTCCGGCGTATAAGACGACTTTTTAACCCAGGAAAATCTTCTATATGCCCAGTCGTCTTATACGCCGGAAAATATGGTATACAGGTGAATTTCTCTAGCAAGGATAAAATGAATGCATTGTTTTTAAAGAAATGAACCTGTGTTCTGAAGCCCAATCCCGTCTTCTTATATAGGCACCTACAGCTCCCCAGACATATTTCCTGAGAAAGCCAGAGAGCACAATCTTGCTTTTATGACATAACCTCCAAAACCATGTAGTTCCTTTCACCCCATTCTGTTCATCAAGGGAGTCTCAAAGCCCCACCCAGTTATAAAAGGAGGGAAGATTGACTCCACTACTTCTGTGGTTTGACAAGGTCCCAGAAGAATATGGTCAGAAATATTACTGTAGCCAAATTTTAAAAAATACATCCTTCCTCACATCTCATTGGCAACTCATTTTACTTTGTGCTACTTTCTGCCTTCTTTACAATCCTAGCTCCTATGTATTGTTCCTCATGTAAGTAAACAGAACCCACTGCAATAAACTGGATCTATAACAAGTATGTGTTTTCTTGAAATCATACATGAATGGACTACATAGAATGGAGTTCATGTATCCAGTGTGCCGGCCCACTACCTATTATATTTGTGTGCCCATGCCTAAATTGATACTGCATTTTTCACAAATAAATTCATTTTCTAAAAGTACAAACTTCTTAGCAAGCACAAGTGACTAACCCAAACTAGTTTATTAAAAGAAGATGGGACACAGAAAGTTTCCTAGGGTTAGTTAGAAAACAGCCAGACATAATGGCAAATTTCATTCTAGCTCCTCACTTTTGTCTATGTCTGATTTAGCTAAAATTCAGATACGTATGTCCTCTGGTTCTACAGCATAAATAGTAGGTAGTGGAGAAGATCGATTAAGAAGTTCAAATAAAAAATAAGAAAGCTGTTTCAGGACAGCTCCGAGAGGGCTTTGAAGTTCATGGCTAGGGGGAGTTATGAGACTACAGATTTAAGCTATTTGTAATGAAAGGAAAGGCTTTCATTTCACCAGTTATGCTAAATTCTTGCCTTTAGAAATAACTTTTCTCCAGAACTGGTGTCATGGTGTAAAAACTTTACTTTTTTATCTCTGCTATCATATGTAGCATCTCCTGGAGATACATTAAGAATCTATAAAAAGAAGTTCTGTAATTAATATTATGCAAGGAAGTAAACTATTTTCTCATAGATGAGATAGATAGATAGATAGATAGATAGATGATAGATAAATAGATAAATAGATAGATATGAATAGACATTAAAAGGCATGAATAAGCATCTACTTCATTTCAAAATACTATATACAACCCATGTGCATAGGAAATATTAAATAGTTACAGTGTGGATTTGCAGCAGCACAGGAGAAAAAGCCCTGGACTTATAAATTAGAGACCAGGTTTTGATTCCTGAGTCCACCCCTGAGTTGCTCTCTGACCTTCAGGAAATCACTGAATTTAATTAATCTCCCTATCTATAAAATGGAGATGTCAACTATTCTGAGGACAAAATGGAATGTTACACTGAAATTGCTTTGGGAAGCACAAATAATGGTATGATTGCATGTTTGTGTGGCTAATTCTGCACTTGCTTTCTTCATTCTACTCCTCTGTCTAGATTTGCATTTTCATGAAGAGCATTACCACTCGCCCAGTCACCCAATGCAGAAACCTGGGGTTCCACGAGACCCTTCCTTTCCGAGGTACTCTCTATCCTGGGTGCTCTGCACGCTCTCCCACTGCCAGGCCTGCACTGTCCTTGCCTGATGCTGACTAAATCAATTCACCCTGTACAGCTTAATCATGAAGCTTCTCCTCTGAGAAACTTGTTATGACATTCCAGTCATAGGAGATAAGCAGAAATTTTAGTGATTTTTAAATCATTTCCCTGAAATTCCTTTTGTATTATACGCATTGGCATAGGATAAAAACTACCACTGAAGCATTTCTAGGCTGATAACAAAACTGATAGTTAAGTGTGAGAGGCAAAAATAATTAACCTCTTACTGTTAACAATTCATCACCCTATTAAAGAAAATCTTAAAAATCAAATTAATATAATTATGCAGTCTATATTCTCCCACCATAATACAATAAAACCAGACATTAATTTCAGATATGAACAAAAAAAACTACTAATATTTTTAAAAAGGCTATCCGAAATAAAAATAATTCAAATATAAAACCTAAAATGAAACATAAAATCACATAGAAATGTAATAATTAAAATTTAGAATCTATATTTAGAAATTTAATTTTAAGTATGTTCATTCTAATAAATCAATCATATATAAAAAAAATTCAAGATAAAATGAAACCAGGTAAGTTATAAATCATTTGTAAAATTAGAAACTGTGAAAAGACAATAACAGTAAGTAAAGTGAATTGTTTTAAAAACAACCAATGTATATTAAGTGTAACTGTACTCTAACTAAACTTGAAAATCTCTATGAAATCAATGTTATTTATATAAAAATTTAACAGAAAATGAACCCAGGAGAAGAACACCTGAAAAGATCAAGAACTTATAAAGTGATTGAGAAAGTTATACTAAAAATTTCCAGGAATTAAAAATAGGAACAGATTATTTTCATATTTCATAAACCCTTTCTAAAAAATAAAATTATTAATGATAAGCACTATTCTGCAGCATAAATACAGACCTGTCTGATATTTTTACACACAAAAAAAACTTCTGTCCAGATAAAAAACAGCTTAATAGCAAACCAGCGCCTGCCATTTGACATGTGGCCTTGCTCTACTTGTTGATGGTCATGGGAGCAACTGCCTCCCTCATACCCAGCTGCCCTACAGCAGGACTGCCTGAGTATTTAGGTGTCTTCTGGCTCCAAAATGTAAATTCCACATCTGCAAATATAACTATTATTTAAGCCACACTATTTCTATAATAGTTTCCAAACTTTAAAATACCCCACCCTTTTGAGTGATATAAAAGTTACAAACGTATACATATTGATGTTTGTTTTATTTATTTATGCATTCATGTACTTATTATTTTGAGGCACTGTAGCATTATAGAGCCCCATTTTAATGTTTATGAAGAATAAAGTGTCAGAAAAGTCCCTGGGTGGCAGATATCTAACAGCATGCATATGGGAATGAGTTCTGAACTTTTTGAGTCAAACAAGTTCATAGTCACTCTTCTTTTTAGAAAGCCAGGCATCTTCTTGGTAAAAATCCTCATACCAAAACTCCAAATGAGCAGATAATTCTCAGACAATTTCAGATTCTCGGATAATTGCCGAACACAAGATTTGTGTTAGCATCATTGAACATCAAGACAAAATATGTCAATTTAGACCAAGGTAGACTCGCCATATATATATTAATTGGTGAATGAACTTGAAATAGAACTCTAAGACTATAAGCTTTTATGTTGTCCTGACAGACTTACTCATAGGCTGCATTCCTTTATTAATTACATGTAGGGAATTAGCCATGAGAACTATGCACCTAATGTGAGTCAACAGTGTGTGGACATTTATAAGCTCAATTCTGGTGAAATCAATGAGTAGAATGCAGAAGTCCATAGACAAGCTTACACATGAAGAAAGCACCACAATATAAACTTGACTCTTAAACACTAAACTTTTCTCTTTATATGACTAAATTGCCTAATTAAGAAGGTCAAAGACTGCAGAGCAGCTGAAGGTCAGAATAATGGGGTTAACATGCCAGAGATGTGAGATCCATTCCACACACTCTTGTTTAATACGACACAGCAGGCATCTTTAACAGGCTTTCACACTGATTCTTAAGCCAAATCAATAGTGGTATATACTCTACAATCCTGAATAGTAGTGATTTTATATCATTTTATGAGGGTATTCAAAAAAATTATTTCCTGGAAACAGTTCAGTTATGGTAGCTCATTGGTGCAAATTCCTTAGTCATGAACTTGTAAATCATCAAAAATCAAATCCTAAAGATGAGCAGGTTCTTACATAAGATTTTTATAGGGTATAATCAAAAGCAATATAATACCACCACTTGTAAATACATCAGCAGAAAACAATAAAGCGGGCAGACTCTCAGATAGCTATATATTATTGATAAATTTAAAGTATGTGTCATGCTGAAATTCCAATAGAATGTAGTAGTCATAATGCACAGCATTGATTTTTTATCCACAGAAAATTAGAGTTAACTTATATACACCATGGGATCTCACAAATGCTTGGAAGCTTAATGTTGAGAAGAGTTGAATAACTGACTATGACATGTCTCTCAGAATTCTAACACCTAAACCTTTGTCCTTCAAACTACTTCATTATTGTATCACAAGTGTTCTCTTCACCACATACTAAGATCTCTTCCCTTTGAAATCCAGATGCTGATACTAAAAGATCATTTTGTTTGATTATGTCAGTCTTGATCATAGCCTAAATCCCATCTCTTCTCTCATCTTCGGGCACTACTGGATTATAAACTGAAGAAACTGACATTCTCTCTCCGTTAACCTTTAGAGATGCTCAGGGAACTATCCCTTTCTTGTGAAGCCATCTAATTGCTAATCTATAATCCTTTTAATATGCCCAGCTTTTTGGATTGATCTATTGCCAACTGGCCTAACACTGCCCACAGCTATATTAATCCTATTATTCACATCCTATTACAGAGTATCAGTGAAACTCTTTAATGAATCCTGAAAAGCCTGCTTGCCAGATACCAATATTAAGGATGATTACACATGTATTCGCTCTCTTATTCTTAATTATAAGCTTCTGATTGTACTAATTGTATTCAGTGGGGTTCAGAGCTTTTCTTCTGCACAGCTATCTGGGAGCTGACACTGGGTTTGGGGAAATACCCGTTTTTCTAAATGTCATTACCATACATATTATTTTTATCTTTCTCAATGGTAAATAAATTCACAAGATAAAATGTAATATATTTAGAGATTAAATCCTGTTGTAAGGTAAATAAAGTGTATGGTATATGGTAGAATTAAGTAGGATTTATCAAGAGTAGATAAAATATTCTAGAGAAAGGTCTGCATTTTGAGTTCCTGATATATTCACAGTACCATTAATCCCCTAATAGGATGGATAAATCTGTCCTGGATGATAAGCCTACTTGTTAAGGGAAGTGTGTTCTCTATTGAATTAATCACCCCATATGAAAACTGAAACTATCATCAGCCTGAAAAACTATGATACCTTATCATCAATTTTAGTCTGATGAGTAGCTAAAGAGAGTAGCTTTTTTTTAATCCAGTGAAATGCATTGGCAGTGATACTACTTTTATTTTTTTTAAAACCGAATAAGTACATATACAAAACAAAAACAATATTGTTGATGATGTTATTGTTTTTTCATGAAAGGGCAAATAGTTTGAGCTCTATGCTTATTAAAAGTTCTGGGGACTAGAGTTTGTAGTTGGATGAGGAATTTGAGATCTGCAGAATGGAAGCAAGTGTCTGTACAATGAGACTCTAGCCAATGCCAAGGAGCTATGGATGTTGACAGTAACTAGCATCTTGGGAGACAATTAAAGACAAATATGCACATATATGGATGTTATTGCAACCTCCTTCTTGCAGAGAAAGTTCTAGAAGGTAAAGACATCATTGCCCTCTAACATATATTCATTGTCTCTTTGTAAAATCATAATGATGCCATGAGTTATATTTAAAGACCAGGGTCTTAAGCAAAACTTTACATTGACTGGTCGCTCTTCTAGCCCTGCACCCACAGAATACCATCACTGGTTTCCACTCCAGTGTGTGAGTGTGAGAAAAGTAGGATGCCAATAAAATATAGGACATCAGGTTAAATTAAATAGATACATTTTTAAGGATACGTATGTTTCAGATATTGCATGGGAAATAGTTATATAAACAAATTATCCAATTTATATATGAAATTCAAACTTAACTTGATATTATATAACTAGTGGCCTGGTGCACAAAATCCGTGCATGGGGGGGGGTCCCCTCATCCTGGCCTGCACCCTCTCCAATCTGGCACCCCTTGGGGGGTGTCCGACTGCCGGTTTAGGCCCAATCCATAGGGATCGGACATCCCCGTTGCAATCCGGGACCGCTGGCTCCTAAACACTCACCTGCCTGCCTACCTGATCACTCCTAACCACTCTGCCTGCCGGCCTGCTCGCCCCCAACTGCCCCCGCCACTGACCTTCTTGCCCCCAACTGCCCCCCATTGCCGGCCTGCTTGCCCCCAACTGACCCCCCCTGCTGGCCTGCTTGCCCCCAACTGACCCCCCTGCTGGCCTAATCACC
The DNA here is from genome assembly GCF_951640355.1 of Cnephaeus nilssonii. Taxonomy (NCBI): domain Eukaryota; kingdom Metazoa; phylum Chordata; class Mammalia; order Chiroptera; family Vespertilionidae; genus Cnephaeus; species Cnephaeus nilssonii. The sequence continues at coordinate 22,607,543 of NC_137083.1, forward strand.
CCCAACTGCCCTCCCCTCCTGGCTTGATTGCCCCTAACTGCCTCTGCCTCAGTCCCGCCACCATGGCTTTGCCAGGAAGGACATCCAGAAGGTCTCCTGGTCTAATTAGCATATTACCCTTTTATTAGTATAGATTTTATTTGCTAAATATTGCAACTCCAGAGATGGGGCCTGAAAGAATAGAGGAAACATTCTATACTGACACTGTAGGTATTTCTCTAGCTATGGCTCTTCCTGTACTGGTACAACAATAAGAAAATATTCTTCGAAGATATGTCTTTGTGGAAATAATAATAAAATTATCAATCTTAGTATTTTACCATTTTGCTGGACACCTGCTTTTCCTTTCCCTGACTTTTTAAAATGTATTTTCATTTTGAAGCACTATTATTTAGCTCAGCCTTTTGGAACATGATTTTTAAAGAAAGACTATGTATAAAAGTAAAGTAATATTGAATCAAATGAGACCTTTGTCTGTACAGGTGCAATTTTCAAAACAGCAAGAGAGAAAGATTTTACACAGTCAAGTAAAAGCATTTAAAACTGAAACTCAAACCAACTAAAATAAATGCACACTTCATTGTAACCCTCATAGCCCCTAAATGCATTTTAAACAGTAAGTTTCTTTTCTCTTTATAGTGTAGAGCTGCATGTAATCATAAGGGAGGACAGCAAATGTATATACTGAGCCAGTTAGGCAGGAAACACACCAGGTCCACATTCCCCCACCTGCCAGCCTCCTTCTTTCCTGATGTGTTTATCTTAGAAATGTGGTTAGAGTCTGATCAGCAGTGCAAAGTTAGGGTGAAGGAGAAAAAAATATTTGCATACTCCCACTTTTGTGCAAATGGTCCATAGTTATTCAAAAACAGCAAATCTGGTAGAAAGAAAAAGTAAGGTATAGTTTAAATTGGATATAAGTGAGTTCTAGCTGAGTCTTTTTAAACATAATCCGGGATTTTTAACTAGTCCCACTTTCAATCCCAGTTCTTTGGAAGTCCTTAATACAATGAAATTACCTTAAATCCTGATATCCAAATAAAACATCTATTTTTTTCTCTCTCACTCACAGAATGTTAGAGATTTTTCACTTTCCCCATTGATTTATTTCAAATTGCTCCCAAGCCTCCAAGAGTAATTATTATTTTTTCATAGTACATCATTGTTATAATTTTATGTTACAAGCCTTATTAGCAACTCTTTAATACGGATATAATGAAATTCTATAAAGTTCATAGCATCTAGAATTTACTCACAAATGTTTATAATTTAAAAAAACATTTACAAGGCTATGGAGAAAATTTAGAAACAAAGATTAAATACATGCTTGGTAATAAAATCAATGTATACTCTGAAAGGCTTTTCTAAAGGCTTAACAGATTGTGTATATTTAACATCAAAACAAAATAAACAAAGCTGGATTCAATGCAACTGGCCAGCAGATGAGTGGGATGTATCCTTCCTCACTTAATTTATATTATTACTAGAGGCCTGATGCACGAAATTAGTGCACTTTGGGGGGGGGGGGTCCCTCAGCCTGGCCTGCGCCCTCTCACAGTCTAGGATGTCTGACTGCCGTGGAGGTGGGAGAGGCTCCCGCCACCACCACTGCGCTTGCCAGCCGTGAGCCAGGCTTCAGGCTGAGCAGTGCTCCCCCTGTGGGAGCACACTGACCACCTGGGGGCAGCTCCTGCATTGAGTGACTGCCCCCCTGGTGGTCAGTGCGTGTCATAGTGACCAGTTGTTCCACAGTCCGGTCGATTTGCATACTATGCTTTTATTATATAGGATGAAGTCAGTAAATGAAACTATTAACAGCAAAATACTTTCTAAAAATAAAATAGAAAACAACAATGTAAGTAATTTGCTAAAGGACAATTTATCATTTCCTTTTATACCAGTATTCAAAATAAAATTAACATTGTACTGAACCAAAAAAAAATTATCATATGGTAAAAAGTTGTATGTATTTCAAATTCCAGGAATAAAATATTTTCCAATTGCTTTTTTGTTTTTGTTTTGTTGTTCTTTTGCAGTTGACAAAGAGGTATTTTTAATTGTATTTTCAGATTATCGTACGCAAATACATATATATTATTATGAAACTCTGAGTTTTGATGTGTGTATACACTACACAACCACCCAATCAAAATACCTAATTATTTTCATTACTGCAGAATGTTCTCTCAATCCTCAATCACAAATAGATGACCACTATTCTATTAAAACTACATTAATTTTGCATCCTTTTAACTTCATGTAAATAGATTTGTTCAGTATGCACCTTCCCATCCTCTGGCTTCTTACTCAGCACAAAGTTTCTAAGATTCACCCATGTGGTTGCATCATACTTTTCATCAGTGCAGAGCATTTCATTATGTGAATATAACAAGTTTGCTTCTCTGTTCTCTAGTTGATGGATATATGACATTTTTGCTGTTTGAGACTACTATAAGTAATACTGCTAGGGACATTTTTACACAAATCTTTGTTGAATATATGCTTTTTTTTTTTTTTTACTTTTGAGTATATAATTCAAATTCATAGGGTAGGTATATATTCAAATTTATAAGAAATAGCCAAACACCACTTATCTAGTCCATGGTTGGCAAACATCTTCTTAAAAATCCACATATCTAATATTTTAGAATCATATGTTGCAAATACTCAATTTTGCTTTTATAGCACATAAATAGCCATAGATAATACATAACAGGTATAATAGTATTGCAATAAAACTTTATCAAAACAGGCCAGCACATAGGCCATAGTTTGCCAGCTTCCAATCGACTCCAACAACCTCTGCCTTTTAATTATTTAGTCCATTGACATTTCATGGAATTATTAATGTGGTTATGCTCAGGTATACCATTTTGCTATTTTTCTTCTACTTATACCAACTGGTTTTTGTTTCATTCTCCTTTCCAGTTTTCTCTTGGGTTAACTGAGTATCTTTTAATATTCTATTTAAATTGCTATATTAGCTTTTTCTCCATACTTCTTTGTATTATTTAGAGCTAAGGGTTAAATGTGCATTTTCAAATTATTATAGCTACTTAGAGTATCATTCACACAAAATGTAAGAACTTTGAAACATGCACTTTTATTTATGCCACTTAAGTCCATTCCTTGTGCCATTGTCAGAAATTTTAATTATCCATACATTATAAACAAATAAGTTAACATTTTGCCAGAGAAATATAAGTATCACATGATCTGACTCTGATGTAGAATCTAATGAACAAAATTTTAAAATTTAACATTTTCAGTAGTTTGTTATCTTTCAAAGAAGTTAAGAGAAGGTAAAAAAATTTAAAAAATAAAAGCCTCTCATATTTACTCATGTATTTACCAATTGTGGAGCACTCCTACCTTTTGGTAAATATAAATTTTTACTTGCTATCATTTTCTTTTAGCCTAAGGAACTTTTTTCAACATTTCTTATACTGCAAGTCTGCTGATGAAATATTCTCTCAACATTTTTCTCGCTGAAATAGTTTTTATTTTACCTTCAGTTTTGAAGATTATATTTGCTAAACTAGGTGTATTATTCTTTGTGTTTGTCATGCTTACTGGTACTCTTTGATAATATCCTTGGATCTATATTTTAATGTTTTTCATCAAAATTTGAAAAGCTTTAACCATTATTTCTTCCAAAAATGTTGTGCCTTATCTTCTCACCCTCTATCTTTCTGGGACCATGAGTCATTCTTTCTCATGTTTTCGCATGGGACATTGGCTTGTTGCAAGTTGTTTATTACAGGAGCTTGGGGTTCTTATCTTCCTCTGAAGTGTATGGATTTTCCTTCCATCTACCAGTTCAATTAATAACTCATCTTGCCTTTATAGAATTTTAGACGGCATCTGGTTTGGTTTTGGTCTTAGTCTGGGGCAAAAATTTTAGTCCTAACATTTAATCATGAAATCTAAAGTGTAGTGATATTTTGGTATCAATGTAAAATCCATAGGATTTATTACCAAATACCTCATAGATAGAAGACTTCAAACTGCAGATTCTGTGTATTTTGCAGTGGGAAGATAGTCAAATGCATGTTCAACTTTTAAGAATTCAATTGTTGCTTTTTCTTGGACTTTGGGAGTCCCCTCTGGATGTGTGTAGGATTTGACGAGAGGATATTACAGATATGTGGGCTCCCCCTCTGTGAATTCTTCCCTTTTCTAATTTCCTCTATTAACTGATAGATTCCTGTGCTTCCCTGAACTTGCATATCTTGAACCAAAACTCCAAATAAATTCTAAATTTTTGAACAAATTAAATTAGCATTTAACTGTCTCTTCTGTATTCATTATGACAGGCCACAAAGTTGTAGAGATGAATCAGACATGATATGTTATTTGGTGTAGAAATCACACATGAGGCTTTATAAAATGCAAATTTGTAATCAGTGTGATATATATAAAGATTGATGACAGATAACTCGCTTTTGGAAAAACACCTTAACTGAGAACATTGACTGAAAATTTAATAATATTATTTTGCTTTTATAAACAAAGATACACAAGATATATGGTCACTATTTAGCTTAATCTTACTCTCACTTTTATACAACAGAAATATCTGTGTTGAGTATAACACAAAGGATAGAATTGAAGAAATCAAAACCACCTAATTAGTTTTATTGCATAATACTGAAAATTGCCTAAACCTAAACATATTAAGGCGTGTTGGTAAGATATTTGAAAATATAGAAAGTTGTTTTGTTTCTATGATAATATGCCCATTCATTCATATATACTGCATAGTCAGATATATTCAAGTCATATATATTCAATGAGAAATTTTATCTATCTATAAGCCACAGACCATGCTATCTATATATATAAAACCCTAATATGCAAATAGACCAAACAGTGGAACAACCTAACAACCGATCACTATGATATGCACTGACCACCAGGGGGCATGCGTGGAACATGGTGGGCGTCGGCAGGAGGTGGCAGAGTGCAGAATATGGCAGGCGTTGGGATGGTGGAGCAGGTGTGCAGGGGCACCAGACCAAGGCAGGACGCCAGTTGGTGTCATTGGGGTGAGCCTCTGGTGGTTACTGAAAATTCTTTGCTCTCATACTCCATGGTCCTACCCGGCACTTGCACCTGCTGCAGGTGCTGGCCCCACTCACATCCGCTACTGGTGCCCGGCGCTGGCCCCAATCCCAAAGTGCTGTCAGCGGGTGCAAGCAGCAGCTGCCAGCCCTGATCACCCCTCAGTTGATCCACTTCCCCCTGCTCCTGAGGGGCAATCGGGGTCAGCAGCCGCCTCTTGCACCTGCTGCCAGCAATGGCCCCGCTTTCACCCGCTACCAGCGCCAGATATGCTGCTCACACCCGCTGCCAGTGTCCAGCACCAGTCCCAATTGCTTGGCGCTATCAGTGGGTGCAAGTGGCAGCTGTTGGCCCTGATCACCCCTGAGGGCTTCTCCACCTCCCCCTGCTCCTGAGGGACAACTGGGGCAGCAGCTGCCGCTCATACCCACTGCTGGCACTGGCCTCAATCACTCTGTGCCATCAGCAGGTGCAAGTGGGGCTGGTGCCATCAGCATGTGGGAGTGGTGGGAGCGGGGCTACTGGCAGACAGGGGGCCAGGGGGCCGCGGCGGGAGGGGCCAGGCAGGGGTGCGGAGGATGGGCCGAGATCCACCCCTGTGCCCACAGCAGCCTCGCAGCCCACAGTTTCTTTCAAGGTGCACAAATTTGTGCAGTGGGCCCCTAGTAATTATTCTAAAAGATGAAAAGTGTCAATAGAGGACTACATACAGTGTTAACACAGAAGGGTGGTTGATCAAGTATGCTTTGGTAAGGTTGCTAATAAGCTAGTCACTGAAGCTTTCTCAAAGAAGATAGCATTAATGTTAAGCAAGCAATCCTTCAGAATTTGTAACAATGATCTGAAAATAGTACCCTTGGCTTTCCAATGATGTGTGAAATGCTCCTATTGTAAAAGCTGAGAATAAGTTAACCAAACTATGGGGTTTTTGCAGTATTGCTAGTGAATAGACACACCTACAGGAGGTAAAAGATAACAGAGCTAAGAGATACTTTAGGTCATATTTTATAATTACTCAAAGTAGCAGAAATATCATCATCACTGACTACAATTAATTCTGGTATATGGTCAGTGGAATGACTGGAATTCATTAGCTTTCTCTGAAGAAATATATCAGGAAGAAAAGGGGATAATGGTTCTAATTTTTGTGTCACTTAAAAAGATATGTGGCATCTAAATTATGATATAAAAGTTATCCTAGTCCTAACCAGTTTGGCTCAGTGGATAGAATGTCGGCCTGTGGACTGAAAGGTCCCAGGTTCGATTCCAGTCAAGGGCATGTACCTTGGTTGCAGGCACATTCCCAGTAGGAGGTATGTAGGAGGCAGCTGACCGATGTTTCTCTCCCATCTGTGTTTCTAACTTTGTATCCCTCTCCCTTCCTCTCTGTAAAAAATCAATAAAATATATTTTTTAAAAAGTTATCCTATCTAATAAAAGGGTAATATGCAAATTAACCATCACCCCATCACAAAGATGGTGGTGCCCATAGCCATAAGATGGGAGCGCCCAGTCCTCTCAGCCCCACCGGAGTCCCCCAGTCCCGGGGGGGCAGCCACTGAGAGCGGGCAGCATGAGCGTTCTGTGCCTGGCTGCAGATGGGCCTCTGGCCAGGCTGGGGCGTGGAATGCTTGCGTCATCACCCCGGCGACAAGGCAAGCATTCTGCGCCCAGCTGCGGATGGGCCTCTGGGCAGGCTAGGGCGTGGATGGGCCTCTGGGCCATGGAGAGCCACTGGGCAGGGGGCGCAGAGCGGCCAGGCCCTGCAGATAGCTACTGGTGCACGGATTCGTGTGCAGGGCTACTAGTTCTAAAATAAAGGTGAACAGAATTATGATAAATTGAAAATTAAATATTCATTATATATGAAACCATATTATATTATGTTCTTTAAGCATAATTTATAACAAGAGTATTTAATCACTTCTTATAATCAACTAGAGGCCCGGTGCAACAATTCGTGCATGGGGGTGGGTGTCCCTAAGTCCAGCCTGCGCCCTCTCCAATTTGGGACCCCTTGAGGGATGTCCGACTGCCCATTTAGGCCCAATTCCGATCGGAATTGGGCCTAAATGGGCAGTCGGACATCCCTCTCACAATCCAGGACTGCTGGCTCCCAACTGCTCACCTGCCTTCCTGATTGCCTCTAACCGCTTCTGCCTGCCAGCCTGATCACCCCTAACCACTCCCCTGCCAACCTGATTGATGCCTAACTGCTCTCCTCCCAGCCTGGTCACCCTTAACTGCCCTCCCCTTCAGGCTTGATTGCCCCCAACTGCCCTCCCTTGCAGGCTTGGTCACCCATAACTGCCCTCCCCTGCAGGCCTGGTCCCCCACAACTGCTCTCCCTTGCAGGCCTGGGTCCCCCTCAACTGCCCTTCCCTGCAGGTCTGGTCGCCCCCAACTGCCCTCCCTTGCAGGCCTGGTCCCTCCCAACTGCCCTCCCCTGCTGGCCATCTTGTGGCGGTCATCTTGTGTCCACATGGGGGCAGGATCTTTGACCACATGGGGGCAGCCATCTTGTTTGTTGGAGTGATGGTCAATCTGCATATTACTCTTTTATTAGATAGGATAGAGGCCTGGCACATGGGTGGGGGCCAGCTGGTATGCCCTGAAGGGAGTCCCAGATCAGGGTGGAGGTTCCCTTGGGCGAGGGTCCTGTGGTGGTTTGCAGGCCGGCCATGCCCCCTGGCGACCCAAGTGGAGGCCCTGGTATCTGGGATTTATTTATCTTCTACAATTAAAACTTTGTAGCCTGGGGCAGAGCCAAGCCTTCTGCTCGCTCTGTGGCTGCAGCCATTTCTGTTGGGATTTATTTACCTTCTATAATTTAAACTTTGTAGCCTTAAGCTGAGGCCTGGGCCGACAAGGGCAGGCGGAAAGCTTGGCTTCCTCCATAGCCGGGGAAACCCAAGCTTCCCTCCTGCTCTCCATGGCCTCAGCCATCTCGGTTGTGTTTATTTGCATATTCGCTCCTCATTGGCTGGTGGGTGTGGCTGGTGGGCGTGGCTGGTGGGCATAGCGGAGGTACGGTCAATTTGCATATTACTCTTTTATTAGCTAGGACAGTATATTTATACCTACAATAAAGTCCTATTTTCTTAAATTACTAACAATACATTAGGGTTAGAGTCAGAGATAGGAAATGAAAGTAAATAAATAAAATTTTAAAAAGACACACACAATAGTTGTTTCTCAACTTCAAAATACTTATTTATTTATGACCAATTTATTTGATATTGAACCTGGCCAGAAACACAGAGAGAAAAAATAGTTTTATTCAGGAAAAAATAGTAACATTAAAATATATAGCATTAAAAAAGTAGAATTCTTTATCACCTTTTGACTTCACATCTACCTGCATTTATCCTGCTTATGATTCAAGCATATTTGCCCCTCGCCAGCTGGTACCATGAAACACGTCCTACATAGAACTTTCCTGAGGGACAAAGGGGAGGAGTGATTCTTCTTCCTGGAAATAGGCTCTTCTTGGCAAGCTTCTGCAGGGAGGCAACCGGGACCGTGCAGCACCTCCCATGGCAGCTTTCTCTGGGACCCCAGAAATAACCTTTCTAGCGCACTATCCCCACGGTTTTCCGGAGAGTTCCAGGTGCACTATGTCAGTGACTTTTCCGCCATCCAGTTGGCCATGGGACACCCTCTCCAATAAAATCTGTACCTCATCCCTGGCGGAAAGAGATTCTTCTCCATATTTTTATCTGACTTGGTGCTTGGTCTTAGCCCTAGAGATAATGGCTACTACTTATATTTGCATTCCTGTATTCTTTTTTGTATCCTTATCTGAGGGTATTTTTTCAATGATTTTTAGAGAGTGTGGAAAAAACGGGGAGAGACAGAGAGAAAGAAACATCCATCAGTTTCCTCCTGCACTCGCCTGGACCAGGGCCAGGGATCCAGCTTGCAAGGTACATGCCCTGGAACAGAATCAAACCCAGGACAACCTCTCTATCCACTGATCTAAACCCAATGGGGTGCGTTCCTGTATTCTTGCCCCTTAGCAGGCAATCCTCTGTTTAAACTTCCACTTTTCAAATCACTATGTAGTTATGTATCCTCATTTGATTTTGAGTGATACAATGACACTTAAAAGACATAAATCTAAAAGAAGTTGAGGGCTGCTGTAAGAAAAGAGGTCCAATGACTGAGTTCCGAGCTCTCCAACATTTAGAGATTTAACAGAAATGGAAGACTAAACCATGGAGTCTGAACAAAAGGTGACAACAAGTTAGGAGAAGGACCAAAAGGAGAAGGAAATCCAAGTGAAGAAACAGTTTCAAGGGGGGAAAATGGTCAGTTATACAAATGCATCTGTTAGGTCAAATAAGATGTGAACTGGGAATTAACCATTCCATCTCACACTGTGAGTCATTGTGAGCTTGACAGTTAGTAATATCCATGACGGCTATGAGAAAAAAGCCGATATATACAGATTTAAGATAGAATAGGAAGGAAAGAATTGAAGATTACCAATATAGATAAATCATTAGAGAACATTTTCAATAAAGGGAAGTATTATATCGGAGTGTTAGGCGAAAGAAAATGTACAATCTAAAGACAGTTGTTGCAATTGTTACTGTTATTGTTTAAAACAAGAGAAATAACAGCATGTTTCATTACTAATGTCAATAATCACTTTGATGGAAAAATTAACGATGCAGGAGAGAGATGCAAGAATTATTGCTTCTCCAAATAATTTGAAAAAAAATATTTAAAATCATTTGTAATGCCATCAAGCTAATGGTGCATGAAGGATTAGAACTCAAGATTCAGACCAAAGTCCTGACTGCCACAAGAAAATATGTGATGAATCAGACATTTTGATGTAAATGTGATCAAATTCAAATATACATGATATATGTCTATCATATATAATGTTAAATTATAAGTTTCTACTAACAACAGTACTCCATTTTAGAAATAGTTATACATGCAAAATTATTTCAAAAGAATTTGATATTTTATAACTGCTTTAGACCTTATCACCATTTAAAGATCACTTTAAAGTTATGTAATTATCCTATATAATAAAAGGCTAATGTGCAAATAGACCAAACAGCAGAACAACCAGAACAACCAAACAACCGAACAATTGGTCGCTATGATGTGCGCTGACCACCTGGGGGCGTGTACAGAACATGGTGGGCATTGGCCATGGCGGGATGGTGGAGCAGGTGAGCAGGGGTGCCAGACCAACGTGGGGTGCCAGTCACTGTCATCGCAGCAAGCCTCTGGTGGTTACTGAAAATTCTTTGCTCCTGTGTGCCGCAGTCCCGCCTGGCGCTCACACCTGCTGCCAGCACCAGCCCCACTCGTACCCACCGCCGGCGCCAGAGCCACTGCTCACACCCCTGCCAGTGTCTGGTGCCAGTCCCGATCACTCGGCGCCATTAGCAGGTGCGAGCAGCGGCTGCCAGCCCAATCACCCCTGAGGGCTTCTCCACCTCCCCCTACTCCTGAGGGGCAATTGGGGCAGCAGCCGCTGCTCGCACCTACTGCTGGCGCAGTCAGCGAGTGCGAGCGGGGCAGGCACCATCAGCACATGGGAGCGGCAGGAGCGGGACTGCCGGCAGACATGGGACGGGGGGGCCACGGCGGGAGGGGCACGGAGGATGAGCCGAGATCCAACCCTGTGCCCACCGCAGCCTCACGGCCCACAGTTCCTTTCTAGGTGCACAAATTTGTGCACTGGGCTCCTAATATATATATATATATATATATATATATATATATATATATATATATATATTATATTTATATATATAAATATATATATAATATGTGTTCACAAATGTAAAAAGAAGTATACATATTTTAGGTGTGTACATCCACATATATGAATGATCAATGATAAAATAATATTACCTACATTTAATGTGGTCTATATCGCCTTATATTTAATTACAGCATTCTTATTATATGTGAAATTTCTCAAAGAGCCATAAATAGTTCAAATGTTGTAAGAATTCAGAAAACTACTTTAATATGCTAAGTGCTTTTCTCTATTTTTTAATCAGTTTACATTATGAGAAAAAATAGTTAATTTTTTTCAGACTAGGGTACTTCCTTTCATTTCACACATAGGCTTAGTTATCAAACATGGGACTCCCGGATGCTCCTCACCCCAGTCCAGCTACGTAGTATATCCACTTCTCTGAAGAGAATTATTTTGTGTATTTTGGACAAAACATCATAGAGTTCTGATTGATCCAACCACAATCACCACTGAGCCCCCACTGAGCTTTTCTGTGTTGCTCAGTACTGATATTTTCAAAATCACCATTGTGTGAGGAATAGCCAGTGGTACTTAAAATCAACATGAACATTGTTCTATCCAGTCATGTGGATCTTCCCAAAGAGTCTCTTTTTCTTTGCTATCTAACATATACCACCAATTAAACCATGGGACACTGACAGGAAATAATAATGACACTAATTTTCCCAAGTCAACAGAGTGTTCAGCAGCCAGAGAGCATATTAAACTTTTGTCTTGCTTTTCCTTTCTGGAGGATGTAAAATCTTAGATCCATCTTTTATATCCTTTGTGAAATATGGTAATGCTTTATTTATTGACAATCTGACTCATTTGATTAATATGACACAATAAGTACTATGTATATACTGGCAATGTTCTAGGCAAGAGTAGCTTATCATTCGTATTTGGCTATGTTTTTGTTTCTAACAGTCAATTTTTGCATTAATTACAGGGTATTTATACTGATTTATATAAGCTAGCATCAATAGTGCTCAGAACTCCCCTTTAGATTTCTGACATCTTTGCCAGCCATGAGCGAAATAGAATCATCCATCTGAAAAACCTAGCTGCTTGGACACCAAAATATATCTCCCCAAATACCAGTCCCCTTTTAGGTTCCAAAAAGCACTAATTGCATAAAATTGTATAGATTGATAATGACTTTGAGTTGTCTGTGTTTTTGAACCCCAAGGTCATATAAACATTGTACCTCAAAATAATGTTTTGAGAATGTTTACTATGTAATACCTTTTATTTTCTTAAAAATCATGAAATGACTCATATAGAATTCAATAAAACACTAATCCATCCATCATGTGATTTTTTACCATCCTATAAGGTGCCATATAATTTTTCATATTCAAATATTTTTACAAAAATAAACTATGTCAGATACATGGATGGTTGGTTAGTATGAGTTACAATAAAGAGCCTCAGAAATACATCATCATCATCGCATAACTTTTAGATTAAAAGATATTTGTAAATGTGTATGACTATCTGATATGGGAATTGATTGATCTAACAAGATTAAACTGCGTTAAGTTCCACACAAAAAAGTTATAACCTTGAGGCAAAGCCATCAAATAGAAATAGCAACATTAATCAAAAAAGGGCTCTCCACAGTAATTGGGGCTTTAATAAGAATAAGTGTATCGAAGCAAAACAGTTAACACTGTGTACTCTGCAAATAAGCAAATGTATCTTAACATTTGCTGTAATAGAGAAGGATCTTCCTCAAAATGATGGATTCTAATCTCAGCTGGGAGCTGAGTTTCACCATCACATCAGCCTTGCTTTCCTGCTGAATATTTCAACTCAACAAGTACTTATGTGCTCAGTGATATGCTAAACTCAAGTTTTTGTTTTGCTTTTTCCTTACAGGATACAAAGATCAGATCAATGAAGTTCTTACTTTTAATATTATTATAAGGTAAACCAGTCAGTTTCCATAATTAAGTATTAAATGGCCAAAATTTATCGCTGTTAATTGTTATGAAAAGACAAATTTTTATTGGAAAATTATGAGGTTATAATTATTAAATACATATAGATCAAATAACAGCATGGCCCATCTATGCTAATGTTTTATTTCCAACAAGTTCAACATAGATAGCCATGTTCTGCCACATAGAACATGAGAGAAATTAGCCATTGTACTTTAACCTATTACTCATTATTTTTACTAAAGTTTGAGGACTTTTATCTATAATAATAGTATTTCAAGGCTTCCAAATGTTTCATGGTTAAAAAATACGAAAGTCTAATTCTATATTTCTAGTGCTCTCTGGATACAACCACTAAAAAAAAAATAAAAAAAAAAATAGCTCAGGATAATTCAAGTCCCATCGACCTTCTAGTCTCCTTTAATGTCCATCACTTGCCCATTCCTGAGCACCTTTCCTTGTTGTCTCCTAACTATAGTAGTCTCACATCATTTTCCAATCATCAGATATGCTCATTCTACTCTTTATTTTTCTGTGCAAAGCTTATTTATGCTGTGAGATATTCTTCAGTTAGCATAGCCAGGCACTGATCTATATACTTAGTTTTAAGACCACCTTTCTTTTCTCAGTGTGAGTACACATATATTTTATAAGTGAGGGTACCTGAATGTCTTTTTCTGGGATAAAGAACAAACACAGGTTAATGTCCAAGTACATGAAAGAGCTATAAGCTTTCAGAATTGCTGTTTCTTTTTATTAATGGTTATACTGTAAAGCATAACTCTCCAATAATCTAAGTGTGATCCTATTATGTTAGAGAAGTGTCATGCTGTGAAATATTGACCAAAATTGGTCCCTTCCGCCAAATGTAAGCCAGTATTATTCACATATTCATGTAAATTTCAAGCTGAGTATTTCTTACTGAGAGGCAATAAAGAAAGTAATATAACAGGGAGATCTAAATTAGAACACAGGTTTTTTTTTTATGACAACAGAAATGCAAATATGATCCTAATTAATATGTTAATAGCTCTTCTCTATTTATAGATAGTAACTGCAGTCTAGCTTGGCCTACTAGGAATATAATATCTTTACATTTTCTTCTCCAATAAATAGGTGAGCTTCCTTAGGGTAGGAACAAAGTCTATATCCTTTAACTTTTTCATAGAAAGAAAATGTGCTATTCAATAAAGATCTGATTATATTAATATAATGGTAATGTAGCTTAAATCTGAGACTTTTTCTCATTATGTGCTATATCAGCAGAGAATAAAAAGTTGGAGCAACATTTTTGACTTTTTCAGGTTTAAGGCCCATAAGGAAACTTTTTAGTTACTTGTGAACCCAGTCATTAATTCACTTATTTAGTCACTTATATAATATCAGAAAATTGAGTTTCTGAAAATGTTGTACACACAGATTCACTGTCCTATTTTCTCTACTTGTGTATGTGTAAAATTATAATAAAATTTTAAAATAAAAAAGAAATGTTATTCTTCTGTTATAAACTAGAGGCCCGGTACACAAAATTCATGCACAGGGAGGGGATTTCCTCAGCCCAGCCTGCACACTCACCAATCTGGGACCTCTCAGGGGATGTCTGACTGCCGGTTTGGGCCCAATCCCCGGGACCGCTGGCTCCTAACTGCTCACCTGCCTGCCTGCCAGATCACCCCTCACTGCCCCCACTGCCGGCCTGGTCGCCCCCAAATGCCCCCTCTGCCAGCCTGGACTCACCTCACGGCCCACCCTGCCAGCCTGGTCACCCCCAACAGCCCCCCCTGCTGGCCTGGTCGCCCCTCACTGCCCCCCTCTGCCGAAGTGGTCACCCCTCACTGCCCCCCTCTGCCGAAGTGGTCACCCCTCACTGCCCCCCTCTTCTGGTCTGGTCACACCCAACTGAACCCCCACACCAGCCTGGTCGCCCCTCACTGCCCCTCTGCTGGCCTGGTTGCCCCTCACTGTCCCCCCCTGATGGCCTGGTCACCCCCAACTGCCCCCCCTGCCGGCCTGGCTGAGCCTCACGGCCCCCCCAGCCAGCCTGGTCACCCCCAACAGTCCCCCGTGCTGGTCTGGTCACCCGTCACTGCCCCCCCACCGGCCTGGTCGCCCCACACAGCCTGCTTGTTCAGTCGTTGGGTCGTCCCTCACTAACCCCCCTGCTGGCCTGGTTGCCCCACGCAGCCTGCTGTTCAGTCATTGGGTGGTCCCTCACTAACCCCCCTGCCGGCCTGGTCACCCCATGCAGCCTGCTGTTCAGTCGTTTGGTTGTTCCTCACTAAACCCCCTGCCGGTCTTGTTGCCCCACGCAGCCTGCTGTTCGGTCATTATTGTGAGGGTGTCCTGACCAATTTGCATATTACCCTTTTATTAGCATAGATAGATTTGCCTTTTAATAAAAATCTCTTGGCACAATTCAGAATTTTTAAGTGTCTTAGAAAAGAAGCTAATATTTACAGTCTTGTGTTGCTATCTGACTTTCATTCTGTCCAATCTTTCCACACAAAAAAAGTGAATATACCAGTATCTCCCTTGAAAATATGTAGCTGATAGAGTACAATGAGAATACATGTTGTCCTGGTAAATCCTAAATAGATATCTGATTTGAGCTCCAAGGGATATTAAGAAAAAACAATATTCCTGGGTAATAGAATCCTGTGCCAGGTTACCAGTTACCAGAGAAGGGAGCAAGGTTGAAAATGTGACATGGAAATGAATAGTTCCTGGCAAGCAGTTACCAAAGTAAAGAAATCTGAGGGTTTTACTTTTTATTTAGTTATAATAATTCAATGGGATGGGAAGTGTTTTTAAGAAAAAAACAATTGGAAACAATAATAAAGCAAAATATATTATTTGAGCATGACAAACAACTAGGAGGAGAAAGCCTCTTCTGTTTGGAGGAATTCTAATTTCCTCAAATAAATATTTACTATCTATGCTGATGCAGAATTCAATTTCAAGCACAAAAGGAATAAAACATCAGTCTTAGTAATGGATTTCAATCAGGAATGAAAGACAAAAATAGGTGCATGTATTAAAATATGCTAATTTTAGTGTTCACATAATATCATAATTTGTTTTTAATGTACTTTGACAAACTAGAAACAACCAACATTAACAGGAAATAACAAATGTGGTTAGTCTATGCACCCAGTTGTTAATTTACTAGTAGTGATTATTGTACTTCTTGTCATGCATTTATAATGAAATAACAGAAAAATAAATTAATCTAAAAAACAGTAAGGAGTGGCACTGTTGTTGAATTTATCAGCACTCCAGAGCCTAAAAGAAATAAATGAGAAGCAACAAGAAATCCATTTTATTTACTATATTCTATTACTAACACAAAAGAATTCCATTGTAGACATGGAAAAATTGCCAGAGCCCTGGGAAATGTATTCTATTTGACCTGTCAATAGCAAACTCTATCAGCTTAATGGAACCGATTCAGGTTTCCAAATGGATTGCATGACACTGATAACTCCATTCACAGGAATGCTCAATGTAAAATATAAATTTCTTAATAGAAATGGGGATGATAGTGATAATTAAATAAACATTTAATAATGAAACTTTCACATATATGGAAGCACTGTGAGTCATTTAGAATTGACTTGAAGTAAAAGATTAAAAATGGTAGACTACTTATAGACTCTCCTTTGCCTATTTGAAAGCCTTTTATCAATTTTGGTATGAGGTGCAACCATAGTAACTTTATTCAGTCCTTAAATGCTATAGAAATTGAATAAATTATGGAGTCATGATCCAATAATAGTCAGAATGGATGAAACTAATCTTTAAAAATATACCTCTTTCCCTGGCCAGTGTGTTTGGTGGTTAGAGCATCAGCCTGTGCACCAAAGAGTCGCAGGTTTGAATCCCAGTCAAGGGCACGTACCCGGGTTGCAGGTTTGATCCCTGGCCCTGGTTGGGGTACATGCAGGAGGCAACCAATAAATGTATATCTCTCACTCTCTCTCTCCTTCCCTCCATCTCTCACTTCTACTCTAAAAAGAAAGAAAGAAAGAAAGAAAGAAAGAAAGAAAGAAAGAAAGAAAGAAAGAAAGAAAGAAAGAAAGGAAGGAAGGAAGGAAGGAAGGAAGGAAGGAAGGAAGGAAGGAAGGAAGGAAGGAAGGAAGGAAGAAAAGAAAAAAATAATGTCTAACTGAGCATCATTTCCAGCGATGACATGGGTATTATTTAGTAATATAGTTACCTAGGCACTGCATTTTCTTTCCATTTGTTCATTTATTCAACCAACCAATATTAACTACTTGTTTATTAAGTGCCAGGCAACACAGGTAGGCTCCTTGCTTAGAAAATATTATTCAAAATAATTCCCTCTATAGACAGTTCAATCATTTAAAAGTGGGTGTTGAAATATAGTCAAGAGTATTTTGGGGAAGAGCATAAATTTGACCATTGTTTCTTAATAATTTGGGAAATGAGTGATTTTAAATATCATTCTCTGATGATACAGCAATATGATTCATCTGTCATTCATCTACTATTCATTTATGCTTGTTAGTGCTTAGCAGTTTAAACATTTTAACTGAATTTATTTTGTAACGAAGAGACAGGTATTACAATAGGGAAATTCTAAATGTGAGCACAATCCTCTGCATGGAGGCACATTGAAATCATTTGTCAACAAAAAAAAATGTTTTAAGTAAATCTAATAAAGAAACTTCAAGTTTCCAGAGCTGTGACATTTATGCAGTTTGCTATAACTTAGAAGCAGCAGCCATTTTTGATTGATTTACATCATCATCATCCTTCTCCCGAAGGAAAAGAGGTGTAATCTTGCTCTGCTGCTTACTGACCATATGATTTAGTTTCTTCATGTCTTAATTTCCTAAATTAAAGTAGAATCCCCCCTTCCCAGAAAATTAGAGGGCTGATAACGGCTGATCCACACATGGCATATTCTTTGGTCTTGATATAATGTCCTCACTTTTCAGCATGCCCTTCCCTAACCGTCCACACACTCATAGATACATCATTGTAAGTTACACTCTATCGTGATCATAAATAACCTGGGGTGCACTTCTCTGTGCTCAAATCTGAGGACAGAGCTACAGGCACTCTATGGTCAGCCCCAGCCCCTGGGCCTCGGCAACAGCCAGAGCCATGGGATCTTTTTGCTCATATTGTTTTTCCTCTTCACCCTCCCTCTTTGTAGCGGTCAGCCCTTGAAGTGATCGTTACTAGGAGAGTATTAAGATTCTCCTTAGTTTAGAACAGGGGTGGGGGATGTCCGACCCATGGGCCATATAAGGCCTGTGAAATCACTTGGTCTGGCCCCGCTCAGGCATTAGGGCTGAGTTAATGAAATGTTTGAACAAATATAGCTGGCTAATTTTTAAGTTGATAACTTTGTATGGCCCGCAAATGATGTTATAAATATCCAAATGGGCCTTGGCACAAAAAAGGTTTCCCCACTCCTGGTTTAGAACATGTTTTTTTTTTAATCAGGGGGAGTGGACACATATGTTTGGAGAAGATCCGATTCCCATCTACTATACACTCTGACAGCACTCAAGTTCCCAGGAAAGAAAGCTGAGTTGATCTCATGTCAGCTTGAGATACATTTTAATACCGCTTCTTTTTCCTATTTCCACCCAAACTAGTTTCATAAGAATTCTACTGAAGAGACATGAGGCTATCAAACTTTCTCAGATAGTACCGTAAGCTTTTGAAATGAAGTCATGTTTTTAAAGTGGAAGTTAATTTTCAGTTAGCTCATGCTTCTTATCCCTAGAGTAGGATAAGTAAGTGTGCAATTGATTTTAATTTAATATTCATGGTATATTACAGCTGCCAGAGAATATAAGAATTTTTTTTAAGAAAGAAAGCACAGCCTGGACCTAAACCTATCCTTAGAATTATTGTCAAGAGTTGCAAGGACACTCTTAAATACAAAAGAGCATGTATGTAGGAAATAACTGTATAAACATTTTTTTTTTAAAGGCAGTGCTTACATCAAACATTTAAAAGCAGGCTTGTACTGTGGAGACCTTAAACAGAGCTTTTTCTCTATGTCATCATCTACTTAGCATAAAAATTTTGCTGCAGGGTCTACTCATACCAATTTCCGCCTGGTATATTTCTGTCCAGATCTTGGCAGAAATTTTGCTGCAGGGTCTCCTCATACCAATTTCCGCCTGGTATATTTCTGTCCAGATCTCTTCCCTGTCATATAGTTCTCAGTTCAAAGGTCACTTCCTGGGAGAGGACTCTCCTGACCACTTAATTAGGCATAAACCACCTCCCTGCCATTACATTTACTACTACCTTAAATTATTTTGTATAGTCATTTGGGTTCTTTTCTGCCTCCACCAAAGAACATACTCCAATATAAGTTCTGTAAGATCATTGTCTACTTTCATCATTATAGTAACAATGGCATTTCCAACATACGTGCACTTGTGACACATACCTTTGGAACTATATAGCACAGAAGCACTTAACTCCTTCTGAGAGTCAGTGTCCTCATCTGGAAAGTGAATCTGAATAATATCCTACAAGATTGGTCAGAGTCAAAATGGAAATCAAAGGTGTGAAAGCATTTTTATACACAGAAAAATCCTTAATATGTAAACAGAAACTATAAATACACTTTGATCCTACAGTTATATGTAAAATAAAACTTTAATAGTCCTTACTTTCACTAAGTGGTACCTGTAACTAGTCTGAAATTGTCTGGTTAATAACAGCTCTAAGTTCTTGGCTCACGAGGTACAGTGAAAGGGCGATATTATGAATTTCAGGGTTGTTGTTTTTTTCTTTTACTTCCCCCATAAACTCTGTTCCATGTCTCAAGTTCTCCTCCATTCCTTTCCATTAATCTGCTAACTTAAGTACTGCTGTTAAATAATGAATTAGTGTTCATTTTTTAGAAGGGCTCATTTTATAGAAAGGGTTTTGACACTTAAAATGGCATTGCTTCTGCAATCAGGTCTAATGCTTTAAAAAAAAAATCAATTTGTGCCGAAACCGGTTTGGCTCAGTGGATAGAGCGTCGGTCTGCAGACTGGGGGGTCCCAGGTTCGATTCCGGTCAAGGGCATGTACATTGGTTGCGGGCACATCCCCGGTGGGGGGGTGTGCAGGAGGCAGCTGGTCGATGTATCTCTCTCATCAATGTTTCTAGCTCTCTATCCCTCTCCCTTTCTCTCTGTGAAAAATCAATAAAATATTTTTTTAAAAAATCAATTTGTAAATACACTAGTTATTTGATGCCAACTCTATTTCATCTTATTTTTTAACCTAAAAATTTAGAGAAAAAACTAGAACTCATATGACAGAAATTTCCCTTTGAGCTTTACATGGACAGCAACTTTTTTTCTCAATGAGTTGGTTGAGGTCATTGAAAAGAAAGAAGAATATAAGAAAGACACACAAAAAATAAGATTATGATGGCATCGTTTGCTCTTATGAGTTTTAGTCCAAAGATCCCAAGAATGTTTTGCAAATGCTTTACGACTCCATACAATTTTAGAGATTGAAAGGATTCAAAAAGATATTTGAAGACTCGAAGAAAACCTAGGCCATACTTAAGTGGCTTAGTTGGATAAACAAATCACAGTTGAGAAGTAGTTTGTCAGGTGTATCATGAATGATCTCTCAGCAGTCTCTCAAAATAGAACACATCCGGTCCGACACAAATGTGACCTTCACCGAAGCCTATCTGACCTCTCTAAGTAACATGAGGCACATTCTCCTCTTCTCCTTGGTTTACTCAGGGTGGGGAACCTTTTTCCTGCCAAGGACCATTTGGATATTTATAACATCATTCATGGGCGATACAAAGTTATCAACTTAAAAATTAGCTTGCTATATTTAGTCAAACATTTAATTAACTCACCCCTAATGCCTTGGCAGGGCCAGACCAAATGATTTCATGGGCCTTATATGGCCCATGGGCCAGACATTCCCCATCCCTAGTTTATATGAACACAAAAATCTCTTACCTTTCTAAGAAAATTTCTTAAATATTTCTTCCCCCCTCTAAGCTGAGAATTTCTGTCAGGCAGAAAGTGTTGAGATTTTTAGGTTGAACGGTTACTGAATAACTCGAGTTTTCAGTACAAATAATTATCATATATAACTTGTCCTTGGAGCCTAAGGAGATACATAGGTCATTTTCCCTCTCTACTTCATGTATCCCCAGACTGTTTTCTTTCCTGAGGCCTTATTTTATTTGTGGACATTTCTTCTCTCCTATCTCTGTTGTCACATTACATATACCCATAGCAACGTTACTCTTATGTCTAGACTTAATATGCACATGGAAACCACATGGGTTCCCTCTGGATTTCAATAGGACTATGTAGTCACTTCCTAAGCACCTGCCTGGCTGTGACTCTTGGGGCTTTTCAGTGGCCTTCCTTACTGGCAATTTTTGACAAGTCTCAGATTGAATTCATGCAACCTTTCATTAGTACTTGTTATGCTTAGGCTTATTTCGTAGGTGAGGTAGCTGTGCCACAGAAACAGTTAATTAATTTACCTTGCCTTACGTAACTGCTACTGGCAAAGTAGAGACTAGACTCAGCTCTGCCCGACCCCTACCTAGCATTCTCCTCAATACTGCTCAATGGATAAAAGTCATATTTCTGTCTTACTATATATCAGACATATTACTTGAACCTATTTTGTACAAACAACTATTTATAACTCTTTAAAATACTTTATATTGGAACTTATAGACATATGCACATGGGTAATATAATTTTCCTAACACTAATATTAAGGGACACAATTCCCCAGACTGTTAAAAAAAAAAAAAAAGCACACACACACTCATACATTCACAGAGAAATGAATACCAAGCAAGATAACTCCTAAAACTACCTTAAAAATATCTTTAAATATTTCAAGAATTTAGGGCTTGGAACCAAATGGTAAAACCTTCAACACAGGTTGCTAAAAACTCTGTCATCTGTTAGAAGGCCACTAAACTATGAATATATTTGTTCAACAAATAATTCTGGGTTCAGGTGCTATTCTGGGTACTGGTGAGTACAACAGTGAAAAAAGACAGTGATCTTCATGTTCTCTTGGATTACACGCATGTTTTGTGCTATAGCAACAGTAGCTCTCATTCTGATTCTTAAGGTAGGTCTTTCCTACCACTATGTCTTCACGCATGCATCTGCTCTTCACCTAGAATGTTCTGTCATACCACCTACCTGCTCAAACCCCAATCACAAATTCCGTTTTACCTGGCTAGCACTTGCTTACCTTTCAATTCTCAACTTAAAGGCCACTTCTCTCAAAGGTTATGTGGGATTTTTTTCCCTGATAAAAATTGGATGTTTATTTGTTTAAAACACATCTCTCCACTGAGATGTAAAACTCTAAAGTGTAAGAGATTCTAATCTGTTTTGTTCACCAATTTATACCCAGCACCTATCACAGTGCCTGACACAAGTAGCCCCCATAGTTCGATTCTTGCTTCTTTACTTACTACATACTGAACCAGCACTATCTGCTTCCCTTTTCCTCATTATCAACCAAAGGAACCAAAGAAGGGAAACACAAAATTAAGACTTGTGCAAAACCCATGGGTTGATGAGACAGTGTCTGCTTTGACTTGGGGCAGGAGAAGCCAGGACAGTTATAGGACTTTAAATGAAAAAGCACTGTTAGGATTCCGGTTTTTCTTATCCCATCAACTTCCTTAGAACTTACAGTGCTTTTGTCCTAATGGTCAGAGGCTCAGACCTTTTACTCACGTGTTTTTACAAGTAAATCAGTACTATGCAAATGTCCTTTGTTTTTGAGGAACTGTGAAAAAAATAATAATATATTTACTGGATTCAGAGGGAAATGAACAACTAGTATTAAGCACATTTTCTGTGTCAAACTACAAAGTTTGACTGTCTTTATCTTGTTTTACTGTCTTTATCTTGTTCTACCCCTTAAGAGAAGAGCAGAAGTAATCACCATTTTAGAGAGAATAAACTGAGGCTCAGAAATTAAATTACCCCCTAACTGGTTTAGCTCAATGGACAGAGTGTAGGCCTGCGGACTGAAGGGTCCTGGGATTCATTCCGGTCAAGGGCACATGCCCAGGTTGTGGGCTCGATCCCCAGTAAGGGGCATGCAGGAGGCAGCTGATCAATGATTCTCTCTCATTATTGATGTTTCTATCTCTCTCTCCCTCTCCATTCCTCTCTGAAATCAATAAAAAAACTATTTTAAAAAATAAATTACTTATCCATAATCACAGTGTTGTAAGAATATAAACAGAATATAAGCCTATTTATATATAATTTCAAGACACATGCTTTTTCCTTGATATGTTTATTTTGTAAAGCACAAAGCAAGTTTCATAATAAAACTAAAGGTGTGGTGCCTTCAAAATCTCTTGAAGGCAAGGTGGGAAGGTGAATCCTATTCTATGAAGTTCTGTCATCTTCTCTTAGAAGCAAAGCCATGGATAAAAATGTTGCTATTATTATAATAATTATAATATAAGTAATAATAATAATAGCACTTATAATAAAAGAAATATTCATACTTTGGGGTCTCAGAACAAATCTGTTAAGGTACTCAGGGTCATAGTCCAATGCATAACACCACAGGCTATATGATGGTCTAAAAATCAAGTACTGTAAATAAATATCCCATAAGCAAATAAAATTTTTGTCAAACATTGCTATTGTATATTATATTTGACAAATCCTTTAAACTATAAAAGCAGGTGATAGAGCCAGAGAGTTAATTTAGATCTAACACCCACTTTGATTAGAATTATGTAGGAAAGTAATTATTAACTCTATATCTAGAAAACAGTGATTTATTTCAATCACCTTGTGTTTTTTTCAATAGGACTCTAGTTCTTTATTATATTGATTTTTTAATATGACCTAGCAAAATAATACTGTAGGCACCCCTCAAAACATGTATAGAATCTACTCCTACCCATTTGATATGGTTTTTATTAAATGCAAACCAAACATTCATGAAAGTTAGGAGAAACCAAGGTTACCAGAAGAAAACCTCTTAGTTTACCAGGGCTAACTTTGTTTATATGTATACTAGAGGCCCAGTGCATGAAATTCATGCACTTGGGGGCAGGAGAGGGTTCCTAGGTCCGACCTGTGCCCTCTCACAGTCTGGGAGCCCTCAAGGGATGTCCAACTGCCACGGAGGCAGGAGGGGCTCCCGCCAACCACTGCGCTTGCCAGCCATAAGCCTGGCTTCTGGCTAATCGGCGCTCCCCTAGTGGGAGCGCACTGACCACCAGGGGGGCAGCTCCTGTGTTGAGCATCTGCTCCCTGGTGGTCAGTGCGTATCACAGCAACCGGTCATTCTGCCATTCAATCGATTTGCATATTAGCCTTTTATTATATAGGATTTTTTTTGTCTTGAATAGAGTTAAATACTAAAGAAAATGACTAAATATGGGTGAACTTTTAAAAGGCTGCAGGATTAGAATTAAGTGATTTATGAGGTAACATTTGCTAAGTTGGAATTTCTTTAAAAAAAACATTTAGAATAATGATAATGCTAATTTAGTATAGTAAGATTGCACACATTCATTTGCTAGAAATGTCTTATGCTTCCTTCTCCTGTCCTCCATTCTCCCAGAATGACTTTGTGTACACCAGAATGTGTTGAGGGAATGAATTCATGATGATTTGATTTGGTCATTAGCAAATGAACAATTGACCATGCTGTTGTCCTGTCATTTCAGATATGACTAAGAAATAAAATTTTAATTTCAGACTGAAAATTAAAGGGGGAAATTGATGTTTCCTATTACCCTATCCTAAAGTATTTAGCCACTTAGTCATTTTTAGAAGAAAAATACATTCATAATTGTGAAAGCTATCATTCAGTTCTATTCAATGCCATTTAAAGTGATAATAAGTCACTTGATTCTGACTCAAAATCCTCAATTAATTTCAATAGCAATTCTGAGTATGTATTTAACAGCAGGATCAAGGGAGGTGGATTCTGTTCTCATTTCATAGCATTTTCTTCTATTATCCCAGCAATCATTTCCCCCAGAGACAACCACCTGAATAGATGGAAACTATTGTTGTGAGGGGTTGCTTTGCATCAACTTCATTTTTAACTACTAATCAGAGAAACCTAATTAAATGTGCTATTTTCTTCTTCAATTTTTGAAAGTAGAGGCTTAAAAAGAGTTCTCTCTCACTTTTCCAATTATCAAGTCTGGCTTTAGCGCCGATATAAAATTTGGGTGCTGATTTTCCTGACATCTCAAACTAAAATTTAAGAAGAAGAAAAGAAAAGGTAACTATCAAAAGCATAGTTATTTGTAATAAAATTATGTTATCTCTACTTACTAGGTTGCTTTAGAACTATAGCTTTGAAATCTGTCACAGGTTTTAAAAGTAAAATTGCTTGAGTAGCTGAGGAGAACTGCATTAAAATGCAAATTTCCAGCTG
Source organism: Cnephaeus nilssonii (assembly GCF_951640355.1). NCBI lineage: Eukaryota > Metazoa > Chordata > Mammalia > Chiroptera > Vespertilionidae > Cnephaeus > Cnephaeus nilssonii. Next base: position 22,632,754 of record NC_137083.1, read on the forward strand.
TTAATATTCTTTCAAAAACCAATAATCCCTCAAGGCCACCAATATGTCATAATACTTAATGGAAAAATATCTCTTAGGCAGAATGGCCTTTCTCAGTTGACTTTTTATTAAACTTAAAATATTATATGGTAAAAAAATTAAAATTAAAAAAGGGAGCATAAATATAGGACTCAACCAAAATGTCATCCAATATGTAACTAAATAGAAGGGAGGGAGAGACCCAAATTATGTCACTAATTTGTGAGGAATACATCTTGCTCATTACTTATTAATCAAGTAATAATTGGTAATATAAAGTATACACCTCTTAGAAAACAACCCAATAATTATATATTTGTGTTGGTTTATGTGTTTGCAAATGTGTTTCATTTTGAAACTGGCGAACAGAATTATTTATTGGCAACGTAAACTCATTAGGCAAATGAAAAAAAAGACATGGAATTAAATATCATTACTTTTAAAGTAAGGTTTCTAGAAAAATGAAGTTTTGTGAATAGTTTGTTGCTGTAATATGTGTGGGATTTTCAAGAAATAAGACTCAATTTTTTTCTAATATTTTAATGAAAAAATTTGTTCAGAGAAGTTGAAAGAATTGTAAATTGTACATCTATATATATCCCACCTAGATTCTATAAACAATACTTTAATACTTGCTTTGTTACATATATAAGCATCTGTACATTATAATGAGGAATTCTTACTCTAGACTGATTGGTCCTCAACTGGTAAAAGTCTAGCCAATTCACCAGTTAATTAACCAAGTAGTTAAAAATTGTGCCAGTCATGTGTGGCTCAGTAGTTGAGCATCGACCTATGAACCATGAACCAGGAGGTCACGGTTCAATTACTGGTCTCGAGTTACTGGCTCAATTCCCAGTGGGGAAGGGGAGGGCTTGTGGGAGGCGGCCAGTTGACGATTCTCTCTCATCAATGATGTTTCTATCTCTCTCTTCCTCTTGGAAATCAATAAGAATTATTTTTTAAAAAGGGAAATACTATCCTTGATATGAAATTTTCTAAAATTCACATTTTAAGTACTTATATTAGGACAGTATCTGCATATGGGTAAGGTCATTCAACCAAATCTCTGATCTAAATGTGTCTATGAACCTATTAAAAATTAACCCAAATAATGTAAATTATTAGATGCAGAGTACTTTTTAAAACATCTTTGAATTTCTCCTACTCTGGACTACATCTAGAATTTTATTTAGTTTTTAATATCTTTGGTTGAGAAATTAAGTAGTCCAATTTACTAATCTACAATCCAAGATAGGCGAATGCCTCTAAAATGTGTCAGCAGTTAAGCGTCGACCTATGAACCAGAAGGCCATGGTTCAATTCCCGGTTGGGGCACATGCCCGGGTTGTGGGCTCGATCCCCAGTGTGGGCATGCAGGAGGCAGCTGATCAATGATTCTCTCTCATCATTGATATTTCTATCTCTCCCTCCTTCTCCCTTTCTCTCTAAAAGCAATGCAAATATATTTTTTTTAAAAGGGGCCTGTTATCCAAAGTGCTTTCTGGCATATCAACTGCCATTATTTTGTCTGAGGTGTATTTTCCCTATCAACTAGTGCCAACAATGGAAACTAGGTATAAACCTGAATATGTGTGCTTGTTTGTGTGCATCAATCAATGAAATCCCACATAATTCACTATGTGCAAGACGGCCTCACAGGTGCAACTGACTTTAAGTTGTCCCAAATTGTAAATAAAGACAAATCAGTTATTAACAAGAACAGGTCAGATTGTAGAAATAAAGAAGCACAGAAAGGGTTATAATTTACTCAGGATCCCACAGGTAATAAGAGGTGAATTTGAGTGAATGCCCAAACCTTATTAAATCCAAAGTTATCTTCTTTTTTCTATACCAGAAAGTCCTCTGAGAATTACCTGTGTGTGTCTGTTTTATGTGTCAACTTGGTGAGGTTACAGTCCTCAGTTATCCAACCAAACACGAATCTAGGTGTTGCTCTGAAGGTATTTTACAGATGTGATTGAAGTCCCTAATTAGATGACACTAAGTAAGGGAGATTATCCCAGATAATTTGTGTGGGCCTGGCTCATTCAAAAAAGGAAAAAAAAAAAAGAAAAAAAAAGGAAAAGGAAAAACAAGTGCCCTAAGAGCAGTGAGCAGGCTTCCCTGACAAAGTAAAAACTCTACTCATGGAAAGCAGTGTCAGCTCTGCGCATGCCTGAGTGTCCCAGCACGCCCTTCCTGACAGCCTGCCCTGCAGACTTTGGACTTGCCTAGGCAGTACTCACAATCCTGTAAGGCAATTCTTTAAAAATATATATATATAATGATTTCAGAAAGGAAGGGAGAGGGAGGGAGAAATAGATATATCAATGATGAGAATCATTGGTTGCCTGCCTCCTGCATGCCCCATAAATCAGGATTAAGCCTGCAACCCGGGCATGTGCCCTGACCAGGAATCAAACCATCATCTCCTGGTTCATGGGTCAATGCTCAATGACTGAGCCACACTGGCCCGGCTGTAAGGCAATTCTTTGAAATGAATCTGTTAATATATATCTCCCACTGATTGTTTCTCAGCTTGCTCCCTAACTGATACCAACCCAAACACTTAAAAGTTCTGGACCTTCATTTCATAAAGTTGATCTCTGTACTAGAAAATATTTCTTTCTAGAAGTGATGCCTTGCTTAAGCATTGTTGGTGTCATTCCCAGTAACTGGCCACCTCTCTAGAGTTTTCTACTATAGGTACTATTTGCATATTTACATGGTCTTTAGCAGTATCCTGAATGTTTTTGGAATATAGTGAGGATATGATCTGCTTCTTATCACCACCACCCCCTCCAAAGAAACAGGAAAACTAGAAGAGTGTGGTATCACACAGGCCAAAGAAATAGAGTTTTAGTAAGAAATTTGTAAAGAGTATCAAGAACAGTCAGGATAGTCAATTTATTTATGAATGTAGACTCATTCACAATTCCTATATTCTCTGATAAAGCTTTGCCATTCAGTTACTCCTCCTGCCATTTAATACTTTTTAATTATATCATAGTGCACAAATTGGAAGTTGACAAAAGACCCAATAATGGCAAACAAATAGGTTTTCAGAGTGGCTAGAATGCCATCCTCTACCCAACCAGCAGGGGCTTCTGATATCTCAGAATAGAATCATGGAAAAAGAGTTTAGAAATAGAGGATGAAAAAGGCATGAACAAAAAATGGATTTTTCTTTTTGTTAGAAGTCCTGTAACTAACTCAGGCCCATTAGGATCAAGTTCATACCTCAGTTCTTTTCATGTGTTTCATGTGTTATAGCTGCTTAGTTATTTAAGGAATATATATATATATATATATATATATATATCTGAGTAGAGGCCTTTTTCTACATATTGTGATGCTTTGTCTCCAAATAAGGACTTAGAAAATAAGTATTCATCCAATCATTTTTATAGATATTTAAATATCCAGGAATATTCCCTTTATTTTAAGTGATAAAATTGGCCCATCATGGTCTCATCAGTTGCTCTGCAAAATATGCACAGCAATTGACAAAATTCTTCATTATGTGCAGGCTATCATGAGTAAGCACATTATATAATCTTTATGTAATTTTCTAATGCCAGAAATAAAGCAAATCTCCCCAAACAGACCTCTAAAATTATAATGCAATCCACTATGAAAGCTTCTAAATCCTCAAGTCGCTTTCAAGCATAGTTTTGTGCTGCCAGCAGAGTTGCTGATTTTTCAGCTCTCTCTTATAAAATATTTCTTTTCTTTCTGTTTCTGATCCTCTACCTTGCTGGGCAGCCTCATGCCTGGCAGGATTCTTTAGTTCCAAACTAATTGGCAAAAATCCTCCTGGGAAGACAGATTTCCAGCATTTTGACATCTCACACTATGTCTGTGATCTTGCCTCTATAAGGGCTGTTGGACATAAGCAACACAATGTTCAGTTTGTCAAATGGTATAATTAATGTAAAACTGAAATTTATTGTTATCTGTCTACTGGATCCCCCCTGGTGCTTGCATATTAACATCAGAGTGAATTTCATTATTTTCTGAGTTTATTATTATGATGTTCAGAACACTTCATCTTTTTCATACATTCAAACTAGAACACCATTTTTTTACTTTCCAAATTGTTCTCTCAGAGATTATGTACTCTCAAGGTCATATTAAATCCTAGAGAAAGTAATAAAGCCTGTTTTTTTCCTAATTAATTCAGTTTTCTTATGCATATTTGCTCTGTCTACATGGATTTTCTTTTTATTCTTCTTATTCCATTTTTGGTGACACCTCTCTGAAAAGAAATTAGCCCAAAGAAAGAACATATAAACACATGCATATCAAAGTAAGTGTGCCTGAATACTACATGTAGACGACCCCTCCCTCTCCACTTGGTATCATTGGTTACCACGTAAATCATGCAAAACAGCTCACAGTTCTGAAGCTTCAAGAGATTTTCAAGTTTAAAGGATGACTACAGAATAATAATGTTCTGTCAACATCAGTCTGGACTGGAACCAAGACCAATTGAGGGGCTTGGAACCTCATGATATCAATTGTTTTGATTGTTCTCTCAGTTCTTGTTTATGGTACTCTCTATAGTTTTCTACTTTTTTTTTTGCAGCAAAGAACTTTATATTCCACATATAAAATATTTCAAAGTGACTTTCTATGTAATTATAAATCTGTATCTGAACAAATCGAATGTGTAGCTAAGTTCATTATACCAAGCAGTCAACAGGTCAAAGTTGCTAGATTGCGTTAGGAACCCAAAGTGATGTATGCAACATAGCAAAACAAAGGCCTGTTTCCATAAAGCTTACATATAGAATATTAATACCAGAATTAAAATATCTGGAAACAATTCAGCCCTCTATTTTTTAATAAGTAAACAAAGGTTCTCCAAAACCACTTTGTTAAGGAATTGTCACAGAGGCTCAATCTCCAAAAATCTTGTTTTATACATTGTATTTTCTTTGAAAATGATTTAGGATTAATAGAATACAAAACTTGTACACGATTAAGATGGTATTAATTTATGTTAAAATAATACAGTTAAAATCCTCCAAACTATATCGTAGAGTAAATGAATTCTGGATTTTTGATAGAAAGCCTGCAAATAAGATTTTATTTTCTTTTGTTTTAATTCATAAAGCTATATTTAAAATTTAAATACTAAGAGAAAGTGCAGCATTGTAGTTCTATAAAATAAATAGGGTTTCAAAGTCACTTTCAACTGTGTAAATTTATACATAATAAATATGCACATATAAATGTGTATATGTGACTAAATTAAAGTCATTAGGATATTTCTACAGCAAAAGTCTATTTCATATCTATCTGCTTTCTAGAAATTGAATGGGTTTATGCAAAAAGAATCCACATATTTTTTATAATGACACCATTATCCCTAGAATTATTTACCCATACTATTGAGTAGGGGCTATGAAAAAAAATAAAAATAAATTTCTGTTGTGGAAATACAGCAATTTACAGCTAGAGGAGCCTACTGCTTGTTGTAATTTAGACATGTCTAGAAAAGGCTGGTTAATATTGGATATTGCCTAAATATTATTTTATTCAAAGTAATCTATCATGAAAAATGAAGAGATCATTTCATGATAAGATTTTACTGGTATAACTGTGAAGCAAACATTATCAATCATATACCCTGATTTCAGGTCATTAAAAGGAAGAAGAAAATCATTGAACTATTATTGCTTGAGATAACATTGCTTGAAATTAAGGGATAGCTAGTTCTTTCACTTTTGTCATTTTCAGGAAGCAATGTTATTTGAACAAAACACTCATTTTTTTAAAAAAAATGTTCTTTATGCAGCAAAGAACTACTATAATTTAAAAATTGCCATTTACTAATCTTCTGTGAGTACAATATCTTATATCTAATACCAAGGGCGGGCTGCCCAAGAAAAACAAAAATCAACCCTCTTCTATCTGGACATTGTGGCTGATTTATTACTTCATGAGGTTTAATCAAAGTTTTCCCCATCCCCACCTCAATAGCTTAATTTTTTAAACCAAATTGCTTCTCAGTAATTATGTGTTCTCTAATACAATTAATCAGCAATTGCACCTTATCCATTTCTCAATGAAGAAAGGGAATTTTAGTAAGTAAACACGAGTACAGTACTTTTATGTAGTTCCATGGCAAACAGCGCTGGCAACAAAATCTACCACTAGAGCTCATGTTAGTAATTTCCCAAGCTGCTAGGTGTGCAGCGCAAAATAGTTGTTGACCCAGGTAAGAGGAACAAGAGACAGATTATGAAGGGGAGGCTGAATTTCTAAAGACCTTTTTGACATCAGGAGCATATGCATTATTTTTAATTTCTCAGAATATATAGCATTATATGTGTTTGAATTTCCTCCAGAGTACAACATTGGCAATGGAGTGTATCTGAGCTAAGTGTTACCCTCATTTTATTTTACCTCAAATGAGTACACTGGAAAGTACACAGGATTTGGGGTGAATTTAAGGTCTCCTTTGTATCCATCCTCTTAACTTCCCTCTCTGAGTCATTTATTTAAATCTATGAAATAAAGTATTTAATGCCCACTTCATAGAGTTGTTTATGAAATGTTAAGTAGTTGCTCAATAATCTAAATCTGCTTCCACAATTTAAAATTAATGTTATGGTAATAATGATAGGGATAGCAATATTTGAACCTGTAGCCCAATTTTTCCTAGAAATCTTGGCTTTTAATTAAAAAGTAGTTATCATGAAAAAATCATAATTATCCATCTCTAAATATGGAGGCCAGTATTTGTAAGAAGAAGCTTACTCTGAATTTTATTAAGGCACTCTTCAACACTAACCACTGAGCACCTTCTAAAATCTTTTATGGGACAATTTAGTTCCAAGATATAGAATACAAGAGAAAATTTTCAAATAAACAATCTATCCTTATGCTTAAGGAAACTAGGAAAAGAACACATTAAACACAAAGTTAGAAAAAGGAAGAAAATAATAAAGATTAGAACAGACATAAATAAAATAGAAACCAGAAAAACAGTAAAACATATCAGTAAAACTAAGAATTGGTTTTTGAAAGGATAAAATTGAAAAACCTTTAGCTAGACTAATAAAAAAGAGGATAAAATGCAAATAAGTAAAATTATAAATAAAAGAATAGACAGTATAATTGATACCACAAAAATACAAAAGATCATAAGAGATGACTATGAGCAATTATATGTCAACAAATTAGATAACTTAGAAAAATAGACAAATTGCTAGTAATATACAATCTACCAAGACTGGATCATGAGGAAATAGAAAATCTGAACAGATAATTAAGGAGTAAGGAGATTGGAAATGTAATTTAAAAAAAAACAAACACCCGATGAACATTTTGTACACATAATGAGATGCTAAAACACAATATCCCAAAAAAAAATATGTTGACAACACAGTATACTGCTGAGTGTCAGTTAATTATGCTTATTATCATGAGCCTGCTAGGAGCTGCAGCTCACTGCAGATACCCAGCATCATGAGAGATTTTCATATCACATATTGCTTGCCTGGGAAAAGATCAAAATTCAAAACACCAAGTATGGTTCTACTAAATTGAGTATCACTTTCACACCATCATCAAGTTGAAAAATCATAAACTGAACTATTGTAAGTTGGGCACTGTTTATCAGGAGTCATTGAATTACAATTTTTATGGGTGCTAAAAAAATAGTATTAGGAACAGAAGCTTGTAACAGGATCATGACCAAAGGGAATGGAGAATTGTCAATCTGTGATGGCTAATCTTATGTGTTAACTTGGCTAGACTCCAGTACCCAAATATTTGGTCAAATGCTAATCTAGGTATTGCTTTGAAAGTATTCTTTAGATAAGATTAACAATTTATTCAGTATATTGTTAGTAAAGCATATTATCCTCTATGTATGGGTACACCCCATCCAATCAGTTGGAGATATTAAGAGACAAAGACAAGTATCAAAGAAAGAAAGAGCTGTGCCTCCAGACAGACTCTGAACTCAAAGCCACAACACCAACTCTTCACTGGGTCCCCAGCCTGCCTCGCAAATTTTGGTCTTGGCAGCCCCCACCACTGTGTGAGCCAATCCCTTAGACTAAATCTATATCTATATATCAATATATCTATATATCTATATATCTCTCTATCTCTCTATCTCTCTATCTCTCTATCTATATCTATATCTATATCTATATCTATATCTATATCTATATCTATATATTGTTCTGTTTCTGTGGAGAAACTAACTAATATGCAGCCAAAGAAAGACAACACTAAAGAAGTAATGTTTGGTTTTCACTTTGAAAGAGGAAAGAGGAGGGAGTAGAAACAATACTCCAGCAGGAGGAAAGACACGCCCAAGAACCTCAGGTGGGAAGATACACTGCATGTTCAAGGAATGAATGCAGGGAAATTGAGGGGAGTGCCGTGAAATGTATTAAGTCACACAAAGTCCGATCGTGTAGAAGGTGGTCGTTATAGTTGAAGAAAATTCACACAAGACCATCTTTATTTGTATTTGACTGTAATTATTAAACTACTTCAGGAAATTAGATCTATAGAGCATTGGTATTAGCCATAATTTAAATCATCTTTACCCTTTTCTTCTCTACATTAATGGGATGACCGAGAATGAACAACTAACTGCTTTTTACCACCCAAACTCAGGCACATTCTAGGAAAAGTAATGGAAGCAAATCCCACGTGGCTCAAAGAGATGTTTGAAAATGTGAGAAAAGATCAAGTATCTGCTACATTAAATCAAAACATCAGGAAAACATTAGCAGAGCTTGAGTGAGCCTGACAAAAGTTCACAAAACAATTCACTTGAGATAATGAGAAGGAAGTTCAAGTGTGAGGCAGGCAGAATAAGATTCAGATTATTTAATATTCCTTCATTATTGTACTTTCTAAAATGCAATTTGGCCTTATCCTAAAATGTCAGTGCACATTGTTATAAATTTCACTGCACATCTATTCATAGTATAGCTTCTTTTAGACCTTTTCATGCTGTTGTGCACGTTCTCAGGATTCTCATATATTTCTGAAACCACACATGTAGTAGTCTTAAAGAATTAGGAAGAAGCGAAAAGGCAAAAGAAAAAAATAAAGCAAAAAATTTGAAATAGTTTCATTGTAGATTTTTTTACAGTAATACCTGAGCAAATGAAAAAAAATAATAATTAATTATAAGAAAACTAAACAAAAAACAGAAATGCAATTTGTAATATATATTTGAGCAGGAAACAATGCTTACACAGCTATAATAATGTAAACGTTGAGTATTTATTTAAATAACTGGATGGAAGAGGGCTATCTTTATCTTCTCTAATAGAAAGTCAATTTTACCTCTAAAATTGATGAATAAGAAGTATGAGGAGAATACTATTTAGCCATATAAGTTGCAAATTTGGGTAGGGGTCTTTGAAATATTGATGAGTGAAGCAAATATCTATTTTATGGGAAAATATAATATACATCTGTTAAAATTATATGTGTGTAATTATAATATATAAGATATAATTAATATGTATTACTTTAATACAAATAAGAATAATTTAAAATAACACATTGTTCCTGTTCTCAAGGTGGTCACAATTTTGCTTAGATCTTGAAACTTCAGAAGCTCATTAATGTGGATAATATTGAACACCACAATAACATTATAGATTTTTCTAGGTATTCATTTAAGAAGCTTTCAAAACTGGGTTCATCTCTGAGATGCTGTGCTTGCGATTCAAAGCAGCTACCCCCAGATAGTGGCGATGGCTTACTTTCTTGTTATCCAAGTACAGCAACATGTATACACACTCAGTCTGTAGATTCTATTACATTTTGAAAAGGAAATGTATTTTAATAAACACTGACTTTATAATTATTCAGTTATATATACACTTTTAAGACACCCTGTATATACTTTGTTCCCTAACTTAAACTAGTTTCCCTGTTTAATGAATATGGGTTTTGATTCCCATTTACTATACAGCAATTAGGATTCATTGCCAACCAGCATCAAATGCCTTGCCTAATTTGCATGTAGCTGAGTCAGTCTTTGGTGAATCCCAATTAGGTTCTAGTTTTCTTGAATCTCAGTCTAGGGCTTTTTCCACTTTAAGATATTTTTCTGTAGTCTTCTAAAAAAAAAAATGACCCTCTCCATCACCTTTAGATTGTTGAACTCAAGGAATAAGTCAAATCAGAAAAGAATAGAGGAGTTGTATCTTGACGGAACACTAAGTGAGATATTGGTGGGTAGAGGAATTTTTGCTGTATCCTGAAATGCTTTCATTTATGAAATTCCATCTGGGCAGAGAGCCAGCCCTGACTTTGTAGCTCCTGGGACCAGAGTTTATGTTAAAGAGCAGTATCAGGTGAAGAAGAGAAAAAAACTATGCCTGGTTGCCTAGCACTGTGTTCTAGAACAGAAACGGGCAAACTTTTTTGTAAAGAATCAGAGAGTGTAATTTTAGGCTCTGTGGGCTAAAAAAGTCTTGTAGAAACTACTCAAAACTGCTGTTGTGGCATGAATGCCGCCACAGATCTAACACAGAAACAAGAGTATGGTTGTGTCCAAATAAAACTTTATTCATGGACACTACAATTTGAAGTTGATATAATGCTTACATGTCATGAAAGTTTATTTTTTTCAATCATTTAAAATGTAAAAACAAGTCTTAGATCATGAGCCATACATAAATAGGTGGTGGCCATAGTTTGTCAACTCCTATTCTAGAGAATCATACAGATAAAAATGGTAAAAGATCCCATCAATATAAAATGTACATAAAACACATACAATATTATTTGAGTCCAATACCACAATGTCCACTAAGCCGTTGTCCTTTATAATACTCATAGCTTCCCCTCAGATAGATTTCTTGGGGGAAAACACATTCCCAATCTTTATGATATATTGCTACAAACTTTTTAATGGAAGAGGCTCTTTTTTCCCCCCTTCCTTTGCATCATGAGCTTGATGCTCCACAACCACTCTCCCTGTGACTGAGCATGGCAAGTGTAGTTTCTATAACCAAAAATGTGCTTTTCTTCTCCTGCCCACACTGAGCCTAGATGGCACCCTATTATACCAATCACAAGTGTAACAAAAAGTTTCTTTCCAAACCTAAAAGAATGATCTGTGGCAAATACAAAATGCCCTTACAAAGCCAAGCAAGGTAATTTGAAAAAAAAATGTAATGAGTTTCAGGTTCATGAAATGTGATATTGACAACAGCAGAAATAAATTGCTCCTATTTAACTGCAGTCCAGCTCAGAAGAGATGAACATAAGCCATGCTCCAATAATACAGCTGAAGCTGGACCCTGAAAGACACACTCTATTAAGACCAAAGTGCTATTAAGGAGACAGACTTATACTGTAAAGTTGGAAGGGGCAGAGGAGACGAAGAAAGCCTCAATCTATACATCTCGTGGACTTGACAGCACTTCACTTCTTATAAATCTGTCTAAGTAAAGTTATTAAGTGGCTGAGAAATATACCATTGGCAGCCAACCTGGGACAACAATGGAAAATGGATAGCCAATAGACAAGACAGACAAATAAAAGGGCCAGGAAAGATGCTTGCTCACTGATTCTGAGAGGTAATAAACACTGCAAATGGGATTGTGGCTGAATCTTCCAGCACCAAGAAATAGCAGATTCTGAATGGAAACTAAGTAAGTGCATTATCACCTGCTATTTTCTAAATATGGCTGAGTTAGAAGATCTGAATTCTATTGGGAAATGGTCTGGAATTTACTAGTTATAATAAATGTGCTGAACAAAGTCAAAATAAAGTCACCAAAACATGAACTCTAGGATATAGCTCTCTCATCATGTATTCCAGAAGAAAATTTAAAATAATTTTAAAAAATAGCACAGTGTACACCTTACTTCCCATTCCTGAGGCTTTACTATCCAATACGACCAATAAGCAGAAAAGTAATTTATTAATATGTAAGATAAGGCACAAGTTTGCTCATTTTACTTCTGCTATCACTAAATCTAAGTTATGTTGAAGTATCATAACAAAGCACAGATTTAGGAGGCCATTTTAAATTTTGCTAAAATGCCAAATAGATGTGTCTTGCCTTATGAAATAGATCAGTGGAGAAAATGCATAAGGAAATTGTGTCTATTGAATCTTATTTCCCAAGCCTTATAATAAATACATTGAAGGCACATGGTAAAATGGTAGAGCAAGTGCTGATGTGATACTCAGGAATTCTGGGTTCAAATCCTGACTCTACCACTAACTAGATGCATGACTTTTAGCAACTTAATTTGCTTCTCAGTTTCTTCATCTGAATAGATAAAAATTTCTCTTAAGAATATTTCCAACTGACATTCTGTGACACTACATTAGCGTGAATATCTTACCCCAATGTTAGAAAGGTTTAATTAAAAGCTACACAGAAATCAAAATTTAAAAACTTACTTTTGATTAAACATAGAAAAATAATTCACATCACCACAATGGGTTAATGCCAAGGATCCATGGTAATTTTTATGTTTGACATTAATAAAGAACTAGTGTGGGGGTTACTGGAAGGTACAAAATGGGCCATAACTTATCCCATGGACATGTTTTGATTGCTTTGAACTGTGTAAACCAACAATATGTTTTTAATTTTTTAAAATTAATTCTCATCTCCTAAAAATATGGAGACTTTTTTAATAAAAATATATCAGATCCAGAAACACTGTCTTTATTTCTACATTGCAACAGTAAGTTAAGGAACCGCTGCTCTCCTGAGATAGTGAATGAATCTTCCATTCATCATCATCCTCACTATTCCCTATTGTCTCCAGATACTGAAACCCTGTGTCAGCTGCCATTTATCATCTTACCTGCACAGTCAGTTTTTTTTTTAAGCAGAGTTAAGAGAAAATGAAATATTTGTTGAACTCATCTCTCTATCAAAAATTAAAAAGAAAACTACCAGCTTTCAAGAAAGCTGGAATAATATATATGCCTGAGAAGTAAAGACTATGACCACTCACATAACCTGCAAATAAAATGGTACGGAAAGAATTTAACTTAGTCAAACAAGGAAACCATTTTGCTAGAGTTTCCACCAGCGTGGTCCATGTAGGCCTTTAACTTTGCAAGCCTGGAATGGAGAGCAAGCTATGGTTATTTGGATAAAGAAAACCTAATGGAGGAAAAAAGTCATGGAACTTCTCTCACATTCCTCTTCCACAAACCACAGTTACATTTTATTTCCCAGAATTTTGTGTAAATTGTCAGCTTTTAAAAATAGGTAACTCCACATGTAAACACAGGAGCATCTCAAAGAATTATCTCCCCAAATTTCTGTGAACATTTCTGTGACATAGTGCAGAGTGCCAGGATCCTTGCATATGGAGGAAACTAGACTTCAGTAACTCTCTGTATTGTTAGAAGTGTAAAAGGAAAGGAAGAAAACACGTGGACTCTTGATGCATTTCTGAAATGTAATCCTCAAATCTAACACATGTTAAATACCATAAAAGGGGAGGAGAGTGTCTTTACTCCATTTTACTAAAGGTGTAACATTTACTAAAGATGCAACAGAAACAGTTGCCACATTGATCTGATCATCAGAAGTGCCCACTGTCATACCGATAACCCGCCTGGGAACTCTAATGCAGAAGGTCGAAATGGGACCTCAGTTTCTGTGGGTCTTAAAAATCACCCCAGGGAATTTTGATTATCATCTAGTTTTAGTAACCACTGAACTACATTATATTACAGCTAATCTCAAGAATGAATTATATAGATGATCACATTTGTCTACTAAGTTTCTAGACAATAACACAGACGTCTAAGACTCTTAAGCCCTGGCCAGTGTGGCTCAGTTGGTTGAGTGTCCTCCCATACAATAAAAGGTTGCAGGTTTCATTCCAGGTCAGGGCACATGCCTGGGTTGCAGGTTCGATCCCCAGTAGGGGGCATGCAAGAGGCAGCTGATTGGTGATTCTCTCATATGTTTCTCTCTTTCCTTTACTCTTTTTCTAAAATCAATAAAAATATTTTAAAGAGAATCTTAATAAGAATTCTTAGTAAGAATGTCTTCAACAGATCTAGAAGAAAGCTCATTCTACTGACATATTTAATAAAAAGAATCATTTAGAATTCATTTTTAAGTATGATTTGTAAGAAAATTGAATCCAATGGAATGCTACCTTCATTTCTAGTAAATGACACAACCTTCAACCAAAACAGTAAAGCATCCCAATACTGAAAAAACAGTAGTTGTAGGAATAATAGTTAAAAGAGCAAATTTAAATAATATAGTTATCCTTTGAGACTTAATAAATGCCACTTACAAACCTAGACAATGCACGCATTTTGTCTTTATTCATATTCACAATTATCCAATTTTCCCATTATATAGACAAAAAAACTGAGGCTCAAGGAAATTAAAGAATTTGTAATTTAGATACGGTCCAATCTCTGTGATGCCTAAGTCCCTGGTTTTATTCATTTCACTGAGCATTTCTGGCTACAAAAGGGGGGGGGGGGCATTTTTACAAGCCAAGAAAAGGGCGTGGTTACAAGCCAAAGTTAGTACAGGGAGTAAAGGAGTAAAAGCACTCATAACTCCCCTCTCCTCTTCTTGCCATAATTAGCCCTTCACCCATGCTGCCTGTTTCTCAAGGCTATTAGATAAGCCAGACAACAAGCAGCCTGTGGAAGAACTCCTTATTGAATGAAAAGTAACCCAAAACTGAAAAGTAACTCAAACTTAACCCAACCCAAAACTTTTTTACATCATTTTAAATTGCAGTACATTTTAAGTTATTGGATTTTTTTTCCCCTCTCTAGAAATATTAAAAAATACTAAGGAGCCCATAAGTGCCCAGATTTTTTAAAATCCCCATCCTATTTTATTGTTTTATTTTAGTCTCTTCTTTGATTTGTAATGTATTGCAATTTCATCTACATTTTGCACTTTCATTTTTATAGCAGATCAATTAAAGGTAACTGAACAAATGTTTGATTATACTCTGAAAGCCAATTTTAATATTACTTCCTGATGAGACTCTAAATTATGAGAAATGCAATCTCTCTCATTTCCTTTTACTTACTGGGAATTTCCAGTGTTGTAAATCAACTAGCAGGTATTTATAAGTATACATGGAATTTTATTTATCAGTTCTCTATCATGCAAACTAAATAAATAATAAGGTAATAAAAACAAAGTTGGGCCCTAGCCGGTTTGGCTCAGTGGATAGAGCATTGGCCTGCAGACTGAAAGGTCTCGGGTTCGATTCCAGTCAAGGGCACATGTCCAGGTTGTGGGCTCGATCCCAAGTGAGGGGCATGCAGGAGGCAGCCAATCAATGATTCTCTCATCATTGAGGTTTCTATCTCTCTCTCCCTCTCCCTTCCTCTCTGATTAAAAAATAATAATAATAAAAATTTTTAAAAAAAACAAAGCGGAAAACAATGAGTCACAGAACTAGAATTCTTGTTACTCCCTTACATTAAATCAAACCAATTTAATATTAGACAAAGACAAGGCAAATGGGTATGGAAAACTTACATACCAAAGAAACAATTTCATTCAAAATTTCCAGAAATATTTTAAAAGTGGGAAGAATATCAACTAGTCTAATTAAGAACAATTTTGAATTGATACATTTAGACTTTCTGTTGTTTTGTAAAATTATAGAATATTGACAGGAAAACTAAAAATAGTTGCATGTAGTTAAAAGATATGAAATGGCACTTATGTATCATTAAAAACCAAGCACATTATGGAACTATGTATAAATCGATACATCCGTACTGAAAGACAATTTTATAATATATTTTAAAACTCGAACTGTGCATGTCTTTTGATCCAGAATTCCACATTTAGGGATTTCTCCTAAGGAAATTCTCAGATATAGATAAAATTCAAGGATGATCCTCTTAATTTTATACATAATCCATTGATGCCAAAAAAATAGAAGACTGGCTATAACATAACAATATAAAATATATCAACATTATCTATTGCAAGTACTAATTTATTCCATATCACTTAGGTGCAGGAAATGTACATGATTTAATTTTTCTACATCACTTGGGCCCATGCCTTACTTACCAATGAGGAAATATCCTTACCTTAATCATTTGGCAGTGAGGTAGCCAAGCCTCGTCTCCTTCCTCCTTTTCCTGTTCCTGGCTGCCTTAGGCCCTGCTTTCTGCAGCATGAGAACCCTGGAGATCCTGGTAGTCTGTCTGAGGGGCCAGCAGAGCAAACCCAGAATCAGCCTCTGCCTACTCTGCCCTCAGGGTCTCCATTCAGAGTAACCATGGTAACAATAGCCATCCCAGTTCCAGCTTCCCAACCTCTAGGCAAGTAGGCCAGTCTCAGAATTTGTCAAATCAACAATCCTTCTCCTTTGCCCAATGGTAGGAAAGATCCCTGGAGCAGACACCATCAGGCCCTGCCCATATCTCTTGGACTTTTCATTGTTCTCTGATGAACTCACTAGGCCTGAGGCATTTTGTTTTCTTCCCAGAGCCAGGAAAAGCTTTTCTCCAGTAGAGCCATCTGGAGACTCAGGCCTCAACTCATTGGAGTTGGTGTGCAAATATTCCAGCTTCCTTCCCCTCGGTGAGAGGTGAATGGGGGTGCACAGGCGATTCTGAGTCAAGTGTTGTATACCAGTTCATAGTTTCCTTACAGGACTGAGCTCCAGTGGCCCCTATGGGAGCTGGCTGAAAAAAGCACCTTCTCTCTCCTTCCCTTTCCTGCATCGCTGCGCCTCTCCTTTATTGTTT
The DNA here is from genome assembly GCF_951640355.1 of Cnephaeus nilssonii. Taxonomy (NCBI): domain Eukaryota; kingdom Metazoa; phylum Chordata; class Mammalia; order Chiroptera; family Vespertilionidae; genus Cnephaeus; species Cnephaeus nilssonii. The sequence continues at coordinate 22,649,513 of NC_137083.1, forward strand.
CTTAGTTCTGCACCTCCCAAATGACTCTCTGGCACTGGAATCCTTTTCCCCATGTGTGCTTCTGGAATGACCTAAATGACAAAATTTCCTTTTTCTTCTAGATCTGGGCACACAGCTACTTCAACTCAAAGAACTAGCCTCTCTCAACAGATGAAGATAAAGCAAATTCACCCTAGCCAGTTTGGCTCAGTGGATAGAGCATCGGCAGAATGAAGGGTCCTGGGTTTGATTCTGGTCAGGGGCATATACTAGATGTACCAGTTAATAATGCGGATTTTTTTCAATATTTGGAGTTACACATATGTTGATATATATGCGATTTGAAATGTATGCTATTTTGTTGTATTGACAGCAAGCTTCAAAATTTCATGTCAAGTTTGCTGAAGGTGTTAACATCATAGATATTTTTATACTTAAAAATGTTGAATTTTGTGCCAAAAAAAAGAGTATTTGTGGGAAGTTTTAATTCATTACTTATTTTGAAGAAAAAGTTATCGTATACTTCGGGAAGCTTATGGTGAGCATGCTCCATCTCAAGATACTTGTGAACGCTGGTTTAAAGGCTTTAAAAAGTAATGATTTCAATGTGAAAGACAACACCCAGGTCAACCGAAAAAGTTTTAAGACCAACAATTACAAGCATTATTGGATGAAGATGCATGTCAAACTCAAAAACAACTTGCAGAAAGTTTAAATGTTGCTCAGCAAACAATTTCTGATCATTTACAAACAATGGGAAAGATTTTAAAGGAAGGAAAATGGGTGCCACATCAACTGAATGTAAGACAAATGGAAAACCAAAAAGTCATCAGTAAAATGTTGCTTCAACAGCACCAAAGAAAGTCTTTTTTGCATTGAATTATGACTGGCGATGAAAAGTGGATTTATTTTGAGTCCCAAATGCACAACATCATGGGTTGATCCAGGTCAACCATCAACATCGACTGCAAGGCCAAATGGCTTCAGAAAGAAGACAATGCTCTGTGTTTGGTGGGATCAGGAAGGTGTGGTGTATTATGAGCTTCTAAAACTAGGTGAAACTGTTAATACTGATCGATTCCAACAACAAATCATCAATCTGAACCATGCTTTGATCGTGAAATGACCAGAATGGGCCAGAAGACACGGCAAAGTAATTTTGCTTCATGATAACGCACCATCACACACTTCAAAACCAGTTAAAAGCATGTTAAAAGATCTTGCCTGGGAAGTATTAACCCACCCTCTATATTCACCAGACCTTGCCCTTTCAAATTACCACTTGTTCTGATCGATGGCACACACACTTTCTGAGCAGCACTTCAAAACATATGGAGAAGTAGAAAATTGGGTCTCTGAATGGTTTGCCTCAAAACAAGAAAAGTTCTATTGCAACAGTATCCACAAATTACCTGATAGATGGGGGAAATGTGTAGCTAGCGATGGACATTACTTTGAATAAAGCACTTTTGATGTTGCTCTTGAAATTATCATGTTTTCTTTGATTACAAAGTCTGCCATTACTAACCAGTACACCTAGTACTTCAGTTGCAGGCTAGATCCCTGGCCCTGGTCAGGGCACATGTGGGAGGCAACCAATCAATGTCTCACATCGATGTTTCTCTCTTTCTGAGAGCACCTTCCTTCCACTGTCTCTAAAAATGAATGGAAAAATACCCTCGGGTGGGAAAGAAAAAAAAGGTAAAGCAACTTCTCTTTGTGACAGCAAAATACCAAGTTCCCCAAAGATCATCTGATGCAAGCAAGGCCAGATTCAAGACCCTAAGATACAGCTACTTTTTTTTTAATGGAAAGGAAATATACTTCTACTCACTTTCCAGGTTTTCTCTAGCTATGGAGAGAATCACAAAAACAAATTATCTTACTCCATATGGAGAAAATGTTATTCCAATTTTTTGTTCCACATTGTAATATGATCCTATCTTTTCACTGTATTTGTATTTATATTCATCTATAGGTGGGTAAAAGTAGGTTTGCAGTTGCAACACAATAATACAATAATTAAAGAATAATACAAGAATAAACTGTATTTCACATAAATACAACCATAAACCTACTTTTGTCAACCCCTATAAATAGTATAGACATGAGTAGATATGCTAACCATTTTTATGTAAAATAAATTACTCCAACTTTAGTGACTTGAGACCATGTTTATTAATTCTCACAATTCTTGATCTGGTTTGATTTGTGTGACAGCTGCACTCAGATATCAGACAGATATGAGAAGCCCCATACATTGGACCTTTTCATGTGTTGGTAGTAATGCAATTCTTTTATGGCAGGACCATGATTCCAATACAAATATAGTCTCCTTAGAAAATGATATCACCTTCATTTTTATTGTTATCTTGTTAAAGCAAAATGGTTGTTCTCCCTTCATCTTTGTATCTATGTTTGCGGAAATGTAGGGAAAAGACAGATGAATCTGTTCTTACCTGGAAACCTCTTGTCACATATAATTGAGCAAATTTAATCCACATATTTACCCTTTGGGAAAAAGAAAAACTGGGAGATGCGTATTTGTTGAAATCTGGAATACTGTCAACATTCCTATATCTAAAAGAAGCATCTGGAATCCACACTTTATTAAATAGTCTACATTTGCAATAGAGTGCTTGGGTTGCATTCCACAGTATATAAATACTATAATTTTAATAATTGATTCCCTGCTATTCAACATTTAGATGCTATCTCAGCTCTGGGGCCTTTTCTTATTTTTCAGAGAGCAACAAATACAGGTGGTTACATAAACTCACTAATTATTAGGAAATGAGAAGCCATAGTGAAAGTGATTTTAAAAACCTAGATATCATATCTAATAAAATAGAAACATGTAAATTGACTCTACCTCCACTATGCCTGCAAGCCACGCCCACCAGCCAATCAGGAGTGAGTATGCAAATTAACCCAACCAAGATGGCAGCAGCCATGGAGCTGGAGCAAGCAGGAGGCTTGGGTTGCCCCTGGCGATGGAGGAAGCCAAGCTTCCTGCCCGTCCTGGCTGGCCTTGGCCTCCACTCAAGGCTACAAAGTTTCAATTATAGAAGATAAATAAATACCAGATACCTGCTTCCAGCCAGCCCTCGCCTCCACTCAAGGAGGCGCTGAAAAAAAAAAAAGCAAAAAAGGAGGGGCTGGGAGCTTGGGTCGCCGGGGGCCATGGCCAGCCTGCAAACAGCCATCAGCCCCTCACCCAGGTTGGCCAGGCACCCCAGCAGGGACCCCCACACTGAAGGGGGTGTGGCCAGCCTGAAAATGGCCCTCAGCCTTTCACCCAGGCTGGCCAGGCACCCCAGTGGGACCCCCACCCTGATCTGGGACACCCCCTTCAGGAAAAGCCAGCCAGCCCCCACTCATGCACCAGACCTCTATCTATACTAATAAAAGGGTAATATGCTAATTGGACTGGAAGACCTTCCAAGAGATCTTCCAGACATTCTTCTGGACAAAGCCATGGTGGTGGGGCCAAGATAGAGGTGGTTAGAGGCCAAGAGGGAAGGGCAGTTGTGGGTGATCAGGCCAGGATGGGATGGCAGTTGTGGGTGATAAGGCTGGTGGGGGGGTGGGGCCGTTGGGGGTAAGCAGACCAGCAGGGGGGCCAGTTTGGGGCAAGCAGGCTATCAGTGGTCATCAGTTGGAAGTGATCAGGACAGCAGGGGGGCAGTTTGGAGTGAGCAGGCCAGTAGGGGGCAGTTAGGGGCGAGCAGGCCAGTGGGGAGGAAAGATGGGGGTGAGCAGGCCAGCAGGGGAGGCAGTTGGGGGCGAGCACACTGGCACAGGGGGCAATTGGGGGTGATTAGGCTGGTGGGGGGGCAGAGTAGTTAGGGGCAATCAGGCAGGCAGGCAGGCAGGTGCCAGCAGTCCCGGATTGTGAGAGAGTTGTCCAACTGCTGGTTTAGGCCCGATCCCTGTAAACCAGCAGTAGGACATCCTTCGAGGGGTCCCAGACTGGAGAGGGTGCTGAGGAACACACCCCTCCCCCCCAACCCCCGTGCACAAATTTCGTGCACCAGGCCACTAGTCTATAATAATAAAAGCATAATATGCTAATTATACTGGACATCCTTCTGGATGACCTTCCAGATGAAGCCAGGGCTATGAGGGAAGCCCGGGTCCCAGGTACCAGAGGGAAGCTGGTGCCAGCAGCTGGGGGAAGAAAGGCCTATCCTTGCATGAATTCCATGCATCGGGCCTCTAGTAGGTAGATATAGATGTAGATATAGATATAGATATAGATATAGATATAGATATAGACATAGACATAGACATAGACATAGACATAGACATAGATAGATAGATAGATAGATGATAGATAGATAGATAGAGATAGAGATAGAGATAGAGATAGAGATAGAGATAGAGATAGAGATAGAGATAGATTATAGACTAAATAGTCAATACAATTTTCATCAGGTGAATGAAGATATTAAAAATCATATCACTTCAAAAGTACCAGGCAATCAAGAATACAGTAGAATATATTTTCTACATGATATGTGCCAAATTCCACAAATATAAATCACAGAACTAGTGAACCACTCCAGCCAGCAGTTAATAAATAAGTGGTTTATGGATGAAAACAGTTACTGACTATCCAAATAAAGAGAGATAGTATATGTTGGATCTTTAAAGGTTCCAAAATCTCTTTCTTGTTGACTCCATTTCTTAGTAATATTTGCAATGAAAATTTTCAGCAGTGTACAAGTGCATAAAAATTCAGAGACTACAATTTTGCCGCAAGAATGAACAAGCTAAATCAGGATAAAGTAAATGAGAATTGAGTACTAATCAAATCCATTTCTAACTCAGTTTTTCTTATCTGAGGCTCAGAAATAAAAGCCAAATTAGAGAATTTAGTGATTACTATAAATTCTTTTTTATCCTGCACAGATTTCCTACAGAAGTCTGAGGGATGAGAAAGTTATAGTATTACCTTATAGTGTCTGTTGCAAAATATTTCCTGGCAGCTGAAATAAAATGAGTCTAACCCTGATGGAGGGAATCCTACAGCAGCTTCAGACATGCTTTCATGTAATACTAAATGTTTAAATATAAATGGAATATACTTAATTCCATTATACTTGGTTCTGCACATTCAGACTCAGCATTAATGCTCATTGTGTATATTTTGACGTATGTTTGAAGCCATATTCTTTGGTCTTATAAACCTACTTCACTTAAAACTGTTGAATATACACTGAATATACATATCCTATGTAATAAAAGAGTAATATGCAAATTAACCACCACTCTGCTACACCACAAGCCACGCCCCCAGCCAATCAGGAGCAAGTATGCAAATTAACCCAACCAAGATGGCTGCGGCCACGGAGTAAGCAGGGGGCTTGGGTTTCCCCGGCAATGGAGGAAGCCAAGCTTTCCACACACCCTGGCAGGTCCAGGCCTCCACTCAAGGCTACAAAGTTTCAATTATAGAAGATAAATAAATCCCAGATACCAGGGCCTCCACTTGGGTCACCGTGGGGCATGGCTGGCCTGAAAACCAACACAGGCCCCTCGCCCAGGCTTCCCCACGCCCCAAGGGAACCCCCACTCTGATCCAGGACACCCTTCAGGGCAAACCAGCTGGCCCCCACTTGTGCACCAGACCTCTATCCTATCTAATAAAAGAGTAATATGCAAATTGACCATCACTCCAACACACAAGATTGCTGCCCCCATGTGGTCAAAGACGGCTGTCCCCATGTGGACACAAGATGGCTGCCACAAAATGGCCAGCAGGGGAGGGGAGTTGGGAGGGACCAGGCCTGCAAGGGAGGGCAGTTGGGGGCAATCAAGCCTGCAGGGGAGGGCAGTTTGGGGGGACCCAGGCCTGCAGGGGAGAGCAGTTAGGGGTGACCAGGACTGCAGGGGAGGGCAGTTAGGGGCAAACAGGCTGGCAGGGGAGCAGTTAGGCATCAATCATGCTGGCAGGGGAGTGGTTAGGGGGTGATCAGGCTGGCAGGCAGAAGCGGTTAGGGCAGACAGGCAAGCAGTTGGGAGCCAGCAGTCCTGGATTGTGAGAGGGATGTCCGACTGCCCGTTTAGGCCCGATCCCACGTGGTTACATCGCCATCTCCCATTTATTTATAAAAAAAAGTTCCGTCATTTCAATGTATGTACATATGTGCTTTATGTTTTTTATTATTTATTTACCACAAGTAAAGGTCAGGAATTGTTATCTTTTAAATTTTTTTTTACTGTTTCACTTCATTACTGCTGTGTATGTGCTCCATGTGAGGGACGTAGGTGCTCATGTAGGTGGGTTCCGACTTATGGCGAAAATCACGTTACGTTGCTGTAGGAACGGATCTCCACCATAACCCGAGGACCTACTGTATTTGTCTGTGCCCATCCACGGAGCCTCAGTTTAGCCATCTTCCCTGAGTAATATAGTCCATTTTTTTTAACTTTTCTATTTATTGCCATTTTAAAAAACCAGAGTGCTAGTTTCAAGCTAATAGGGTCTGTATAGGAATTGGTTGTATTCTAGGGTGTATATTTGCAAAATTAGAATCTGCTGTTTTAAGAGATGTGGTGGTATTTAATGATGTTTAGAGACCTGAATGGTAAATTTTAGTTGGGATGAAGTCAAGAACTGCCTTTTCACCCATTTACCATAAGAGGGAGATATTTATGAAATATGTTGTTTTCATTGCTTAAATTGTGAGCATACTGTATATGTGAAACAATGACTAATTTAGTATTTAAGAATATCTACAGATGATGTATCATAGAATTATATACTTGAAACCTATTTAATTTTATCAACCAATGTCAGCTCAATAAATTTAATTTAAAAAGAAGTAATTTCCATATATGTTTGTTTATACTGACTAGTTAGATAAGACATATTTTCTGAAATGTAAGAAAGTTGGGGATTGGTGTCATAAATACATTAATTGCATAGGATTAGGTGTTTTTCTATTACTAGGTCAATACCTGCTTTGTAATGCATTTGATACCTATACTTAGCATGACGCATCTTGCCCACACTAAATCTTACAGCATTACCTCCTTAAACTTCATATTATTTCCTGGTTTATTAAATCTTAATCCATTATTCAATTCAGGTGACTCCCGTTGTTAAAAATTCACTCATTCCTTATATTGTCTTGGTTCTCTCTTAAGTTTACTTATAAAAATAAAGGGTCATTTGGCTGTTTTTGAATAAAGTGAGAAAAGTCACAGAAACACTTCCAGGAAAGCAGAACTAAGAACCTGGTTGCTCCAAATGCTTCCTTGCAGAGCATGTGCCATCTACAGCCAGATGGATAAAGCTGGACAGGACGGCAGATGAACGGGAATTCCCCAGCGGAGAGCTGTTGCCCTGCTCTCACGGAGCAGGTGTACGGAAGACAGAAGAGATCAGAACTTGTTAACAGGGCAAGCCAAAAAATTCAGGAATTTGCAAATCGAACAGGTGAAAATGTAACTGGTGATAATTGAAAGCTAATTATCGTCAGCTAGCAATTGGCAACCAGGTGCTCTGAGTCACCTAAAAGGCAAAGCAGGGAGGACTGTGAAGATATTTGCTTTTGGCACAGATGAGATTAATGAGTTTCCTGACTGAGGCTTCAGTATAGGAAAATGATTAGTCTGTTTATTGCTGCTGTGTTTTAGTCTGCCGAGGAGCCAACCAGGAAATAGCAAGGGTTGCAAAGCAAAGTAATTATGGCTTGTAAGAAGTGCCTTATTATTTTTCTAAATTGGTTTTTCCCAAGTGAATAAAGGCAGAACTATTCTAACCGCCAAAGTCATGTCTACTGGCTATAAGCCATCTTGGAAGTATGGTGTCTTTACCTTTTTAAAGCAGGGCTAAACACAAAACATTCCAGGTAAAGAAATGGCTTCAGGTCTATTGATACATATTACATATTCCTTAAAGGCATTTTTTTCTTTTAGAATCTGCCTTCCCTCTGAGATTCCACAGTCTGTCCCATGCTTCTAAAAGTGAAAAAAAGTTCTAGTTTTGCAAAAGTGTAATAGGTTTCTCTTTCTAGATGTTTAAGCTGTTTTTTTTTTGTCCTATTTAAGACATCTATGTATACACAAAGACCATAAATATGCTATATTATTTTTTTACTTCCCGTATTTTTATCTATAATCTTCTTGAAGTGGTTTTTGTATATGGTGAGACATAGGATTTACATTTTTTTAAAATCTTTATTGTTGAAAGCTTTACACATGTCCCCTTTTTTTCTCCCATTGATTCCTTATAGCCTGCCCTTCTATCGCCCCAGGCCTTCACCACTCTATTGTCTGTGCCCATGGGTTATGCATATATGCATACAAGCTCTTTGGTTGATCTCTTCCCACCTGCCTTCCCTCTGATATTCGACAGTCTGTTCCGTGCTTCTGTGTCTCTGGATCTCTTTTATTCAACAGTTTATTTTGTTTAATAGATTTTCCAAGTGTCCTTTAATAACATGCTATTAGTTGCAAAACATAACATACACACACATGTTTTTGTGTTTAGTTGTGTATTTATTTATGTAATATGTAATTATATATTTTATATAATACTAGAGGCACAGTGCACGAAAATCATGCACAGGTAGGGTCCCTAGGCCTAGCTGGTGATCAGGGCCAATCAGGGCCTTCTGGCTGACGGCCAGGACCTTCCTTCACTCCACACCGTCCCCCTGGTGGTCAGCGCACGTCATAGTGAGCGATTGAACTCCTGGTCTCCCGGTCGAACTCCGGAGGGGACACCTTGCATATTAGCCTTATATATAGATAGATATACAAATAACTTGTATCTCCACATATTGTTTCATATGCTTTTAAAATATGTTAATAGGTACACACATATAGAATAATATGTCTTCCTGATGCATTAACCTTTTTTTTTACTGTAAATTATATCTCTATCTCTAGAATGTGTCTTAGTTTAAAAATCTACTTTTATAATATTGGATTACAATATTAACCTTTTTAGATTAGTGTATTTTACATTTTGCTTCCAACTTTCCATGACTTTAAATTTAAGCTATCCCTCTTGTAAGCAACATCTAAGTAATTTTAATATTTTCATTTATTCTGGTAATATTTTTCACTTATAGTATTTAGTCCACTTACATTTGATGCAATTATTGGTAATCTAAGTTTTAAATATTACTTCACAAATGCACACACTCACAAACACATCAGTATGTATACATATGTAAACTCCATAAGATATTATTTTTATTCTGATCATTCACTACTTAACTTTATCCATATATTTACTCTTTCTGATCACAAGTTCTATGTGATTTGGTACATCTCCCAATGGCTTCAGATTATTTTTTAATACAGTGTTATTAATTGTTCTGCCTGGGGAGTTTGTTATTATACAACTAGAAGCCCGGTGCACGAAATTCGTGCACGGCGGGGGGTTGTCCCTCAGCCCAGCCTGTACCCTCTCCAATCTGGGACTCCTGGAGGGATGTCCGACATCCCTCTCACAATCCAGGACTGCTGGCTCCCAACTGCTTGCCTGCCTGCCTTCCTGATTGCCCCTAACCGCTTCTGCCTGCCAGCGTGATCACCCCCTAACCACTCTGCTGCCAGCCTGGTTGATGCTTAACTGCAGGAGAGGGCAGTTAGGGGTGACCAGGTTGATGGTCACCCCTAACTGCCCCCAACTTGTTTGCCCCCAACTTCCCTCCTCTGCCAGCCTGTTTGCCCCCAACTTCCCTCCTCTGCCAGCCTGGTCACCCCTAACTGCCCTCTCCTGCAGGGTTGATCACCTCCAACTGCCCTCCCTTGCAAGCCTGGTCCCTCTCAACTGCCCTCCCTTGCAGGCCTGGTCCCTCACAACTGCCCTCCCTTGCAGGCCGGGTGCCTCCCAACTGCCCTCTCCTGCTGGCCATCTTGTGGTGGCCATCTTGTGTCCACATGGGGGCAGGATCTTTGACCACATGGGGGCAGCTATATTGTGTGTTGCAGTGATGATCAATCTGTATATTACTCTTTTATTAGATAGGATAGAGGCCTGGTGCATGGGTGGGGGCCAGCTGGTTTTCCCTGAAAGGTGTCACAGATAAGGGTGGGGGTTCCCTTGGGGTGTGGGGCGGCCTGAGCGAGGGGCCTGTGGTGGTTTGCAGGCCGGCCACGCCCCCTTGCAACCCAAGGGGAGGCCCTTGTATCTGGAATTTATTTTCCTTCTACAATTGAAACTTTGTAGCCTGGAGCGGAGCCAAGCCTGGGGCTCCGGCAGCCATTTCTGTGGCAGTTAATTCACCTTCTACAATTGAAACTTTGTAGCCTTAAGCGTGTGAGCCCGGCCAGGGTGTACAGAAAGCTTTGCTTCCCCTGTTGCCGCCGGCAACCCTGGCCTGCTCTCTCAAGCTCCATTCTGCTGCCATTTGTTTGAATTTGTTTACCTTCTATAATTGAAACTTTGTAGCTTGAGTGGAGGCTTAGGCCTGCAACGGCTATGGAAAGCTTGGCTTCCTCTGTTTCCTGGGAAACCTTGCTCTCTGTGGCTGTAGCCATCTTGGATTGGGGTTAATTTGCATACTCTCCCTGATTGGCTGGTGGGTGTGGCTTGACTGGTGGGTGTGGTTTATGTAGCGGAGTGATGGTTAATTTGCATATTACCATTTTATTAGAGAGGATAAAGTTCACCAAAGCTGGTAAACTGAACAGAAATTTAGGAACTATGAGTCAAAACCAGGGACTCACTCTAAAAGAAAGAAATAGTGGTAATTAAAAAAAAAAAAGGCTCCATTTAAATATGAAAAAGAGTTCATGGTCAAGCAGAGAATTTTAACCCTTTGCACTCGCTTGCTTTTTTCTCGATTCCTTTATTCTCCTCGGGATTTAATTTTTTAAATACCCCAGATTTTACAAAGCGCGGCAGTAGAATAAAAAACTGGAGTTTCTTTTCATACAAACTTATTTATTTGGATTTTTTTTATATTTCAAATTATTGATACATTCAATACAATTCGACATACAAGCTGCTACCGATGCTAACCGTGTTGAGTCACCCTCGACATCCGAGTGCAAAAGGTTAAAGCAGTGTACTGCTTACAATTCAAATCCCTGTGCAATTTTTGACCCAAATTAGAAGATCTCACAAAGTGGAATTTATCTAAAACTTGTGGACACACTATGCTAGAGTTTTTTTAGAAATTTATTCTATTTTAACTTAAAAACACACTTGTCTTAATTTAATACTGTGTGTAAAAACTGTGTTGTGCTACCATTTGAAATTTAATTGCTTATGAACATGTTTCCATAGTCCCAGACACCTTCACATAGCACATATCAAATTGCATTGCTAATGTTTGTTTATTTGCTAGTCTTCCCTACTATACCGCAAGCCCATCAGAATGGAGAGGGAACTTGGCTACATATCCCATATCCCCATCACTTAGTACAGTACAGTAGGACCTTCATAAATATTCATTCATGCTTTTAAATATTTTGTGTTACCTTATCAAATATTTTCAAATAATTTATTCATTTATTCAATGGTACCTGTTAAGTATTTGACTGTATGAACAATTCCTTTGAGAAGATATGTTACAAAAGATTATTTGTTGATGTTTTTGTGGTGGTGATTTGATCATGCTTAATTGTCACTCTGAATAATCTAGGAGAGGAGATTAGATTATTTAAAAAGAATAATAAAGAATTCCGTTTCTAAGAAGACAGAATTTCTCTAGTCGTAACCAGGAGCACCTGGAGTGCTAGCTCCTCACTGTAATAGGAGGCGAGGTAATGTGTAGAAGCACAGCTATGTTTGAGAATGGGTTCTCTTTTGTCTATTCCTATCATTTGTCTCTGTAAATAGAAAGTAAAATAATATGCTGACACTGAGGAAAGTGAGACAGTGGACATGAAATTTTAAATTGAGAAGAGTGAGACCCTTTGAAATGTCAATGTGGAGAGTGGGATGGTTGGCCAGAGAAATGTACCAAGATTGCTGAACAATACTTAGAGTCAACCTGAACTTAAAAGTCATGACTTTATAGAAGCAGCAGTCTGTTTTATTGTAATATTTTCTCTTTGTGCTCCTGAGCACCAGTACAAATAAAGCAGATAGTTGTGTTCATCCAGGAATATGAGTCTGCTAGAGAGGTGTGACAAAAGGAAAGGAAATTATGAAATTAGAGAGTTTTGATGTGATAGGCCTTGGGATTTGAATTGAGTATGAAGGTAGTGAAGAAAGGAGGGAGCTGGTGAGCTGGGAAATGAAGCAGGGAATGAAAGGGCTGAAAAGAATTAAGAAGAGGCATCATGAGAGTTACTGAACAAATACGTTGGAAAAAGAGGAGATCTGAGTCAGAAAGTTGTATTATTGAATTAGCAGTTTTAGGATGCAGCATTTATGGGGCAAGATATGACTATGGAAGTATGTTGTTGACGTGAAGAGAAAATAAAAGGTAACAGAAAATTTGGTCAATGAATTGACCAGTGAAAGATAGTGATCTACATCCATATAGATTATAAAAACACTCAAGAATATGGAGCTCCTTTGGTTCAAAGAAATGGGTCAATCAGCCTCACTCTTGTATTCTTTAATGCTTCAGACATATCTCTGCATGAGGTAGGGAACTCCAAGCATCAGGAGTTTGAAAAGACATTGATTTAAGTTAGTGAATGGACTCTTCAAAAAATTAAAGTATCTCTCCTTATTTTTTTGCAGTGTCAAAGCAGGCAACTGTAAAATGGAGAGAGTATCATTTAGGGAAGGTAGTTTCTGAAATGAGACCATACGTCAAAACACACTTATACAAACCCATTGAAAACTAGTTTGTATATTTTCATTGTTGAACCAATACTTCAGCATCACAATGGTTGTGCCTGCCCAGCAGCTCTATTGCTATTTCACCCAAAGCTAAAGTGGTGTGAGTAGAAGACCATTATTCTTTACTCCCATTTATAATTCTGGGTCACCCCAAGGGAAAGAAAAATGTTCTTGTACCTATAATCCTCATCCTTACCCAAATACTAAAAGTAGGAAAATATTCCAGAAAGCTTTTATCCACAGAAAAAGGCATGGAGGGTTCAATTTTACACGATTTGTTTCTAGGGACACTTACATCCTTATTTTTAAGGAAGCAAAGCAGTATAGAGAAAAGAATAAAACAGCACAAATAGAAACAAGACAAATAACCACTTCTGAATTGCTAGCAGAGGGTGAGGAGAGGTTAAGTACCAAGCAGTTTTCAAAAAAGATTCATAGAACTAATTCAGCTTGTTCTACTTTGGCAGAAGAAAATTCAGGTCCTTGTAACCACTCCAACACGTTGGGAAGAAGAGTGAGTCCTCTTGCCCTGCAGAAAGTAGGTCACACATATGCCAGGTAGTGTTGGATTATTTAAGGGATCATTATTTTCTTCATGAGTTTCCCCTTAGACCTTTGTTCTCTACTTTTTCCTTATTCATGTCCATGGTTTGGTCATTCCACTGTTCATTAGCATCTAAATTAAAGAGTTAGAACTTAGGGTTAAGTTGAGATTTGTTAGATGCTCCTAGAGGGGGATAGAGGTGGGAGAGTAGCAGCAGGTTCAGGAATAAGGTTCATCTGTACCAATTATTTTCTTCCTGCCCTACATTTCATCTTGGAGATACTCTCCATTCCCTCTTCTAAGGCATCATGCTCAATGCTCCCACTGAGTGGGCACTGGTCCATGTAACCTAGTGCCCTAACCTTACATGATGGGAGTGGTATAACAGTCAACTCAAGATGAACCTGTTAGCCATTTTTCTTGGGGTTGGGGCTCAAGAGATTGCCTCTAGTCCAGATTGGGACCTCCAGGTCACATCTAAACAGGGCCAATCTTTAGACACAGGAGAATTGAAACAGGCACATGGTGAGGAGCAGCTAAGAGACCATAGAGTCCTGAAGGAAGAATCAGCACAATTAACTTTCCAATTCCTGGTTCTTGTAGCTCACAGTGTCTGCCAACAATTCCTGACCCTGAGTTTGCAGTCCGACTCCAGAATGTTTCAACACACACACACACACACACACACACACACACACACACACACACACACACCTCCTACCTTCTCTCTTTACTTTTAAATTGAGTTCTGTTCTTTATATCTAAAGAACATTTGATATCCCAAAATTCATTACTAGAATACTAAAATAACCTGGAGCCCAAGCAGAATTAACATTTTTTTAAAAGTAAATTATCGCTAATATAAGGAAATGACATTGTAGTGTATGTACTATAAATTAAAAGCTCACTAGCTGTTTTATTCTATATATATATATGAAAGGATGAAAAATATTTTAAATGGGTAAGAAACTGACAGACCTATGAGGAATAAATTGGAGGAAAATGTCTGAGCAATTGATTAATAAAGGTGATAGATTCTCGGCACAAGGTATCTTTAGTTTTGACTCCATAATTGGATACACATTTCACTTAGGGAAAAATTACATTATGGAAAGAAATAAAACTGGAAAGACATAAAAGAGATAAATGATTGAAAAAGTAAAACAAGTCTATCAAAGAGGAAAGATTGACATGAGCTGGAGAGGAGGCATTTTTACCTTCCAGAGTAAGACCTGGATCCCAGGGGCATCCATGTTCTTGCCTCAACACAAATAGAGTCACCACTCTTTCCTTGAACAAGCAGAGAAAATCTCTGACCTTTAGCTCTATATGGTAAATTTTTCTAATTTAAAAAAAGGAACGTTACCTGTAACTACTAGCATTATAGTATGTTTATCTGTCTAATTGCAACATTCTTCTCTCATGCCATCGCTGCCCAACTACCAAGCCCCACAAATTCCTCCATCACTGAGTTCTATAATCTCTCTCTCTCTCTCTCTCTCTCTCTCTCTCTCTCTCTCTCTCATACACACACACACACACACACACACACACACACACACACACACACAATCACTACCACTTATTGATGTGTTGAATGCCACCCACTCTAACCATAACTATGTACTGGTTAGGGTCCAACCAGTGAGATCCCTAAATAAGGTTTATCAATGACCCTCACCGCCTACAGGATAAAACCTCAACTCTTTAGCTTGGAATACAAGGTTCCTTGTGATATGGCCCTTCCCACTTTTGAGCCTCATCCCATGCCAATCCCTCTCACTCTAGCCTTGTTCTTACTCAATGTGTTTCCTTCTCACCCTGTCCCATGGCACATATTGTACATTCTACCTGGAATGCCCAATCCCTTCAGCTCACCAGACCTGACTATCAGTCACTTCTAAAAACTCAATTCAGATTCACTTCCTCTGGAAATATTCACAGGTTGCCATTCCCTCCCTACTCTAAGACTGGGCAAAGCATAATTGCCTATTTACAGTACTTTCTCCTCTACTTGACTGTACCCTCTTTAGGAAAGGGAGTATGACTTGCTTCCTATCTTCCCAACATCTATCATAATGTCTAACCCATAATGTAAGATCAATACATGTCAGTTTAATGGATATTAAATTAATTTTTGTTTGATTTTGATAGCTGATACCTCTAACAATCTCACTTTGGGTTTCCTATATGATTAAAATTTAACTAAAAGCTGTTTGGGTCTCACTTTGAAGCTGACTTCTTTATAGGATTATTTTTAGAAAGTATATTATTGATATTTTCATAATCCAGCCATTCAAATGAACTTTAGTCTAGAACAAATGGTCTTTCTAGAAGAAAATGAAATATTAGTAGTTTTAAAATGTTAGTATTTTAATAAGAAAAGGTAATTCTATGTAGGAAAACATCTAAATTTATTAGCTTTGTAATTATAACATTTTAATTAGCAGCAGAAGTAAAAAGGCAAAGCCTATTTTATTTTGCTCATCAGATGCTCTTACTCCTTCAGAGAGGCAGTTTGGGTTGTATTTGCATATCCTGTCAGGTGTCTAAAACCCAAGTCATTACAGAGATTTGCTAATCTTGGGAAATTCTGCTGCTCATCTGTAATAAGAAGTACTCTCCCAAGAAAAAAAGACTCCCTGGTGGAGTCTTTTTGCAACATTAGATGCAAAGCAGTGCAATTCTGCTCAAGATGGCCTTGAGATGGAGCCCATTCATGGATTTTAGCATCCATGAAATTAGAGGAATAAGCATACCTTGAAGATGGTTTTATTTTCTTTTAGCAAGCAGGATAGTACTTTCTTGCTTTACTGCTTCTTGAAAAGTTTTTGGATCTTCAAATGGCATTAAAAGCTAGAGAATAGAAAACAAAAACTGCAAGCAATTGCCCAGCTAATGTGTGCCTCAGATGCAAAGTTGGGAAAAAGTAGAGCATCTTCAAAGAGGATAATCAGCTTGTAATGAGTGATAAAAATTCGATTATCTACCAGTACAAATTTGTGCAACAAATTGCTATCAGCCACGTATGGCCTAGAAACCTATTTGCTAGTTTCAAATCATTTTGACTTTCAAAGAAAAAAATAACCACAAAGACCTCAAACATAGTTTGTTCATATTTGTTAGTGTCTATCAAATACAGCTTTATTTACCATTTATGTATTTCAAATTATCTTCAAAATATATCTTTTAAACATAAACCATTTTGGAGTAACATTTTCAAAATATATTCATGGGATAATAATTGATGCTTCTTGAAACAAGAAAATATCAAAATAAACTAGAGTTCATGGTCAAAAAATTTCAGAAATCTCATGCGTAAGCAAAGGTAAACAGGTTTCTTTACTGTTGGATATCTTAGGGACCTCATTGAAACAATATGCATTGTGAACCTCCTGACAGAAATGGTTTACCAAACTCATTTTACCATTGAATCTTTTTTTCCAGAGCATAATAAGACCACTACTCTACTTTTCCCTAATAAAGGCCATATGAAATACTTGTGACCAAATAGTCATAAAAACATGCGATCTCTAAAATCCAATCTCATTGGATTTTGCTTCTGTATGTCTGTTTTGTTTCACTGCAGTTGCTGTACTGCAATGATTCAGTGACAGCTAATTCTCAACATGACATCAAGAGACTTAGAATCATGTGTTCTGACCATTTGGCTTGAAAATAAATGAAATCAGTATGTTAGGGAAAAATACCAAAAATTTTATGAGGTCCATTCTGACCAGCATCTTCACTGTTTAGCTCCATATCTCATCTCTTATCCATATCTATTAGTACTTCCATCTTTTAGTAACCAGAATGTGGAATAACTTCTTTCTAGAGAATCATTTTTAATCCAGCCATTCTGTAGATCAAAGAAAAATGGATGTCACTCTCTTTTGGCCCCAAACCTCTAGAACCCCCAAATCTTTAGTCACTTAGTAGCAAAAATCCAACATAACTTAAAGCTGCAAAAAGATAAATTTAACATCTTTCCTGACCTCGTAAAGTCCTTGAAATGTTGTCTCAAAATAATCACTCTCTTCTAAAATGGGCATTTAAGTGCAATGAAATTGTCTGTTTGCATTTCCCTTTTTTTGTAGTTTTTTTTTCTTTGAGGTTTTAATTGTAGAGTAGTTGTAAGTCCAATGAGAACAGGGCTTTTGGTATTTGTGTTAATCATTGTAATCCGGTTGCCTATAACTGTGTCTGATGTACAGCATAAAATATTGTTGAATGAATGAATTAACTTTAGAAAATAAATTCCCCATATCTCTGTGATGATAGAAACCTCTTCTATCTATTATACATAAAAGAAAAATGGCAGTGGCAAGAGAATCTGGCCATTCTGATTTTACTCAATATCAGTGGGATCATTACTGACATCCCAGGTTAATACAATAAATTCTAGCCTTTACAACTATAAATAATGTCAACTGGTATCACCCTGACCTTTGAAATGCAAATAAAATGGATTATTACAAACCAAATTTGAAGGGGTATCTCTCTCAATCTCTCTTGGAATTCTTGGAGGGCTTATATCCCTCCTAGTCATCACTGGCTACAAGTTATTCTTGCCTCTTAGTTCAGTTTGTCTTTCTGTCCCATATACGTATATTGTCCCTTTCCTTCACTGAGCCACTCCCTAGGAGAACGCATCATGATTCTTTCATTCTCCACAACAACCACTAATGTGAGGTTATGTCTGTAATTGGCTTTTTCTAGAGATCTGAGTCCATGGATGAGGTTATATCACAGCAGGATGAACAAACAAGAATTGAATCCTTTGTAGTTTAGCTCTTAAAATTCTTTGTAGTTCAGCTCTAATATTCCTTTGGCTATGCCATGACAAGGAAAGTGTCATTGCACATTCTCTTCACAGATTCCTGTGTTCTCATAACGTCACCTCTCCCTGTCTTGCTACTCACTTCTTATGCAGAGATTTTCCCACACAGCTGTCTGGGAGAATTCAAATGAAAACTTCTCAACCAAACTCATTTTCAAACATAATTGTTTCTTATTGAATGGTGTTCTAATTCCCACCCCTCCTCATACTACTTCCCATACCACCTGCAGATAAATGGCGATCCAGGGCTAAAAGGTGAGGGTTGGGTGTGGACTTCTGGGAGCATGAACCTTATTTGAAGATAGGTTTTTACCTGCCTTGGGACTGACTGATGGAGACGGACCCACTGGAAAGACTAAGTCATACTCAAGGTGACGTGGAACATTTGAGAGCATCCTTTAAAGGCCCCATTTCTTTTGGAAATATTCATTCTAAAATCATATAAATTTTTTTCTGACACCATCTTTTTCAGCCATGTTTATTTTGCCTTATAAAAGGATATTTAGAAAAAAAAACTTTGGAATATATAGAAAAGTAAAAGAGAAAATTACTCATTGGCCCACCTCCAAGTAGAACCATACTAATCATTTGAGCATACTTTATTCCATTCTTTTTTCTATACAGGGTTCCTCTATGTGAAGTTGTTAAAACCATTTATGTAAATTCATTGATACACCCTGCTTTTTCACTTAACATATCATAAACATTTTAAAAATCATTGTCATAATTTTAATATCTTCACAATAGTCCCTCAAGCAAATATACGATAATAAATATAATAATTCCACTGTTAGATATTTGGCTCCCATATAATATTTTTACATAAAAAAATACTTCACTAAACATATTTATACATAAGATGTGCTCAGTATTAATTTCTTTAGGATTTAGCCTCAGCATTGAAATTAGTAAATCCAAAAATATGAACATATTTAAGGCTCATGATATTTATTGCCAATTGCTTCTAAAAAGTTTGTTATTTTTCACGTTATGGTGTTTATAACTTTACTACATCAGCTTTTCTGTTGTTTGATCTGAATCAAATATGTGCTGCTGCCAAGGCTGTTGAACTTGATAACAGAGACGACACAAAGCCTTTGAGTTGGCATGGGGTCAGTGAAGGTTTCTGACTATCTTTCATCTTTCCCTGTTTGACTGGGATGATCTGCTCTCTTGGTTATGGAGCAGTCACCTTGCAGACTGTTTCCCTAGTGACTAACAAAAACTGGTGCTTTTAAATGTTGGTCTTAGGGGTTTGTTATTATCTTTGTTACCTATATAGGGACCACTGTTTTTTGTAACATTTTTCTAATAGCAAAATTATACATAGTAACTGTAAAAAAATAGAAAGATATAGACAAGTATAAGAAAGACATTTTTAATTATTTGTTGTGCAACCAGCTAGCAGTGATCTCTAACATTAAGTACATTTCCTTCTGAATGTACTGAAACGCACAATGCCACACTCACTGTGTTGCTACCACAACCTCACAACAACCAGGACCCTATGATACAGGCAGCCTGCACTCCTGACTTTTTCAGGAAACATTATACTATGAGATTTCCTCACGCCAGGAAATACTCTTTGACAGTATGAATTTTAAAAGCAGATAGTATCCCACAATATGGATATACCATAATTTATTTAACAGCTCTGTTATTAGACATTTAACCTTTTTTTCTTTTTCATTTTACATGATCTTCTTGCATGTTAAAAGATGTAATAAAGGTCCTTGTACATTAATCTTTCTATGGAATTTTGATTACCACCTAAGGATAAATTCTTATGAAGAATTTCTGAGCCAAAATTTATGAACATTTTTAAAGGCTTTCAGTAAAGAGTTCCAAACTGCCCTTCAAAAACTTCACACTAATTTACTTTCCTTATTCTGTTGTTAAGGGGACAACAGCTTGCAAAGACAGAAAGAGTAGATAAAAGATTGTGGAAATTTAATATTTATTAATACCAATTATGAGCATTGGAGAAGTTTATACTAAAAAAAAGCAAATATACAAACGTACTCACAATGAACCTGAATAATTTTTATTGACTGCTCATGAGGTAATTTGCAACAACAATATTTCAAAAAGTAACAGGAATTTCTTTAAATTTAAAAACAAAACTAGACCAAAAGATGCTTCCTTATACACAAATTTATTTTGCTTTAAAATTCATTGTGGACAGAGGCAAGTTACAGTGTGTACTCTATTTCTTCCACAGTGTGTGCTCTATTTCTTCCAAGTTGCATTTAATATTTTTTAATAAAATTAGTCTTAAAAAGTCCATATAATAAAACTAAGCTATCTTCATCTTCATGGACAAAAATTCTCCTGTTTAATACAATCCATTATAATAAGCAAGTTGAATATACCATTAAAATGTATGAAATGCTTTTAACATCTCTAGGATACAATTATATATAAAAATATATACTGTAAAAAGAAAACAACCTTTCTTTTCAAAGAAATTAACAGCATGGAAACCACTATTTACTGAGAGCAACATTGAGTGGCATAATTCAATTCAATTCAAATTCATTAAGCATGTAAGATACAGTAGGTTAATAGTTGTAGGTACAGGAAACAGTATATCTTTATTATTATTTATTAACTAGAGGCCTGGTGCACGAAGTTCATGCATGGGGGTGGGGGACCCTCAGCCCAGCCTGCACCCTCTCCAATCCAGGACCCCTTGGGGGATGTCCAACTACCAGTAGTCGTTACATTCCTCTCACAATCCAGGATTGCTGTCTCCTAACTGCTCACCTGCCTGCCTGCCTGATGGCCCCTAACACTTCTGCCTGCCTACCTGATTGCCCCTAACCACCTCTGCCTGACTGCCTGATCACCCCTAACCACCCTCCCCTGCAGGCCTAACCATCTCTGCCTCGGCCCCTGCCACCGTGGCTTTGTCCAGAAGGAGGACTGGATGACTGGAAGATGTCCGGTCTATCCAGTAATTAGCATATTACCCTTTTATTAGTATAGATTATTGTATTATTTGTTTATTATTATTTCATATCCTTACTTATGATTTATTTTCTAGGTAATGACGGCTGGTAATTTAACCTACTTTTGCCCACGCCTGTATGTTCTCAATGTGGTAGTAGAATCTACTGGTTTATGGGAAGCCATCAGAGAGGAATGCAGTCTTGTGAGATAAGACTACACAAACAAGAAGGGGTTCGATCATATAAAACCATATGTCAAAAGAAATGGCTCAGTCAGATATAAAGAACAAGGAAAGTAGAAAACAGATCATTTGCATACTTTTTAGTACAAGATAGTCAATCCAAATTATCCAAAAGTTATATAGATTCTAGCAAAGCAAATAGTTGTGGTTTTCTTACTCAGTTCATATATAATGTAGTACATAATATATTTTTACTAATATTGTGACCAATATATAGTCTTTGCAGAGGGAATAATAAAGTAGAGTGATATATATTAACTATAGCTTTATAGTTTTTAGAAACAGAGAAATGTATTCTATCTACACATGCCATCTAGATGCTTTTATGTATACTTTCACTATAATATGTATGTATCTAGAAAGAGAAATGTGTTCTTCCAGTCATCAAAGTTATACAAGTTTTATACAAAATTACAGCTATCTAAACCACGTGGGAATAAAAAAAATCACTTATTATCTATATTGAAATTACTGTCACAAGAGTCCTAAGAATGTCCAGCTTTATAACTCCAATATAAGATTAATACCCAAAGATTAATACCCTAAATGAACACCACTACTGATGACTGACTGGGGGATGTTAATATGATCATACATGCTGATTAAATCCAGGGTTCAGAATCAAAGAAAACTTTGGCTTCATTATACAAGTTGAGCACCTGGTCAGTTCAAATTGATCTGATAGTGGAACATGCCTCTTTCTTTTCTCAGTCTGGCTAAGTAGAACACTCCAAATCAACCTCCAAGCAGATGATTTATAGAAAGAAAGAAAAAAAAATATGCAGCCATATAAAAGCCCCAGGGCTTGTTGTCACCAGTTAAAATTTTATCTGAGGTCAGCCTTAGTTGAGATTTGATCACAATTTTTAAAAAACTAATAGTAAAATGGAGGGCTTATTTGTAATCAGTAATCTACTATTTTCAGTGTTTCTCCAACTGACAATTCCCTGGTCTACTTATAGTTTTTATACTTCCAACATCCTATTAAGTAAATTTTCTAAACTTGACTTTATTGCTGGTTCCTAATATTGCTCATAACCAAGATTTAGGAAATCTGTTTAGGCGTTACAGGCTAAGATGTCACTCATTTCCTTAATATTTTGTCCTACTGAAAACAATTTATGTAAATGATGAATCAGTCTTGGAGCCAGGGACTGTAGGCCAAAGGTTCTCATCTTGGCTTCACCTCACTTGAGGAGATTTTAAAAACTACTGATGCACAGGCTCCATCCTAGAGATACTAATGTAAGTGGTGTGAGGTGGGGGTCTGAGTACCCGTATTGATTCTTAAAGCTCCGCAGCTCCCTTGTCAAATCTAATATGCAAGTGGTTTAGAGCTACTGATAGACTAAAGGTGAATGTAAGGACACATGAACAGAGGTAGTGAAAACAAGAGTCATTTATGAATAGCTTTGACTCAAGGACCTTCAAGGGCCCATTTGCTTGTGATAAAGAAACAATTTTGTATTTTCCTTAACATTACATTTGAATTCTCAGGTTAAACAATATCCTGTACTAAAATCAATAATAGCAGCTAGCATTTATGAAGCGGCCACTATGTATAAAGCACCATGGTAAGTCACTTTACAAACATTATCTCATTTAATCCTTATAACCCTAGGAAGGAGGTATTACTACCTCTGATTTCACAGGCCAGGAATCTGAGGCTCAAGAGAAGTAAAATGATTTGCACTAAGTGAAACCAAAACAGCTTAAAATGCAAATCCATACACAGGGCCTTTCCCAAACTCCCCCTACTTTCCATGTCTACCTCCAGTTTATCAAACAAAAACTCATCTGGCTTTTAAATATACTCATTGTGAAGTCAAGTCAACACATTTCAGAGTGTGCAACCTGTCTTCCTCAACTAATTAATACTACAAATAATTAAATGTTAACACAATTGTCTGTATTTTGACCTCAAAAAGATGTCAATGATGGGAGCAAACTTAAAAAAAAAATCTTCAAAAACATATGAGCTACTTTCTCTCCCTCTGAAAGAACTTGAATCCCAAATGAGATGCTCCTGCCTGCGGAAGAGCAGTGGAAACAGATATTTGAGCTATAGATAGGCTTTGGGGTGATGAATTCACAGGACTTACTTGGACATAAATCATCTCAGAAACAGATTTAAATCCCATTGCATTTTCATACAATTTTCAACTACTAGTAAGTAGCAACCCTGAGCAAAAACACTCATTACAAATATAAATATAAACATATATATGGAAAGGGCCTGAAACAGTGGAATTCTTTAATATCAGCTAAAGTTTTAAAAATTGTTCAAAAATAAAAATCTTTCCTCCAGGCTAATTGTTTTACCAACCCAGCTTCCCCTAATGGGGACATCTGACCCACAAAATGTCATGCAAATGAGTAGAAGATAAAGATTTTATGGGTAAAGCCCTTAACACTGAAGTTATAAAATCACTTTTTAGAGAGGTTGAATTACCAAGTTATCCCATTCCTATTTCACAAGAAATAGCACTTTAGAAATCAGGATCAGATTCATGGTTACTTGCTTTACAATCTTCAATAAAGAACCTCTTATATAGTAGTTTTTCACCAATGTTAGTGTAAAAATGTATCAATGAACAAGTAATCTTCAAATATCAAGTGAAAACATTTTCTAATATTTATAAAAAATGGTGATATTCTATTCACATCATTCCAGAGTTTTTCTAGAAAATTGATGCCACCTCCGTGCCTTATCTCAAAGTCAAAGACATGAACTGGATTCAGGTTCAAGGAAACCATTTGGCACAAAACATTATAATTCAATCCTTTTTTCATGACTCTAAGCTAATTCATCAATCCAGTAAGAGAAAATATGTCAAAAACATTTTTAAATTCTTTATTGTTTAAAGTATTACATGTCTCCTTTCCCCCCCCATTGACCTCTCCCCAGCCATTCCCACGCCCCATAACATGCCCTCACCCCCCACCCCCACTGTCTGTGTCTATAGGTATGCTTATATGCATGCATACAAGTCCTTTGGTTGATCCCTTACCCCTCTCCCTCTTCCCTCTGAGTTTGGATGGTCTGTTTTAAGCTTCTATGACTCTGGATCTGTTTTTGTTCATCAGTTTATATTGTTCGTTATATTCCACAAATGAGTGAGATCATGTGATATTTTTCTTTCTTTGACTGGCTTATTTCACTTAGCATAATGCTCTCCAGGTCCATGCATGCTTTTGCAAATGGTAAGAGTTCCTTCTTTTTTAAAGCAGTGTAGTGTTCCATTGTGTAGATGTACCAGGGTTTTTTAATCCACTCATCTGCTGATGGGCACTTAGGCTGTTTCCAAATCTTAGCTATGGTAAATTGTGCTACTATGAACATAGGGGTGCATATATCCTTTCTGATTAGTGTTTCTGATTTCTTGGGATAGATTCCTAGAAGTGGGATTACTGGGTCAAATGGAAGTTCCATTTTTAAATTTTTGACGCATATAGACCAATGGAATAGTACAGAGAACCCAGAAATTGATCCATGCCATTATGTTCAGTTAATATTTGACAAAGAAGGCAAGAACATCCAATGAAGTCAAGACAGTCTCTCGAATAAAAGGTGTTGGGAAAATTGGACAGATACATGCAAAAAAAATGAAACTAGACCATCAACATATACCATACACAAAAATAAACTCAAAATGGATAAAGGACTTAAACGTAAGACGGGAAACCATAAAAATATTAGAAGAATCCATAGGTAGCAAAATATCAGATATATGTTGTAGCAATATCTTTACCATTACAGCTCCTAGGACAATGGAAACTCCTAAGGATAAAATAAACAGATGGGACTACATCAAAATAAAAAACTCCTGCACAACAAAATAAACCATCAACAAAACAACAATGAGCCCACTGCATGGGAGAACATAATTGCCAATGTTTTATCCAATAAGGGTTTAATCTCCAAAATTTATAGGGAACTCATAAAACTTAACAAATGGAAGATAAACAATCTAATAAAAAAGTCGGGCAAGGACCTAAATAGACACTTTTTGAAAGAGGACATACAGAAGGCCAAGAGACATGAAAACATGCTCAAAGTCACTAATCATCCGAGAGATGCAAATCAAAACGACAATGCGGTACCATCTCACTCCTGTCAGAATGGCTATCATCAACAAATCAACAAACAACAAATGCTGACCAGCATGTGGAGGAAAAGGAATCCTCATATACTGCTGGTGGGAATGCAGACTGATGCAGCCACTGTGGAAAAAAGTATGGAGTTTCCTCAAAAAATAAAAGATTTATTTTAAATAATATAATTTTTCTCATATTATTAAATGCTTAAGTTAGTTTTTTCTTCTCATTTTTTCAATTGACTGTATTGATCTGTGTACATGGACTTAGCATTATACTTAATAAGAAATAACACCATAGTGAAAGGCTAATGAAATAGGAATCAGAAGACAAGTTCACCTCCTAGACCTGTGACTTTGATCCAATGAGATAACCTCACACCTCAATTTTCTCATCGCTCATATTCTGATACTAGGGCCAACCTGAGAAGACAACTTTGACAGAATAAAATGACATATGTATATGAAATAATTTTAAAAGATGAAAAACACTATTTCCCAAAGCACAATACAAAGAAAATGGTCCCATGAAGTAGACTACAAAAGAAAGTTCAGCAGTCAAGTAAGTTTTGAAAATGCTAGGTGATTCACAATTTGTATTCAAAGTTGAAATACTTTCAAGAATTTTCATAGCTCAGTATTCCCCCAACTAATTTGACCATGTTATATATATATATTTTTTTTACTGTGACATTCCTGCTGCTTAGATGTGCTACACAGTGTGACTTGGAACATGGTGTAGAGTACATTACATTAAAAAACACTGTGATAATGTTAAATTGGGCATAATTTGGAACAGAGTACAATTTCAGTTAAGTGTATTATTAAAAGTGTGTTTTAAACTTATAAATTAGAACAAAGGTGATGCCTAAAATGTAAGGACAAAATGTTAAAAAATATAGAAAATTCTCAGTTTAAGGAATGTTTTGAAACTATAATTTCTCCCATATCGTCTTCATTATGAGTAGCTATGAATTAAAGGATTTTCTTCATTTTGTTTTCAACAATAACAACCTCCAAATATTTCTTATAATGGGAAAAGTCTTAGATTAAATTTTTCTCTAATATTTCTAATCTCACTAGTTTTATTTATATATACTAGAGGCCCAGTGCACAAAATTCATGCACGGGGGGGGGGGGAGGGTGTCCCTCAGTCCAGCCTGCACCCTCTTCAATCTGGGACCCCTCAAGGGATGTCCGACTAAATGGGTAGTCGGACATCCCTCTCACAATCCAGGACTGCTGGCTCCCAACTGCTTGCCTGCCTGCCTTCCTGATTGCCCCTAACCACTTCTGCTTGCCAGCCTGATCACCCCCTAACCACTCCCATGCCAGCCTGATTGATGTCTAACTGCTCGCCTGCCAGCCTGTTTGCCCCCAACTTCCCTCCTCTGCCAGCCTGGTCACCCCTAACTGCCCTCCCCTGCAGGCTTGATCACCCCAACTGCCCTCCCTTGCAGGCCTGGACCCTCTCAACTGCCCTCCCTTGCAGGCCTGGTGCTTCCCAACTGCCCTCCCCTGCTGGACATCTTGTGGTAGCCATCTTGTGTCCACATGGGGACAGGATCTTTGACCACATGAGGGCAGCCATCTTATGTGTTGGAGTGATGGTCAATCTGCATATTACTCTTTTATTAGATAGAATAGAGGCCTGGAGCATGAGTGAGGGCCAGCTGGTTTACCCTGAAGGGTGTCCCGGATCAGGGTGGGGGTTCCCTTGGGGGATGGGGCAGCCTGTGGGAGGGGTCTGTGGTGGTTTGCAGGCCAGCCACGCCCCCCAGGGACCCAAGCCGAGGCCCTTGTATCTGGAATTTATTTAACTTCTACAATTGAAACTTTGGAGTCTGGAGCAGAGCCAAGCCTCCTGCTC
This sequence comes from Cnephaeus nilssonii, assembly GCF_951640355.1. Lineage (NCBI taxonomy): Eukaryota > Metazoa > Chordata > Mammalia > Chiroptera > Vespertilionidae > Cnephaeus > Cnephaeus nilssonii. The sequence continues at coordinate 22,676,805 of NC_137083.1, forward strand.
ACTCCGTGGTGGCAGCCATTTCTGTTGGAATTTATTTACCTTCTATAATTGAAACTTTGTAGCCTGGAGTGGAGGCCTAGGACGGCCAGGGCTGTATAAGCTTGGCTTCCTCCATCGCCCAGGGCAACCCTAGCCTCCTGCTCTTCCAGCTCCCTGGCTGCCGCCATTTCTGTTGGAATTTATTTACCTTCTATAATTGAAACTTTGTACCCTTGAGTGGAGGCCTGGGCCTGCCAGGTTGTATGGAAAGCTTGGCTTCCTCCATTGCCAGGGAAATCCAAGCCTCCCTCCTGCACTCTGTGGCCACAGCCATCTTGGTTGGGGTTAATTTGCATACTCGCTCTGACTGGCTGGTGGGCGTGGCTGGTGGTGTAGCAAAGTGATGGTTAATTTGCATATTACTCTTTTATTAGATAGGATATATATATATATATATATATATATATATATATATATATATATATATATATATAATACTTGTACAAGAGGGAATATCTCTCCCTTGCCACCACACTCACAATCCTCATTTCCATAAGAAAAACAATCTGTTCTAAAGATACTCCTGGCCTCTCTCTACTCCCTCAGAATCTCTGCCCCTGGGGAACAGTGTGATATATCTGACAAGTACATGTGCGAAGAATAACTGGGCACGTTTAACTCTGCTGTACCCATCAGTTGAGAACAAACTTGCCCTCCAAAAATAGGAATTCTCACCTTTCTCAGTCTTAAGAATAGTTTATCTAGTTTTCATAGCATTAAAGAACACTGTATTATTTTTTATGTTTTATAGAAAATATAGCCCTTCCTAGATTAACACCTGTAATCTGTTTCCAGCTTCAAACAAGATGAAACTCACATAAAGGTCACACTTCATTCATTAATGTAGATGAGGACATTTAATAGTGCAAGGATCTCTTCAAATTCTCGAACATTTGCAGATAATTATTTGATTTCCTATAGAATTTAATGGAAGCCTCAGAACAAAGGCAGAATGTAAAGGTGATTCCAAAGAAAGCATATTCTGCAAGGAAGCAAAATAATCAAACTAGTTTTACCTTCTCCTGATATGTCAATGGGAGCCTGAAATGTAATTTCTCAAAAGGTCTGATGAGGCAAACTTCTGGAGCAGAGGCAGTTTGTGGAGGAGCTGAAATGGAAAGCCTGTCAGCCACAGTTCTTTCAAAAGCTGGGGCTATCACTCTTTCACTGAAAGAGATTGGAGTGACATAGCGTAGTATCCACTACATCCAACCATATGGCTGTCTATAAGAACACTGTGTATATAAAGCCATTAAGTTAAAAAAAATAATTAAATACAAATAAAGCCATAAGGAGGTTAACGATAAAAGGATTTTTTAAGGTATACTGTAAAAACACTAATTATTTTTAAGTTTCCTCAGATCCCAGAATATTACCAGAAAAATGGGATTTTTCATTATAAAAAATTTTTTTAATTTTATGAACATTCTAAATGTGTTATGTACCTAACACTAGAAATTCAAAATACATGCAGCCAAGAAAATGGTAGACATTAGAGAAGAACTAGACAAAACTAAAATTAATCGTTTCAGGCTTTAATACTCTTCTAGTAGTGATGGAAAAATAAGTATATACGAAAGTGGTGAGGGTATAGAATACTGAAACATTATCAACCGACCAGACGTATTGGCATTACAGAAGACCACAACCCACAACAGCAGAATGCACACTCTTGTCCAGTGCTGTGAACCATCCACTAAAACAGACCACAGGCTGAATCATACAGTAAATCCCAGTACATCTAAAGAAACTGACACCATGTAGAGTATGTTCTCTGACCACTACTGGATTAAAGCAAGCACCCAAAACAAAAAGATGTCTGAAAATTCCATACATATTTGGAAATTGAACAGTATATTTCTAAATATGCCATGGCTCTTAAAATGACAAGGAAGCATAGTATATTAAAATGAGGAAAAATGAAATCAAAACACATCAACATGTATAAACACACAGATCAATGGAACAATGGCAGACCACTTTTATACTTCCAATTAATTTTGGTAAAGTTGTCAAGATAATTAAATGGGGAAAAATAGTCTTTTCAATAAATGTTTCTGGAAAAACTGTATGTCCATTTGAAAAAAAACCTCTTCAACCCACACCTCACATAACACAAAAGCTAACTTCAAATGCTACATAGATCAAAAACAAGGGAACAAAAAAGCTAAAACTCCAAAACCTCTAAAAGAAAATAAACAGTAGAGAAAGATTTCTTAGGGAAAATACCAAAAAAGCACTAACCATAAAAATAATATATTGGACTCTACTTTTCTTAAGTTACTATTAAGAAAATGAAAGCCAAGGTAAGATGAGGAAAATTATTTGCAGCACATAAAGGGGTGGACAAAAGTAGATTTACAGTTATTCATATGGAAAAAGACATGCAAGTTATGATTATTACAATAGCTTTATTAACTCAAAATAATGTCACAATGCAACTGTAAATCTACTTTTACCCATCCCTGTAGATCTGAAAAAGGGCTGATATTCAAAATATAGGGTTGACAAAGTAGGTTTACAGTTGCTTGTATGGAAAATAATATAATTAATAAAGAATACAAAAATAATCTGTTTTGTGTACTCACAACTATAAACCTACTTTTGCCCAAGACTGTATATGAAGAACTTCTACTACTCAAATATTTTAAAGAGTCAAATACATTAAAAGACACTTCACACAAAAAAGATACCGTACTTTCCAGCGTATAAGATGACTGGGCGTATAAGATTTTCCTGGGTTAAAAAGTCGTTTTATACGCCGGAAAATATGGTATATTGGACTATATTGATGGGATTAGATATAATGGATTAGATATATTGGACTACTGTATTTTCAGGCGTATAAAACGACTTTTTAACCCAGGAAAATAAAGAGTAGAGAAAGATTACGCCCAGTCATCTTATACGCCAGAAAATACGGTATATAAATAGCAATAAGCATCTGAAAAGATATCCAACCTCATGAGGGATCATGAGGGAAATGTTAACTAAATCTAAATCTTAATGAGATACTATTATATAGCTACTAGAATTGCCAAGATTAAAAAGACTGACAATACCTAGTATTGTGGAAGACATAGGGCAAAAGTAACTCACATTCCTGGTGGTAGAAATGTAAAATGTATAAAGCCACTTTGTAAACCAGTTTACTTTCTTTCTTAAAGGTAAGCATACCTTTAACAAACACCTTAGCAATTCCACTGTTAGGTATTTACCTAAAAGAAATGAAAACATAGATCCACATGTTCACAAGTGTTCAAAGCAGCTTTATTCATAATAGCCCCAAACTGGAAGCAACCCAACTGTCCATCAACATATAAACAAATAAACATATTGTAGTAATTCTACACAATGGAGTACTACTTAGCAATTAAAAATCTATTGATTCATCCTGGCCAGTGTGGTTCAGTAGATAGAACATCATCCAGTGCACCGAAGGGTCCCAAGTTCAATTCCCAGTCAGGGCACATACACAGTTTATGGGATCAATCCCCAGTTGGGGTGCATGTGTGAGGCAACTGATTGATGTTTCTCTCTCTCCCTCCCCCTCCCCCTTCCTTCCTGTCTAGAATCAATGGAAAGCATACTCTTGGATGAGGGTAAAAAAAATAAAAATCTATTGATTCATAGAATACCAGTGCATGATGCATGGTAGGCATTCTGGAAATATTCTATCTAATAAAAGAGTAATATGCAAATTGACCATCACTCCAACACACAAGATGGCCGCCCACATGTGGTCAAAGATGTCTGCCCCCATGTGGACACAAGATGGCCACCACAAGATGGCCTGCAGTGGAGGGTAGTTGGGGCGATCAGGCCAGCAGGGGAGGGCAGTTGGCGGGGGGCACCAGGCCTGCAGGAGAGGGCAGTTGGGGGGCACCCAGGCCTGCAGGAGAAGGCAGTTGGGGGGGACCAGGCCAGCAGGGGAGGGCAGTTGGGGGGCACCCGGCCTACAGGGGAGGGTAGTTGGGGGGGACCCAGGCCAGCAGGGAAGGGCAGTTAGGGGTGACCAGGCCAGCAGGGGAGGGCAGTTGGGAGGGACCAGGCCTGCAGGGGAGGGTAGTTGGGGGGGGACCCAGGCCAGCAGGGGAGGGCAGTTAGGGACAATAGGGCTGGCAGGGGAGCAGTTAGGCATCAATCAGCCTGGCAGGGGAGTGGTTAGGGGTGATCTGGCTGGCAGGCAGAAGCAGTTAGGGGCAATCAGGCAGGCAGGCAGGCGAGCAGTTGGGAGCCAGCAGTCCTGAATTGTGAGAGGGATGTCCGACCACTGGGATCGGGCCTAAACGGGCAGTCAGACATCCCTCGAGGGGTCCCTTATTGGAGAGGGTGCATGCTGGGCTGATGGACACCCCCCAACCCCATGCACAAATTTCGTGCACTGAGCCTCTAGTATTTTGAATAAGTGACTACTCAGGTGAAAAGTTATGCATATGGCTCCTTACCACCTCCCCTTGGCCTCCTTCATGTCCCACTGCAAAAGCTCAGGAGGCACCTTGTTGGAAATTTAAGGATTCATGTAATATACTTGCAAGTCATGACTTAGTCTAGAAATGCTATTTTATAAATATGTAAGTGGGAGCTCCCAGGGAGGGTGGGGAAAATAAGATTGAAGTGTAACTGAGAGAGTGTTAGACTTGAAAACTGCTGAGTTAGGTTGAGTCCTATTTTCACTGCACAGCATTTTCCTTGACAGGGCCCTATTAGATACCCTACGTTCCATTCCTTTCATTGTGTCAGGAATTGAGTTCTACCTTTATCCATTAAACTCTAAAAATGTGACTGAAAAAGAAAGGAAAAGGATGATTGAAGGTGTGTGTTAAAACCTTTATTTACCTTCTACCTATCTCCTTCATACCTCCACGATTATCCCTTTAACCCAAAACCATTATTTATAAAGGTTATTTAAGTCAAAATAAAATTAAGAATTTATATTGGAGGGAAAGCACAATAAAAGTCATAAAATCCTTTCTGCATTTTAATAGATTACTTTGTCCTTCAATCTAAGTGTCTCTGTAGTAAAATTTCCATCTCAGTGTGATAGCAACTGCATCTTCCACAAAACAGGTATCCACATTTCTATGAATAGTATGAATGAAATACTATCTAGCAGATGTTAATTTTAGGTCACATGATCAATTGTGGAGTAAATGCAATTTTACCTTCCTATAACTTAATTTTTATCTTAAGCCCACATCCCACCATATGGAAAGCTCTAAAATCTCAGCCAATTGAGGCCAATTTCAGTCTATCTAGGGGTTCTCCCCACCTGTTCCCAAGGTTGCATAAAGCTTGAACAAGGCATACATAATGCCTTGGTGTTGGGAGGAGATGGCACCTGATTCTCATTCATCATCAGCCCACTTTGTTCTCCTCAGAGACACACATCCCACCTGGGCTCCAGCAGTCAGGTCTAGTAGCGTGCTCCTGCATATGCCCAACCTCAAGGTCAGGTGAGTATACTGGGTTCTGTCAAGTTTATGCCACTCTTGAATAAAATAGAAAACTTTCTGCTTTTCTCATGACCTTTTTTTAAATCCTCCAACCCAGGTATGTGCCCTTGACTTGGGACTGAGCCTGTGACCCTTCGGTCCTGGGGCTGATGATCTAACCATGTAGCCAAACTGGCCAGGGTTCTCCTGACACCATCCTCAATGGCCTAGAACTGAATTCAAACAGCCATCTCAACTCCACTGCCAGGCTCACTGCTTCCCCAGATTTCATCCCAAAACAAGTGCCTTCTGCTCTCAGATCCCCAAGAGCACAAGGCATTTCCCATAAACATGCTGGTATTCATAATCTTCCTTTCAATAGTGAATTCCTTTTGTTGATAGTATGAATAAGGAGCACCTATTCTGAGTGAGAGTAATGAATGAGGAGGTATTGGCTCTGTATAATCTTAATTGTTTCCAACAAACACTACTAAATATGGTGTAGAACTTGGGCCCTAATGCTCCAAGTTCCCCCTTTTGATATACATAATTCAAGCTAAAAAAAATCAATAAATAAAGTCTTGGTCAAAGCCATTAGCTCTGCTAAATTTTCAAATCTACACTTACAGGTGTAGCAGAGGCCAGAATGTGGTAAGTCAGAGAAAGCTCATATGGTCCAAAGAAGTAAAGGTGTGTATAAAGGGGTTGGGAGCATGTACTTCAAAAGGTCAGGCCTGAGTAATAGCTGAAAAAATAAAAGAAAAACCTGTAAATTAAAGAAAATAAAGAACTACATTTGCAAACTCTGCTAATCCCTTAATTTTTATAATTTATGTGGAGGAAAATTTTACAAATATTTCAGACTTAAACACAAGTGTGATTTTAATGATAAACTCAATTTTTCCTAAAATTTGGGGGAAAATTAAAAAAGTGGAGATCAGCTTAGTTAACAATGAAAAGAGGGCTCATAAATTATAACATGAAAATATTTTGAACTTGATTCTAGTTAAACCATTGGAGTATAAACCATTGTAGTTTCTGTTAAAAAATGTTAGTTTTCAACATTAGGAAATATTGGAACAAGTATATAAGTATCACTATTATGTTCAGAGGGCCAGGCTACAGCAGGCAAAAGTATTAAGTACATATTCTACTCCCTGTTTTTGTATATAGATCAGGTCTCTTAAAAACTTGAGAAAGTAAAGCAAGAAAATGGTTACAATTTTTTTGGTGTGTTTCATTGAAGAATAAGATGTAGACACAACAACAAAATGAAACGTGACAGAAAAAAGGAAGACTGAGCAATCCTTCCAAATTTCTCCACCTACTTAAGGTTTATGCATAACACAGCCATGCATTTTTGTTTTCCCTCTGTGGGGAAAAAACAATTCAAGGTATATAGCAGAAGGACACATTATGAAATGACATGAAGAGTGTTGACTGAAAACTATATTAAAATTGCTTCACTCATTTTTGAGAAGAAAAAAAACCATCAACAACAACAACAAAAACCTGAAGCCATTTTGTTGACACTTTCCTAAACATACCATAGGATTTCCCTGAAACAACATTCCTATGCAGGGACTGAGTGCTAATTCAAAATTACATCATAGCTGGATTCATCCCCTGCCCTGCAACTTTCCATCCTTATGAAGCTCAAAGACACTTCTGGCCCTAAGTCAACATGATTTCACAAAGAGGGGGTTTGAGGACCAAACTGGCTGCCACAGTAGTAGATTGGCTTAGGCAATTCTCAGCTTAAGCCACCGCCTGCCTCCAAGCATCAGACTCCTCATTGCAACAGGGTCAGAATTTACCTCCTAAAGCCAAGCTGCTTAAATTGGGGACCGCATGGGCACAGCTCAGCACAGTAAAGGGCTCATCCTTAAGTGCTCAGTAAGAATTAGCCATGATCCAGGACTTGCACCCCTTTCTCTTTGGGGTGAAGGGAGTAATAAAAGAAAATAGTCAGCCCGGCAGGCGTGGCTCAATGGTTGAGCGTCAACCTATGAACCAGGAGGTGACCGTTCTGGGTCAGGGCACATGCCCGGGTTGTGGGCTCGACCCTCAGTGCAGGAGGCAGCGCTCAATGATTCTCTCTCGTCATTGATGTTTCTATCTCCCTCGCCCTCTCCATTCCTCTCTGAAATTTGTTTGTTTGTTTGTTTGTTTGTTTATTTAAAGAACTTACCTCTTTTAAGAAGGTCGTAAGTTCTGGTTCAGATGGCAACACAGAAAGATCCTGAAGTCACCTCCTCCCCTGCGCAGCACAAATCTATAGCTACATACGGGGCAATTTCCTCTAAAAACTAACTAGCAGAGGCAGGCCTTCCATCCGGCACATGGGAGGAGCCCACTGGAAGCTGGTCGACGAGGATGAGACACCATCTCGCCATAAACCCCACCACAGTCAGGAGGGGGCTCACTCAAAACCAGGGCCTTCTTTCTGAGGAGCGATGGGTTCAGACCCCACATCAGGCACCCCAACTTTTAAGACCGGAACCTGAGAGAGGAGCCCCCAAAACAGCTAGCTTTGAAACTGGCAGGACTGGCATCCAGGAGACCCGCACAGGATTGTGTGGAACTGAGGACCGGCTTTTAAAGGGTCAGCGCAGGCTTACCTAACCCAGGCCCAGCCGGGCCCTTTAAAAAGCCCCCAGACCTCACGTGAAAGCAACTCTTTTGCTAATTTTGAAACAGGGCCCTGCTGGTAGAAACCACTTCACATGCTCTTTCTGCCTTGCTAAAGCCAACAACAGGTGCCACCTTTGTTTTTTTTTACTGTTGAAATAAAAAAAAATAAAAAAATAAATGGAGACCGACCTTGAAAATTTCCTGAGCAGACAAATCACATAATCCTTTAAAAAAGTCATACAAACAAAAATTTATTTAGTTTATTTTGCAAGTCTAACTTGACCCACATCATTTATTGCTCATACCTCTAGAAATCATAAGCAAAACAAACATTTTCCCAAAATTGATGAGGCAACCACTATCCCTTAATTTAAGAAAATTTGAATATTATAGCCAATCACTGTGAAGAATAAATAGTCACTGCTTTCTCGCTATATAAGCTGCTTTATAACAATATACCCCTAGGTCTCATTCTATGTTTTGCTTGGAGTGCTCCCAGTTTACAAGCTGCCTTTTGGTGTATGCACAATAAACTTTCGTTGATTACTGCTTTGGTAATTCATTTATTTCTAAACTTTTGACAGTTTATGGCTTCAAAAGTGAGGTCCAAGGAAGACCCCAAAAACTCAGAGGCCAGTGAACAAAAGGGTCCTGGTACCCACAATTCCATTGGGTGCACTGTTTTCTCGCTGACCCTGAAGTTTGGGAGTAAACCATTCTTGGACCTGAGCTTAGCTCTCTTTGAGTTTTGAGCTTTCCAACTTGATAAGTAACCCTACTGGTAAGTAACCCTATTCTGTTCAAAAGGGAGAAAAACGTGTGATTCCCATATCTGAAACAGCTGTTAAGAAACAGTTCCTACTTCATACCTCTTAGGAAACCTAGGCAAAGGTGGGTTCCACCTGATCTAACACTCTTTTATTTCCTTCAAAAATCTCCTGCTTCCGATATGTATACCCACTGTGGAGCAGGATCTTGTGCCTTTCTAGGAAATGGTTAAAGTTTTGGATGATTTGGGATTGTAGTGGCCACTTTGGGGAAACTAACAAATCTAAGTTCACTTTAAGGCGCACCGTTGACAAGAGAGAGTCTCAAATCTCTGCCAATGGAATGCATTCTTTAGTATGCAGAAGCTTCTAAAAGACATAAGAAGAAGGAGATGGGGGAGGGTGGTGGGAAGCAGAAAAAGAAATATAGCTCAAAAACAATTCTTACAACATGCAAATAAAGTATCTTTAATAAAAATCATTGGTCATCTGAACAGGTTACTTTAACTTTGTCCATCTATTAGAAACACAATTTTGTTCCAATTGTACTTTTTTTTAAAATGTAAGTTCTTTATTGTTTAATGTATTACATAAGTCTCCTTTTTCCCCCATTGACTTCTCCCCAGCCACACCCAACCCCCAGCACAATCCCTCTTCCCCCTCCCCCGTCTGTGTCCATTGGTTATGCTCATATGCATGCATATAAGTTCTTTGGTTGATCTCTTACCCGCCTTCCCGCATAGGTTGTTTTTAAACTAGCAAGTTTTGTGCTTGATTCATGGCTAAAATTTTAGAATGAAAACTGTAAGATTTCTGTTTGCATCTCTCTGTATGTTTATTGGTGTCTATATATTGTATATTATAGATGTGATATTTTCTATGTCTCAGTGTTATTGCCAAAATTAACTTTTAAAAAGGAGTTTTAATATCAAAATTATAGTGGTGCAAAATTAGAATATGGTTTTCTCTCTGTTAAAAGGACAGTTCCCTTGTATTTATTGGTGAATGGGCCTTGATGGCCTTATACAAAAAAAAAAAAAAAGAGGGAGAGAATTATTGCATAGTCTCACTTACATGTGGAATCTTAAAAAACAAATAAAAAAACAAACAAGCTCATAGATACAGAAAACAGATTGGTGGATGCTAGAGGGGGGGAAGTATTGTCAAATGGGTGAAGGAGGTCAAAGTGTACATGCTTCCAGTTATAAAATACATGTAAATGAAATATATAGTATGGTGACTATCTATATATTTAAAAGCCTAAGCGACCATCTGACCAGCTGACCAGCCAACCAGCCAGTAGGTATGACATGCACTGACCACCAAGGGGCAGACGCTCAACACAGGAGCTGCTGAGCGACAGCAACTTTGCAGAGTGCCCTCTCGCACTCTGGGACCCCTCAGGGGATGTTGGATTGCAGGTTTTGGTCCGATCCCCATGAAGCGGGAATTTTAGGGGGAAACATAGGCAGGCTTAGGGATTTTTTTAGAATTGGGGTCCATGGAAAAAACACAGGGCCACAGACTGGGAGAAGGTATATTTCCATAACACAAGGAAGCCAGGTGCAGTTACATCTCCATAAGACAAGGAAGTGGCAACAGGTATATTTCCATAAGACATGGGAACTGGAAGTAGCAAAGAAAGGTCCATATTTACAAAATAAAGAGAAGAAAGCCCAAAGGGAATAGGAAAACAATAAGGAAGGAGGGGGGGGAACCTCACATTCCCCAAGTGAGGTTCAACCTTTGAGTCCAGGAGTTACTATAGTAACCAGTCTAAGGGAATAGTGACCAATCAGGGGGATGTCAAGGCACCAGGATCTGCAGCCTTTATAAGCCATGGGGAAAAGGAACCCAGTGGGACTCTTCCCCCTCCCTACTGGAAGGTCCATTCTGTGGGACTCTTCCCCCTCTCCACTTTGGAGTCTACTTGTTCTTCAATAAATCTCCACCTTTTCTATACCACTTTCTGTCTGTGGATTCATTCTTCAATTCTGGAGGACAAAGAATTGGGGTTCCAATTCAAAAATTCGGTATCACCTGCAAACCAGGCCGAGGGAATCCACCTGCCAGAGGGACCCCACTCACTCTGTAGATGCCCTTTGAGCCCCGGCGCCATCCCAAGTGTAGCCAGCCAGGGAGGGACCATGGAAAATAGGCTCCAGGGCATGTTCAGCCTGTCTCGCCCAGTCCCTCCTGCCAGCCACCTTCTAATTAATTTCCTTTAAATGTGCACGAATCTGTGCATCGGGCCTCTAGTAGTTGATAACACTATATTACATATTTGAAACTTGCTAAGAGAGCAATCTTAAAAGTTCTCATCACAAGAAAAAATATGTATAACTATGTATAGTGTTGGATGTTAGCTAGATTTATTGTGGAGATCATCTCAAAATATATACAATATTTAATCATTATATTGTACATCTGAAACTAAGCTAATAAGTAAATTATACTAAATTTTTAAAAATTCCATGAAATATTTTAACCTGCTTAGGATATGTCATTTGACTATGCTTTCTACTGAAAACTTTTTTAAAATGCAAAGAAATTAATTTTAATAATAAAATTGCATTTCAGAAAATTGATGAAGTAACAGAGAAAGTATTTTATTTAAAAAATACTTATTTGGCAATAGTAGCATTCTAACAACTTTCTTGTATTATTTCTTTAAATACAAATACAGTTTACTTCTATATATGAGTCAAGGAATTTGATCATCAGAGAGCAGTAACATCCTACTTGTCTCTTTGGAGGTCTGACATAGCATTAGGAACTAAAAAGCCAGCACCTGCCAGGTGTATGATGTGAACAGACCTTTAGCTGTGTGTCTAATTCACTGGTTGGAATTTGGGAACCAACACCTGGTTCCTCCACTAGCAACTGTAATGGCAACAGCCACTATAGCCACTGACAGAAGGTCTGTAAATTTTCTGCATCCATCACTTCTAGACCTTTCAAGTCATCCTCCAAGGCATCTACACTAATAAAAGAGTAAGATGCAAATTGACTGTACCTTCATGATGCCCACCAGCCAATCATGAGTGAGTATGCAAATTAACCCAACAAAGATGGTGGGTTAATTTGCATATGCAGGCGCCAAGTGCCTAGGGGTGGGGCGGGATGCTTGTGTTGTTGCCATGGCGATGACACAGGCATTCTGCACCGCTCCAGCCACTCTGGGCCTCTGGGCAGCGTGGGAAGGCGGAAAGGTGGCTTCTGCCACAGCAAAGGCGGTGCAGGCAGCCAGGGGAAGGAAGGCCCATTCTTGCATGAATCTTCATGCATCGGGCCTCTAGTCAATGATAAAAGGCATATTTCTGCAAATGCAGAACTATAAACATTAAAGTATTTTTAATCAAATGTGGAACACTTGGCCAGTTGCTTGGCAATAGTAGTGTCTCCTAATTGTAGGCTGTTTCTCTAGACCAGTGGTCGGCAAACTCACTAGTCAACAGAGCAGCAAACTGCGGCTCACAAGCCGCAGTTTGCCGACCACTGCTCTAGACCTTCCTGACACAAACAAGTTGAAACTAAAACTCTCTCATGGGATTTCTGTTCTTTGCCCTCCTAGTAAAAAGAGAAATAATTATAAATTTACTTAAAAATATTTCTGATAGAATCAGATATAAAACCCAATGATACACTGTAAATTTTTATTAAGATTGTTTCCCTCATGTTCCCAACCCCGGAAATCACTTTTTTATATGCATGGGACTCCTGAGAAAAGTTTGACCTAGCAGTTTTTCAGGATTCAGATCTAGGTATTAAGGTTCTCAGTTTCTGTCATCTACAAACTAGGTAAATAGTAATTATGTTTATGGAAATCAATGCTTTTAAATTTTTAATTTTTGAATGCATCAACTGGTTTGCATTCTCTTTAAATAAAATGAAAAGATAAATATACAATAGATTGATAACTGAATAAATATCAATAAATGTCTGAAAGTGGTACATAAATCAAGTCTTTCAAAGGTTTATAAACACAGCCACTGGAATTTGCTTCAGGCTAAAACTTGGCATTCAAAGTTAATGGTGGAGACACAAATTCCCTTTCCAAAGAGCTGTTTTCATTGGTGAAGCTGCTTCTTACATGTAAAGCAGTGGGTTCAAGGGAAAAGACAAACACTTTCTCAGGCTTCTCATGATTTTTTAATCTATTCTGTGCAAAAATATGGCTTACAGTTTATTGCTGAGGTGTAGGAACCTGAAGATTCCCAGTCCACAGTTTCAAATAAAACAAGTTTCTCAATTTCTTGCAGAATCATAACTCCCAGAACTTCAGTACTGAACTGTTAACAGTTTATACCCCTTTTACTCATGCAGAAAAATTCTCACAAAAGCCATAGACCCCCAAAATGCCCAATTATAACTATACCATGACAATTCATAAATAGATAAATCAATAACTTGTATAATTTTTCTTCCATGAGGCAAAAAGCTGTGATAATCATGTCTTCATAAGTTCACACTTACTAAAATGTTTCTGAAACGAATAGATAATAACAAGCCATGTTCACATCAGGTGTCATCTATTTCCAACTTGAAGTTTTCTTCTGTATCTTAGCTGAGCTGTGAAATAATATTTGAGACTAAAGAAAATGGTTTCCTTAGTGCAGCTTAAAGTTGACTTTTTCCAAATAACAAATGATTTTCTAGCGTAACTAAAACTTAACCACTTTGTTGAAGCAACAAGTTGCCCTAATAAAATTTTTATTTGAACCTTTGAGCCTTCATATTCATCTTCCTTCACCCACTTCCTTGTCTAAAACAGGAAGAGTATACTGATACAAATAGCTTATCCTTTGAATCAAAGTTCTATATTATCATGAACTTCCTATATTACAAATGGAGGTGTTAATGATGTAGGAGTTAAGGAGAAATGTGTACAAGCCTCCCCCCCAAAAAGTCCTGAAAGCTTGGAATTTTAAAAGTGGAAAACCTTATTAGAAGGAAGTTTGCTATGTTTTCTTTTTCTTCTAAGAAAAACTACAGAAAAAAAATGATACAGTTCATTGAATGTTAGTTATCTATGTTACGAATGTTTATAAAATTTTAAAATAAACATTTCATGAGGAGACTAAAGAGCAGGGCAGCCAAGCAGAGTTGAAGCATATTTTCATGTCATCTGGAATTGTGGATAGCAAAAGAACAGATTAGATCACATAGTGAAAGTCATGGTCCACCAAGCAAATGATCCTAGAAAACATTATCTTTCCCTTCTCACTTATTCCCTTTTTTTAAAGAGAGAACTAACTCCAAAGTAATCACTCTGATAAATTAAACCCCAGAATAATAAGATTTATCTGTGGAAAATATTTCCAGCAGCTAGAACTCATGAAGCTCTTATTGCCTGTTGAACCAGAAAGTCTATTTTAACATTAGCTTCTAAATCCCATGGCAAATTAATTAATACCTTGATATAAATGCTTGTCTAGTTATATTGGAAAATTTTGAGAGATGGACATTTAACAAGATGGTATATCTTTAATTTGTTGTTGAAGCTTCTCATTAATTAAATCAATTACTGAGCTCTTACTTTAGAACTCTGTGGTTTGGGGTCCCCTGTAGTACCTTCTGTTATTTTCTACATGAAAACACATTTATTTCTATGCAGCATGAAGGGGAAATGAGACCGGGTAAGTGTTCTTCATTCAGCTTCTTTAGTTGACCTTTTAAACTCTTCATATCCCAATCCCCAATTTGTGCCTTTAAAAACGAGTTACCTTACATATTTCTTCTTCTGTTTATTTTGCTGGGATTGTATAGAGTAATTATTTTTAAGAAAAAAGTTTAATGTCCGTAAACACTGCTATATAGATAAGTTGACCTCACTTAGTATAGGTAAATCGAGCACGAAAGCGTTCTGCTGCTGGTGTAATATTCTCAATTGAGCTGAGTCATAACAGTAGAATATCAGCCACAGTCTTCAGACACCTTGACTTTTTTTTTTAAAGAAAAAACATTACCTTCCTCTCAATCCCCCTGCTAAATAAAGACTCTATACAAGAAAAAGCCCAACAATTAATTTCAGAGATCTCAATGATCTCCTTATGTTCATTGATTTTTGGTATTCTTGAATAATTAACATGACAGTAAAGCAAAAATATATGCAAAGCCATATGCCACAATTGTTTTCCAGCTTTGAGATGGAAACTCCTAAGTTGTTTTGATGGGGAAACTAATAGCAGGTTAGATAGTTCTGTACAAGTTTAGAGATATACGATGCAAAACCATGTATTCCAACACATTCTTCTGGTCAGAACCACTTAAATCATCATCCTACACAAGCACATATTGAAACTCAACTTTAAGCATTTTATTTTTATGTACATTTCATTTTGTCCAGAAATAAAATATCTAAATACAGACAGACTGTAATGTTATATATGTATAGCTGTCAACAATACTTGAGCTGAATAAATGCTTTGTACATTAACTTTCCTTTTTTAATGGAATTCACAGCTACATTGATAAAATGGATTCCTCATATCCTTTATTTTTCTTTTTTAACCAATAACAAGCAGAGAGACAAGTACAAGTTAATATTAATAAGCAGCTCAAATAACACTTGGTTAAACTATGTACAATACAAACCATTCATACAAATGAAGACTAGGATATTGAATTTATTACAATATGTGTGTGTAGTAAAGATAAGACAGACACTTATAACTTACATGGTGTCTGTCAGGCATTTCCTTTCTTATAGAATGATCAGAACTTGTTTTAAGCAGCTTTAGCTGGTCTCAACTTTGCAAAAAGTCCAATGGTTGGTGATGAAAGCTGTACTCCAGTATCTGCCCACATGTAAATTCCAAATGTTGGCTCATCTTTACTGAGAACAGGCTCCCTCCATAGAAAAAAGAGCCAACTTGTATCACCTTGAATGTGCCTACTGTATGCTGGAAAAAAGTTACTACACTTTGTTGTTGTTCATAAAATAAAGAATACTGAGCTCTAAAGACATATGTTTTTTTCCATTTTAACAAGCATATACTCCTACAGTAGTATTTACCAGTACAGCTACTCCAAGCAATAGGTATGCATGAATGGGGACTATTGATTAGCATGTGCTCAAGACTTTAAAAGGGAGTTCCACAACAGCAAGTGTTAGAAACCATCCACTGTCAAGTTAATCCTTTTGCCTGATGATATTTTATCCTGAACCATTATGAGTCAGACAATGCAAGCCCTCTGAACAAGGGTCGTGACAGATGCCAGCTGAAATGTGTTCAGTGTGTGTGTGTGTGTGTGTGTGTGTGTGTGTACACACCTATATGTGAGAGCATGTCTTCAAGGGTGGCTTGAAAACCTACGGTGATTTACAACTATACTGAGAGATGAAGCTGACTGGGCAGAAATTACATCGGATTGTTTTCCACTAGCGTATTGGCAGCCAGTTGACAAGAGCAGCAGTGTAGACACATTCCAGGCAACAGGTGTGACCTTCTTCTTTGAGGTGACAGCCCTGTCATATGCCCTTTAACTCCTCAGGCTTCAGTCTCAATCCACCTCCCGGTCACCCTCATCCCGAAGGGAAGTAAGGTGTGTCGCTGTGATAGTTGTAGTCGGGGCACACTTTCTGTACTAGTTTATAGTCTGTGCTATAAAAGGAAATGTAAATACAGATCACCTTGAAGGGCTTGGAGCAGAGCCAGGATACATGACTTTGGGTCTGCTCCTGGTAACAGGTTTTTGAAGGGTCATAGTTGCAGAGTGTGTTCTTGGTGGCCTTGTCAACCTTTTCATATTCAATGCGACAGTTAAAGGACTTGGAATCCTTGGCATCAATCACGGTTTGTTGTGCCAAGTCGAATTCCACTATTTTCGTCGGGGGCACCAAGCTGACAGATACATTCCCTTGACCCGTGGAATTATGCCTGAAGTAAACACTAAATGTCCCATTGCCATGATCTACAATTTTTCCAGTTATCAACAGGTTTAGCTTCACTGTTTTGATGTTGGAATGAAAATCACCCCATCCAAACATTTTCTTAAACTTGCCCGTCTTAACAATGGGCCTTCGCTTGGCCCTGGGCCGAGGCTCTTGAAGGTCCGTGGAGTTCCTCAGCCAGTCCCAGAGGTCTTGCTCAGAATAAGGTTCTGGGGTGTCATAGCGCAGGTCTAAATCTGTATCGTTTTCTTTGCCACGAAAAGTCTGTGACAGGAGGCGGCTGATAGACAAGTCTTTGCTGCTTTCTGTCCATATGTGCTTTAGTGTGGATTTGCTGTTTCCCGATTTCAGAAGTTCTGACTTTCCACCATTTGTTAAATTGGCACATGTGACCTGAAAACAGAACAGAAAATGGCATTTACATCTCAGTGTCTGAACATCCAACACACAGATCAAAGCCAGTTCATAGAGACATAGCATCAAATGATGACACTTCTTAAAGTACCTTCAGCATCTGGCCAATATTTATTAATATGTAACAAAATACCACTTCTGGTTTTACATAATGATGTAAGAGATGAGGTGTAGGTCGATTAAAAAAAGAAAAGGAAAAAAGAAAGCCACCACTAAGCATGATGAAAAGACTGTAAAAACATTGACTTTGATGAGTCACAGGTTCATCTAACATGAATAAAGCAAATTGAATTCAAACATAAATCAAACTAAAGTTATGATTTCTTACCACCAAAGTCTAAACACTTTTAAAATAAATTTTATAATTCTTTTTTCTACTTCAGAATTACTATAGGCTTTAAAACTGTATGACTCTCTGAAATATGTCAACCAACATCCTATAGACTTTTGTTAATCCATGCCACAATCATGTTAGGAAACTTAGTTTTGCAGAGAGTCTGGTATATTTTAACAGGTCAAAACAAAATAATATTATCATTATTATCATTTATTATAAGTAAGGAACATATTGCATAAGATAATTTTTTATCTTAAGGGTTTTAAAATGTGGTTTAGGAAAAGGGACATAAATGAAAACATCTAATACACAATATCCCATACATAATTGTCATTCTAGAGGGGCTGTACATCCATGGTGCACTGGCTCATGAAACAGTAATGAAATTGTCCCAAAGAAGGAGGCAAAAGGGAATTAACGCGCAATTTACGAGTGGCATCTGGGCGGGTGGAAGAAAAAAAAAATGTAGAAGTAGGACACATGATTTCAAGGAAGAAGAACCAATATATTTGAAAGGATTATAAGACTATGGCAGGCAGACAAACCTCTGGTTTTCAGGTAGCATAGAAATTTAGTTCTAAATTATACTCTCCATAGCTGTAGTAATTATGAGTGTGAGTTCCAGAGTCAGACTGCCTGAATCCCAATTCAGGCTGTGATGTATGATGCAGGCAAGTTGCTTAACTTGTTTATGCTTCGGTTTTTCTCTTCGAAAGAATAGGAGAATGATACCCACCCCTTCCCAGTGCTATTGTGAGAGTTAAACAGAATACTCCATTTAAAACACTAAGACAGAGAGTGCCTGAACTGTGTTGAGTGTTCAACATTAGATTACTAACTACTATATACTCTGAATCCCACTGGGTAATATTTTATGTAAATGAATTACTTCAAATAGGACTTGAGAGAGAAACATATTTTTCTAAAATAAATCTTCCTTTACATAACCAAAACCTAACACAATTAAAAAGAAAGCATATATTCTTGAAAGTGCTGCTATGACAACCAAAATATATATATATATGACAGGTTGAGTAGATAGTAAAACTTACGTTACCAAAGGATGAGCATAAGTTCAGCTATTAAACTGTTTAACGACTAGAGACAGTGGATTTATTTGCCTTCAATGGGATGATGTAAAAGGCTTCCAGTAGTGCCAACAGTCAAGAAAACACTCTGGAACATCTCAGTTTGGGTACAGAATGAGAGCAGGTTTCAGCTGTTACCAACACTGTCTTGAACATTCGTATTCTCTCTTTGACTTAGATTAGGAGAGGAGCAGGGCAATGTCTAAAAGAGAATATCAATCACGAAAAACCAGGAAGGGTCCATAGGAAAGTTGCCAGACTTTTTAGAACCCCAATTTATGTTGTTGTATTAATTCAATAACTAGATAGTGAGACTCTGCTAATATTGCATTAAATAATCCTATAATATAAAACCCTAATATACAAATCAACCGAACGGCAGAACAACTGGTCGCTATGATGCACACTGACCACCAGGGGGCAGATGCTCAATGTAGGAGCTGCCCCCTCATGGTCCCTGCGCTCCCACAGAAGGAGTGCCACTCAGCCAGAAGCCGGGCTCATGGCTGGCGAGCACAGCAGCTGTGACAGGAGCTTCTCCCGCCTCCAAGGCAGCGTTAAGGAGCAGCAAGCCCAGCTTCTGGCTGAGCAGAGCTCCCACAGGAGAAGCGCCATGGCAGCAGTGCTAAGAACCCCTTGGGGGATGTCCACCTGCCGGTGTAGGCCTGCTTAGGCCAGCAGGTGGACATCCCCGGAGAGGTCCTGAACTGCGAGAGGGCACAGGATGGGCTGAGGGGCACCCGCCTCCCGGCCCCACCCAGTGCATGAATGCCGTGCACCGGGCCTCTAGTAGAAATATAAGGATAAACGAGACATGGTCTTTGCCCTCAAGGATGTCCCAGTCTAATGGGAGAATCAATTCAGCAAATAACAGTGATGTGACCAATATTATGTACAACATTGTAGGAGGCACAGTGAGAGTGAAAAGGTTGGGATGTAGCAGAAAATAAGATCCTCAGACCTGAAAGATAAAAGAGGTTTAAGGGTTAAGAAGACAGAGATTGGATCAGAGGAGTTCTCAGCATAAGGAACAAACTGGGCAAAAGAACCAAGCTGAAAAGGACATGTCAAACTTGAGAATAGAAAATAGTCTCTGAGCCTTGGGGAGAACTGATAGGGAGGAGAAACAGAGAAAGAACTTGCAAGAAGTCAATAGAATTTGAATAAGGTACCCTGAGGTCAAATTGTGCAGATTCTGCAAAGACATTTAAGCTTTATCTTACAAGTAATGGGAAATCACCATATTTTGTTTCATTTTGTTTTTAAGTAGGCTGTCCTGGCTGTAGAAGAATCACTGATTGGACTTAGATGGGTGGGTTGGTAGGAAGAGGACTTGAAGAAAGAATGACTAGTTAAGTAACTAATTGCAATATTTTATTTCAGAAAGTCAATGAGCCTGAACCAAGGCAGAGAAAAAGAGAAAGAAAAGAAATGGATGTACGAGATATTTTAGAGGTAGGATTAACTCAACTTGATAATATATTGGCTAAGCAGGAACATGAAAAAGTTAATGTGTTTGCTTAAACTATAAGGGATACAGAACAAGTTATTTGGAAAATAAAATTAAATCTCATGGGGACATTGAACATTGAAGTGCCTGAAAGTCATTCTGATGAGGCTATTTAAAAGAATGTTTGTAAGATGGGTCCGAAAGTCTGGAGAAATGAGGAGGTGGTGATGTTGATGTTGTAGTATGAGTGGATGGTACTGTATAGATAGAGCATGATATATAGAAGAAGGCAATGATGACATGTTAAAAAATGTCAATGCTTTGAGGACAAGCAGAAGAGGTTCCAAGTTACGTAGAGACAAAAGAGAATAATTGAAGGAAAATAATATTGTAGAAACCACGGGAAGGTGGGGGGAGTGGGGGAGGAAAGGCAGGAATGGGCAAGATTGAAATTCCAAGTAAAAGTCTAATACTAAAAGCACTTAAAAAGAAGCACCTTGACTTTTGAAATCCACCTTATTAAAGTGACTTTGGACAGTGGTAAAGAGCTAATAACGCCAGCTGGGAAAGAAGAACAACTAGCTTGATACATCTGCTCGCAGATGCAATCAGGAATCGTTGCCTTTCTCATTCTATCACACTGCTTCACAACTTAAGAACTTTCATCTCTGAAGCACATAAATATGCACATAAAATAGAAATAGATTTTGAGCCCTACTGAATAAAATAACATCATTGTAAAAGAAAACACTGTGCCCAGAACATCCTCTGCCATTGATTTTACAAACATATTAAGAGAGTTTCCTTTTAAAAGTCACCTAAAGATCCTTTGATGTCACTACATATGAGTGATAAAAAAACTGGGGAGGATATGGCATAAAGATGAGTACAAAGAAAAATATGGCAACTTCAAATTTATGTAATTCTGAAAGGGCCAAGCATTGTGAACCATTTTTCTACAATTAATGATAATTTTCTTTATAATAACAAAAACACCAAATATGCTATCCTTCCTAACTGAATATAATGCTCCATGTCAAAAGAGGCCAATGCCCATTTAAGGAGCTGGCTCACTGATTCAATGAGACCATTTCCACAAATTATATGTGTTGCTTGTCTCATTATTTTAGAAACACTGAGAATAATAACGATTCTTAACATGATGAGGTATACATATATATTTTAAAGTATATGTTTTTTTGAAAACATCGTTAAATAGGTATAAGGAAAAGGTCATTTCTTTCCACCATAAACAAAGACAGGTAACATGAAGGGCATGTCGGGGCAGGACCTGTGTATAGGACTAGGGAGAAAGACTACCGTGCGATGTTGGGAGTGTTGCCACACTTTGATCTAACTCCTTTTTATGTCTTAGGGCCATACTTTAACTCTAATATATTTTCAACATAGGTATAGAATCATAACATCAATATGTCAGCTATTAAAATATTGTTGAAAGACACCACTTTTGGGTATTAACCACTCCTCAACTTCATTGCTATCTCAATTAAGCTCCTGGCCTTATGAGATTTTATATAAAAACTAGAGGCCCAGTGCACGAAATTCGTGCATGGGGTGGGGGGGTTCCCTCAGCCCTGCCTGCACCCTCTCTAATCTGGGACCCCTCGAGGGATGTCCGACTGCCCGTTTAGGCATCCGTCTCACAATCCAGGACTGCTAGCTCCCAACCGCTCACCTGCCTGCCTGCCTGATTGCCCCTAACTGCTTCTGCCTGCCAGCCTGATCACCCCCTAACCACTCCCCTGCCAGCCTGATCGATGCTTATCTGCTCCCCTGCCGGCCCAATTGCCCCCAACTGCCCTCCCCTGCAGGCCTGGTCACCCCTAACTGCCCTGCCCTGCTGGCCTGGTCGCCCACAACTGCCCTCCTCTGCTGGCCATCTTGTGGCAGCCATCTTGTGTCCACATGGGGGTGGCCATCTTTGACCACATGGGGGCAGCCATCTTGTGTGTTGGAGTGATGGTCAATGTGCATATTAGGCTTTTATAATATAGGATTACACTCCTTTTACATATACTTTCTCCAACTACAGGTACCTCCAGATGTTTGTGTAACTTTTTTTATAAGAGAGCAATAAGATGCCTTGTAATTTCTACCAACTTGCACATGGTACTGTTGATCTATTACTGTTTAATATAAATAATCTCAAATTGCTTTGAAAATCATGTACTTATTTCATCAACTGTATGAATACTTGAAGCCAAACAAAAATTTTAAACAACCTGAAGCTTAAATAATATCTCTCATCAGTGAATAACTAACTAATCAACAAAATGCAAAATGGCCTTGCTCTATGATTACAACATCATTTTGGCAGTTTTATAATTCACTATGTTGAATATATGTTGCATACTATTAACTGCTACTCGTTAAGGACACACTACATTCCAGACATTGCAATTAGCATTTTGCATATGGCTCTGTTTTTATCTTGGATCACATGCTAGCGTGTGTACACACACACACACACACACACACACACACACACACACACTGCTTTAAGGTCAACATTGTTATCTTCAGCTTATATATGGCAATATGAAAGCTCAAAAAGAGCTTGTTGAAGATCACTGCTGGTAAGCAAAAGAGCCTATTCTCAGTTACTCCGTGGGGCATGTTCTTTATTTTTAAAAAATAATTTAAATCATGCAGTTCTACATTCATACACTTGATAAGGGTTAGCTAGCTAACTTAATGAGGCAGACAGGAAGGGGAGGAGTCCAGGAAAGATGGGAGCATTTCTGGCCTGAGCAATTAAAAAACAGCTATAAACCAAGGACAGAGGTATCTCTGGCTTGAGCAATTAAAAGCAGCCCTCACCAGAGCAGCTGGGAGAGCTATAAGGGGTAATAAAACATCTCTGGCCAGAACAACTGAGAGAGGGTCCATGAGAGAGGAATGCATAGATTGGGTCTGGAGATGCCAAAATGCTTATCTTACTTATACAAAGGATAGAGAATGACACAGGATAAGGGGGAAGAAGACATACATTCACAGAGGATAAAGAAAAGTCATAGGATATTGGGAAGAAGGAAACATATTTTCACAGAGGATAGAGGAATGTTGTAAGATGAGCGGGTACCACATGTTCTTTGAGCTTTGCAATTAATACTATGTAGCAGAATGACCAATGAGGAAAGCATGGGGGTCCCAAATTAAGGAAATAGACCAATTAGAAAAGGTCATGTTCAGACAAAGAGGTCTAGCATTTATAACTCAGTAGATTCAAATTGTTTAGGTTTTTTTTCCCCATTAGAGAGAGAGAGAGAGAGCAAGAGAGGGAGAGAGAGAACGAGCAGGTCTTTCCCATTTGGGGGCCCCTCCCCAGGGGGGCCCCTTTGGGGATACCCCTGCCCAGATGGAGTTTGTATATGCTTCCAATAAACATCTACATTTTTATAAAAGAAATCTGTTAGTCCATGAATTTATTCTTCAATTTCATCTGACAAAGACCCATGAGAAAAATCTACACCCTGAATCCCAAGTTTCACACTTATCAAAACACTGGAGGCACAGTACAGGAATTCATGCATGGGTGGGGTCTGGCTGGCCCACCCCAATTGGGGCCAATTGGGCCAGGCTGGCCAGGGGGAGGGGCCATGGGTAGTGGCCAGCTAGGGGGAGGGGCCGCAGGTGGTTGGCTGGCCGGCCCCGCCCCCTGGTCAAACTCATGGTCGAACTCCCGGTTGAGGGGACAATTTGCATATTAGTCTTTTATTATATACGACTAGAAGCCCAATGCATGAAGATTCCTGCTACAATGGGCTTTCCTTTCCCTGGCTGCTGGCACTGCCTTTCCACTCCAGCCCAGCCCCTTTCCGCTCAGGCCTTGTAGCCGCCTCTTTCTGCTCCAGGAGCCACCTCTTTCTGCTCTGTCCCTGCCTTCCCACGCTGTCCAGAGGCCCTGAGAGACAGGGGGTGGGGCAGAACACCTGCGTTGTCACCATGGCGATGATGCAAGCGTCCCGCCCCCGTCACTCGGCGCCTATATATGCAAATTAACCGCCATCTTTGTTGGGCTCATTTGCATATCACTCCTGATTGGCTGGTGGTGTAGCAGAGATACAGTCAATTTACATGTTTTTCTATTATTAGGTAAGATTATAGGAAATGAAGCGAAAAATAAAAGCCTGACTTCATCCTCAGCCCCTGCTCTCTTTGCAAAGCCACCTCTCTCTCCAGAACCTGTCAATACTTTATTCCTATTTTCAGTACGTTTTCATATATAAATATTTTACAGAAATAGTGTCGTATTTTATGAATTACATTTTATATCTTTCCAATCAATATTGTCTTTACTAACTGGACATATAGAATTCTATTGTATGAATGTATCATATTTCTACTTTTTGGTGTACCTTTTGTGATAGATCCTTAATCACTACATTGTTTCACAGCCAGGCTACCTACAGTTATATTTTAGCCTTGATTCCATTGGTTTTTCTGCTCATTGCTGTTTCAGATACCTCATTCCCTCCTCTCTTGAGTTGGATTTTCATTTTTATGGGTGTACAGATTGTGTGATTATTTTAGAAAGAGTACATAGGGGACAAACTATATGAATTGTTCATGCCTAAAAATGTCTTTATTGGCAATAAGCTTATGCTGGGTATAATATCCCGTCATCTTTTCATTTACTTTGTTCTGTTTTATATTTCTCTCACTGCAATTTTAGGATTTCTTCTATTTCAGGCATTGTCAAGTCTTACAAGGTGTGCTACCTATGCCCATGCTTTCTCTAGTCCCTTTCTTAACTAGTGTAGAGAAAAGCACATAGATACATCTAGATATGTTAGGCTCTTTTTCGTAAAGTTTCCCCAAGAGGACTATAAACTCTTTGAGGGATGTTTTTCCTATATTATGCCTTTTTTTTTTTTAACTTGGGGGAGTGAGTACCTATAGAGAAAGCACTCAATAAATTGCCTGTATGGTTTACATTCTTAGTACATCTATTTCAATAGTGAAGGTTCATTGATACTTTAGTCACAATCAAGATTTGTGGGGAGGACATGTGGCCCTCCGAGATTTCCCTCTTACAAGTTCAGAAGCTGCACCTCATTGGCAATACCTGGAGTGCCTGTATTATATATGATAAGCCGCAGGAAATGGGTTGGTGTTTTAATACATCAAAAATACATCATTTCCTTCTGCTACAAAGCAGTGCTCCAGGAACAGCATTAACAATGGAAAAGCAGAAAAGAAACTCCATGCCTCTCCCTTCACCCAGGTGCAGGACGGCCGTATTTCAAAGGAACTAAGAGAATGGGCTTTGCGTTAGAGATCACAGGGCGAAATCCAAAATTGGCTCCTCTGTCACTAATAACCATTTACAGCCACGTTTTCTCCAGTTACAAAGTAGAGATGACACTTCACTCATTGAATTTTCATGAAGTTAAAAAAAAAAAGATTTTACATATGAACTATGGAAAACAGTATGAGTTCAACACATGAAAGCGATTGTGCTTAGCTAGGTGATGAAGCCCTGATAGAAAAGAAAGCAGGGCTTTCAGAAAGCACACTGCTATTCTCTTCCTGTCTTCTGAGTGGTGACATTACATCTTCCCAGATAATCCAAACAAACTCAGGTGGAAATTAGTATAACTGTAACAACCCTGTGGTCATCTTTCCCAGGAGGTGGTGGTAGGAGATCACACTGATTGTGTTACCATTTAGTATTGGCAAATGTGGGCAATAATTTATCTTTAACATAACGACTTTAGGAGAAGACATTTTGACCAGCTTGGACATTGCATGTCATCCTCAAGAACTAGACACATAGACATGTTTCTACCAGTTTGAAGAATCATACAATGGCTAAGAATTTTAGGTGTTTACCCTATGGACTCTTATGATCCCATGAAGGTTGGCTCACTTCTAACATAGGGTACCATCTGTTCCCTACACTATTGTATTGGAGACTGGTTCTGAATTCATGGGTAATGGAGCTTCTCACAAGTTTGTATAACCATAATAATTAGTTTTTGCTTTTATTCCTTCTCCTGTAGGTACTCTTATGAAAATGTGCTTGGTTGCCGTAGCACATGGTTGGCTCAATGGATAGAGTGTCAGCCTGTGGACCAAAGGGTCCTCGGTGTGATTCTGGTCAAGGGCACGTACTTGGTTGCAGGTTCCTTCCTAGCCTGGGCTCTGGTTGGGGCTTGTGCAGGAGGCAACCAATTGATGTGTTTCTCTCACATCAATGTTTCTGTCTTTCCCTCTCTCTTCCACTCTCCCTAAGAAAATCAATGGAAAAATATCCTCAGTGAGGATTAACAAAAAAATAAAAATAAAATAAAATATGTTTGTTTGTTTTTTTAAAAGTGCTGGGTTTTTTAACCACAGGGAGAAAAAATATGCCTTGTGAAGAGCCATTACTTATTGTTTCTGCTACTAAGAAAGAGAACTTTTCAGCCTATGAAAATATTGTCCCCACTTTGTAAACAATAAATATACACATAACTTTTGACATATAGACATTAATATTGATGAGAAATTAAGAATTTTTATTCCACATAGCCCAACTTAATTTATTCTTTCAAGACACAATTACAGATTTACCTAGGTTTACATTAAAAATGTTGCTTCTTCTGTTGGTATTTTATATTGCTACCATTTAAAATGTATACAGAATATTTCCTATCAGGGCCCCTGGGCATGCAGTTATAATAATGAATAAAATGATTAAAATAACATGGTGAAACACTATGCCTTGGCTAAAACAAAGCCTTTTAAGCATCTTTTTAAGTTATTTATAAAGAGATTTGAATTTGTCTGTAAATCCAGATGTCTTTAAGGAAAAGAGATAGGTGGCATAAGTAGGAATAGATGGGTTAAATCTAGACCCATTCTTTCTGAATTAGAGGTAAATATGAGTGATTGTCCATAATAAGGCTTGTAATATAAATGCTAATGGAAATTTATAGCTTCTTAAAGTCAAATGAAGCACATACCTCTCTAGAATGGACCAAATGAGGAATGTTTGACCCACCTTCCAACCCTATTTTCAGCAACTTATATGAACACTAGAGGCCCGGTGCACAAATTTGTGCATGGGTGGGGTCCCTCTGGGTGGCCTGCAGGGATCGGGCTGAAACCCGCAGTCCAATGCCAACAGCAGCTCCTACCTGCTGCTCCTGCTCATCCAGGCCCACTGTGCCTGCCCAATCAGTCCCAATCGGGAGAGGCTCACGCTGCCGCAGCACCGCTCGCCAGCCATAAAGCCCTGCATCTGGCACCCTCCCAAAGGGAGTGGCCTGCGGGATCGGGCTGAAACTGGCTCTCCGACATCCCTCAGGGGTCCTGGATTGCCAGAGGGTGCAGGCCAGGCCAAGGGACCCCCACCGGGGCACAAATGGGCCGGGGAGGGACCATGGGAGGGCTCCAGGGCGTGTCTGGCCCATCTCTCTCAGTCCTGATCAGCTAGACCCCAGCAGCAAGCTAACCTACTGGTCGGAGCATCTGCCCCCTGGTGGACAGTGCACGTAACAGCAACTAGTCAATCAGTTTGACTGTCTGCCCCTGGTGGTCAGTGCATGTCATAGCAAGTGGTTGAGCAGCCTTAGCATATCATTAGCATATTATGCTTTAATTGGTTGTTTGGTTGTTCTGCAGTTTGGTCTATTTGCATATTACCCTTTTATTATATAGGATGTGTTCTCATGCACAGCAATGGTATATGATAACCTACTGAGTAGTAATAACAGTATAACTAATCCAATAGGAGTTCAAATTCCTGAAGAAACAACAACTTTGAAATGTTTAGAGACATTATACTTGATATTCCAGAGGTTGGTCTGGAAACCTTTCGGTCTACAACAAAGGAAGAAATCATTATATAAATAAAGTGACAGAAATTAGTTTTCAGAGGAATATCCCTGTGCCATTTAGATCCCGAATTGCTTCAAAATTCTTCTAGGACCTCTTTGCTATGGAGTTATAATACGTGGACAATGCCCAGTGCTTCCCAGGTGCAGAGTGGACAGCAAGCCAGACAGTCAACCCAGAAATACAGAAGGAGGCAGAGATCCTGGAAATACAGTTCCTCCACCCGCCTGTACAAGTCCCATGGACTAGGAATCTCCAGTGTTCTGAGAAGAAACCAAATCTCACACAGTGAATGAACTCTTCACCCGTTCATCAAAGGTTGCTGATGCTGGAGTTTGAGTTTGACAGTGAATAAGTAACTATTTGGGAGTCATGCCCTGATCAGAAGCAAGATGTGATAAAAGCACATTCAGCCCAGAGCACCAGGCCCCACAAGGCTCTTAAGCGTAGCTCAGAGAAGACACAAGTGCTGTGCTGAGGGAACTTCAAAGGCCATTCTGCCCATGAGAAAATAATTCCCTTGAAAACTCTTAAACCAACCTGTTTTTTCTAATGCCCCTCCCATAAGAAGATTGGCACCTACACTTTGACCTTCTGTTTCTTCCTTGCAGGATTCCTTGCAGAGTATGGGTAAACATACTCTGTCCTCCACAGATCTCTTATCTAGTTACCTCAAACTTTGAAACCAGAGAGATACCTGCTTCCACTAGTCTGGCTAGATCTCACTTTGGTCTCCATGCACCCTCTCCCCTAGTCTTCATTTCTTAAAGCATGGCATGTGGACTCTCATTATCTTAGAGATCCAGGCGCCAAGGAAAGGGATGTTTAGGCAGAAAGATCTCATATACGAGTACAAGCAAGAAGATGGCTTCTGGGTTCTGGTGCTGTGGCTTTAAGTTCATCAGCTATAAAACTGAGTGGTGTGCCTGGAGCCCAAAAAGAGGAAGACTTTTCACTTTTTGTTACCAAGGGGATTCAGTAAACAGTTTTGCTAAATCAAAGAAGGATGCACACCCAAGGATTATGGTACAGGAGGAGATAGGTCATGAAGGAAATGAAGCAAACAGACCGGAAATGACTGAAGATGGTTTGAGATAAGTCAGTTACAAGAGAGAGGGTTAGATGAAAATGTGTGTGTAGTCAGAGTTCTGAGACCCCCTTGGTCTTTTTATTATTATTCTTTATTGTTGAATGTATTACATATGTCTCCCTCCATCCCCCGCCATTGTCCTCTTCCAGCCTGCCCCCAACCCCCAACCCCGGCCTTCACCCCCCCTCATTGTCTGTGTCCATTGGTTATGTTTATATGCATACAAGTTCTTTGGTTGACCTCTTGCCTATCAACCCTCCTCCCCGCCCCTCTCCCCTGCCTTCCTTCTGAGGTTTGACGGTCTGTTCAATGACACTATGTCTCTGAATCTATTTTTGTTCATCAGTTTATGCTATTCATTATAATCCACAAATGAGTGAGATCATGTGATCATTATCTTTCTCTGACTGGCTTATTTCACTTAGCAATGGGCTTTACAATGACTTATCACAGCATTAGTCATTTGGACTGCTGTGAACACTGTGGATAGAAGCCATCATAGGAGAACTGGAAGGGGGCAGCCTGTTAGGGTAGACTTTCCTCCCAGGGTTTGTCTCTACAGGAGCTTATTTGCAAACTTGGAGAGGTAGTTTAATTACCCTTCTCAAAAGAGCTGGGTAATACTCCTGCTGCCACTAGAGGGCACAACTAGGACATCTGACAGCTGTCTCCATGGTTCTGAAGTCAGAATTGTCATTAAGGGCCTCAGAGCTCTTTGAGAAAAGATGGATCAGCAGCCTTTGTGCAACTGCTGACTGATGAAGACCCTGGAACCCACTTCTTCTCTGGGCTGCAGAGACCAGGAAGAAGCTGCTTTGCTCAAGGAGCTACTGTAGAAGTCATCGCCAACTAGAGCAGCTGTAATTGAGGCTTCGATTCCTGACAGAGGAGGTGTGCAGGGACAAGGTGTTTACATTTATGTATTTAGAAAATAGCCTAGGCCCCTGGTCAGCAAACCACATGCGGCTCGCGAGCCACATGAGGCTCTTTGGCCCCTTGAGTGTGGCTCTTCCACAAAATACCACGGCCTGGGTGAGTCTATTTTGAAGAAGTGGCGTTAGAAGAAGTTTAAGTTTAAAAAATTTGGCTCTCAAAAGAAATTTCAGTCGTTGTACTGTTGATATTTGGCTCTGTTGACTAATGAGTTTGCCGACCACTGGCCTAGGCTGATGCAACATATTCCTACATCTCCAGCCTCCCTTTGGCCTGCAGGTTCTGTTCACAGCAGACTTTTTTACGTGTTCTCTTTCTTCCAAGTTCAGGGTCTTTGCATGCTGCTTCCCTGTCCTGGAAACCTTTCTACCCATTCCCATTTGCTTAGCTACTTCCTACTCATCCTCTAGCCCATCTTAAACTTTGGCGCAGGAATTGTTGATCCTCGCAGAGCAACCTACACTATTAGTTCATAAAAGTAATGCTATTATCTCTGTCTCTATTTACCATCTATCTATCTACATTATTTCCCTGAAACTGTCATCTTCATGGTGGATCCATGTAATACACTGGTTATGATTTTTGTTTACTACACTTTATAAAATGCCAGATTCCAAGTAGGCGCTCTACAAATATCAGTTGAATGAATAAATGCATGTTTGAATAGATGGCCTACCCACACATAATGATATCCCTTTGTAGATAAACTTGCTTCAGCCTCAGATAAACAGCTCATTTTCTTGCATAGATGAACGTGTTTAATATTATAAGCTTTCATGGAGGATTCATGTAATTCTGTAAACATGCACAGTGATGCAAGAGAAAAGGTGATATTTTTCTAGGAAAATACAAGTATGTGGCTGCTACTGACCATTATAACCAGTCAGGAATGTTACATCAAAAATCTCCAAATAAATGTGCTTTCATTTAAATAAAAGTGAAAAGTGAATAAGAACAAAAATGCCTAGATGAACATAAGTGTACTTTGAAGGTTTGACAAACATCAGAAAAACTTAATGAAATGATGAGTGTGGTCTCTTGCGTGGCAAAATTTAGTGCCATCCGCTGGATTTTCTTTCGTGAGTTGCCAGAAATTTGATCCTACGACTGTAATGAAGGAAAATGCTTATGGGTATCTAAAACCAGGGGTTTCTTCAACAAAAAACTGTCAGACTTTCCAGGGACATTTTATTTGCACTATTGAAGTGGACATTTGTATTAACAAATAATAATAGCTTTGTAACAGGCAGTTAGGCATATGTTACACTATTCTTTGCATAAATGCCCATTTGCTTTGAAAATGCAGTGGGGTTTTATAAATGTGAAGCAATGCAACCAGTTTTATGGATGTGTTTGCAAAGGCTCAGACTTGAGTTGTAAAAGTGTCCATTAACAGTACAAATTTAAATGCTATTAAAAATATGAGTCTTAAAGGCCCATATTTTTGAGCAGCGATTTTCATCTCATGGCACACATAAAATAATTAGTAAAATTCAATTGAACCAAAAAAAAAATAACATAGGTATGATTTTGATTCATTCACACTGGATGGCTATTGTTGTGTTGGCTGTTATCATTTTTTTTCTTTGGGAAAAGAGGTCATGACCCCTAACTAAATAGTCAGGTATTGCATGTTTTAAAAATTCTTGTAGCACACCGGTTGAAAATAACTGTTTTGGGGCGTTAGAGTGTAAGTAAATAATTATATTTGTGCTTTGTGGCTGTACAGTGAAAATCCATAACTGTTTGAGTTAGAATCACAAAACATCTGAGGCTAAAGGGAACCTTGGAAATTATTTTATGATCTAGGAAGCTGCATCCAATAGAGCTGAACTAGTTTACCTAAAGTTCCCAAGATGGTTGGGGACAGAATTAAAACTGTAGCGGAGGTTTTCTGGCATCCAGTCCTTTTATTGAGAGCTGATACTGTATGTCTACTTCAAAGTTTACCAAAGCTCTGGGAATTAGGGTGTCAACTTCAAAATAAGAAACTAGCTTACCTTTTCTAAAGAGTCTTCTAATTTTGTGGGAGGAAGGTATATGGAAATCGGGCATCACTTGCCAACGCTAAAACAGAGGCACTAACAGTGCATTGCAGCTACAGCTTAGGGTCCCCTGCGTTGACTGTGTCCACAAACCCGTGCTCAGACCTTCTGACACTTAAGTCTGAACAATAACTGCTCTGGAGGACCAGAGAATGAAAACGAGGAAAACACTCACAGGTTTTCAGTTAAGCAAATGATAACACAGAGGGAATTATTCTCCAGTCTCTAAAAGAGCAAGAGCTTTACATTTGTTTCCAAAAGCCTTCTTCATTCCTATTTTCAGAAGACTTTTTTTAAAAGCAAAGTTGAAGCAAGAGTCTGTCAGATTCTCTCTTCTATAAATCCATCATCAAGCACTTGTTAAGTAACCAGGGTGTTTAAAATTTTCAAAAATTTTACTCACTTCAAACCCAAATGCATGTCTGCTCACTCTAAAAAACATACATCAGTCTTTTTTACTCTCTGATGGATAAAGGCCTCATATTTTGGAGCCACCCTCCCACTATGAGCCTGGACAGCCAGTCATTCTCAGCAGAGAGTGCTCAAGTAAAGCCAGAGTAAAACGAGCTACAACAGATGCTGACAATCGTGTCAGATTTGACATTGGGGGTGTTGGAATGTGTAAGCATTAAGTAGCATATTCCAGGAATATCATTGATTTGCTTCTAGTCAAAATATTTATGTCACAGTTTGACATAGTGTTAAAGGAAGGTGTGAGATTATGTTTTTCTCAAAGTGGAGGTTAGTTTTCAACAGTCAAGAAATACATTTGTAAGTGAAATGATCTTTTGCTAAGTAATCTTGGTTCTTTGGATAGACTGCAAGGATGACCAACTATAATTTGAATCTGTCCAGAAAAAAGGATTTCTGTTTACATATTTTTGAAATTGTATAATTTTGATATAATTTCCATCTCAAAGAAAGTTACAAGGGACATACATATACTCTTTATCCAGGTTCATGAATTAATTCCATTTGATCACATGCTGCTTTATTGTTCTCTCTCTTGTGTATTCATGTATGAATGTATATGTGTATATTGATGTTTTTAATCTTCAAAGTAAGTTGAATACATCATGCCCATTTACACTTAAAGAGGTTCTGGAGTAGTTCCTAAGAAAAATTATATTCTTATATAACCATAATATAGCTATCAAAATCAGGGATTTTTAATTTAATTTTTAATTTAATCTATAGTCAATATCAAATGCCATCTACTGTCCCCATAGAACCCTTTATACTAATTTTTCTCATCCAGGATTCAATCTTGTGTCATGCATTGCATTTAGTGGTCACAACCCTTCAGCAGTATTTCATTCTGTTTCTTGTCCTTTACATTTTTTCAAAATGTAAAGTTATAGGCTAGTTAATTTGTAAAATGTTCCTTAGTTTGGGATTGTCTAATGTGTAACTGCAAATTCTATATAATAAAAGGTTAATATGCAAATCGACCAAACAGCAGAACTATCGGTCGCTATGATGCTCACTGACCACCAGGGGCAGATGCTCAGTGCAGGATCTGCCTCCTGGTGGTCAGTGTGCTCCCACAGTGGGAGCACTGCTCAGCCAGAAGCTGGGCACGGCAGCACCAAGGATGTCCGACTGACAGCTTAGGCCTGCTCCCTGAGGGCCTAAGATGTCAGTTGGACACCCCCCAAGAGCTCCCAGACTGGGAGAGGGCACAGGCTAGGCTGAGGGTCCCTCCCCACCCCCCAGTGCATGAATTTTGTGTACCTGGCCTCTAGTCATTTTATAAGAAAGTTCTAGAGCATTTGATTGACAAAGATGATAGAGGAGAAAGAGTGTTCCTTGATTTGAGAGTGAAGAAAGCAATGCTTTGAGTAGTTGTAGAGAGAAAAATATTGGACTGTACTGAATTATAGCCTCATAAATCAGATTGTTTAATAATATTTTTAGGTAATTGCTTTATATATAATTGTTTTGCTATTTTTAATAATAAATTCATTAAATTTTATTATTTTGTGGCCTATTTCATGTCACATTTTGTTTAAATGAAGCTAATGGGTGTGTTTTTGTTTTGTTTTTAAACCTATTTCTTAGATTAACTAAATTTATCAGTCTGAGGCTGATAATTTTTTTTTATTTTAATAAGGAAGATATTTTTTCATTTAATCCTCACCCAAGGATATGTTTATTGATTTTAAAGTGATGGGGAGAGAGAGAGAAACATTGATGTAAGAAAGAAAGATAGATTACCTCCCATGCATGCCAAACGGGAGGTCAAACACACAACCCAGGTATGTGCCCTGCCCAGGAATTAAACCCATAACTTTCTGGTGCAGGGGATGACACTACCACCAACTGAGCCACCTGGCCAGGGCTATTATTATATATTATGTATTATGTATTATGTATTATTATATATTACATATTATATATTATATATTATATATTATATATTATATATTATATATTATATATTATATATTATATATTATATATTATATATTATATATTATATATTATATATTATATATTATATATTATATATTATATATTATATATTATATATTATATATTATATATTATATATTATATATTATATATTATATATTATAACATGTTATGTAAATGGATTAATCTCCAACATCATTCCTGGGATGTAGATACCAATAACTCAATGATAGATTGGGGGAATCAAAGGCACACTGGCAAAGAGACTGGCTTAGAATCACAAATTCAGAAAGCAACAACATTCAGGTTCTGACTTCAAATCCCAAGATTATTCTGCTGTTACCAAAAGAAAGGTGGTTGTATAACTATTGTTATTTGACAAGGATATACATGGTGATTCAGTCTCTTAATGGGCATGAGCCAATTGAACTTGACCAAGTAGAGGTATTCTCATGTTTCAATTCTGGACGTAGAACTTAAACTTCAAGTGTAACTTGAATCATCATTCCCTAAAAAGAGCTGTCAAGCATATCACACTGTTCATTATATACCAGGTGCTCAGGTATGCAGATACTCAACTCTGTATTAGCAGGTGCTTCATGGCCAATGACAATTTTAAAGCCATAATTCTTAAACTTCATTATATATTAGAGATAGCAATACCTTTGTCCCAACATTATTTTGAGAATCTGTGACAATGTATGTGAATGTTTCTTCTCAATGAATGGTAGATGTTAATAGCAGTTGCTTTAATTTGGTTTATTTTGACTCATCAAGATGGCTATATTGATCCACACAGTTAACTTTGTATGAAAGAATTTAATTTCCATCATTTAAATTCATGTAGGAAAAATTGCATGTTTTAAGTATCTTGGCATAGCAGTTAAAAGTGTGGACTCTGGAGCAAGGCCATGGGCTCACGTCCCAGCTCTTAAGGCAGATGCCCTTGGCCATGGGAATTGCCTAAGTGGTGACTTTCCAAGTCATTCTGGCAACCAGAGAACTATTGAAATGGTAATACACCAAACACAATGCTTTTCACTAATAATCCTAGTTTTAGAACATAAAATTATTACTTTACAAAGAAACCTCATTCAAACTATAAATTTTTGCATTTGTTTCTTTTTTTTTTTAATGACACAGGAGAGAGAAACACCACACTCAACATCCCCATCAGAGGTGTACTATCCAAGCCATGACGTTTTTTATCTATTCTTTATAGAGAATCCCATTAGAGTTCCATAGAAACCCTTACTCTCTATTATGTCAACGACACCTTCGCTGGCCTGGAGCCATCATCAGCTCTGAGCACTGAACCATGAAGCACTCTCTGTAACTAGGCCAAACAGGCCATGACCTGACAGGCTACAAAGTGGTCATTATCGCCTATTAAATCTGAAATCTGTGCTTTGCATATTTTAAAACAACTATCCAGTTGTGTTATAGAGGTATAGCTGCCAAATGAATAATTAGATTTTTAGGAGACTATAAAGAGGACCAAAATGCTTTCTACGGTGCCAAAAACAAAGTGGATTCAAATTTTATTCTTCCTCCTCCTCTGTTTTTATCCTCACTCTCTGGCACTCAGACCAAAAATATTTCAGTAACCAATAAATAGACTTCTGCTG
This sequence comes from Cnephaeus nilssonii, assembly GCF_951640355.1. Lineage (NCBI taxonomy): Eukaryota > Metazoa > Chordata > Mammalia > Chiroptera > Vespertilionidae > Cnephaeus > Cnephaeus nilssonii. Next base: position 22,712,822 of record NC_137083.1, read on the forward strand.
CACAATTAACTATAGTCTGGGTTGATGTTAAGCGGGTGCCAAACCACTCTGTGTTGTACCCTGTGGTCTGTTTCCTCGTGCAGTTGGGCAGAACACTGTGGAAGGTCGGCACCTAATATTTGTTTTGTTAGGTTGATGTGATTACAAAGAGTCTTATAAAATGCAGAATGACTGAATATAAGTGTAAATGTCAGAGCTCAGAAGAGATTTGCTTTTATGGTTTAAAATTTAAATTTTTTTCCCCCCTACTCCCTGGAGATGCCTAAGTAACTCATTTCATACAACAGCTTTAATGGTAGAGATGCAAGTGACTTTAGAAAGATTTGGAATAGGATTGAAATATAACTACATAAAATATCCTATTAACTCTTGCCCCCTGTTTTACATTTTGAAGAAGATTTTTAACTAAACTCTTGAAGCTCAGTACCTATGATGTCATTAAACATTTTTTCACTTCAGTGGATTGTGACTCCGGAAAATTTGCAACTACTCTTTTCAGCAGGGGATTAAACTTGCAGGGAATAAATTAAATTGGGTTAAAATGTCTACCAGGGTTTTCAGATGAGTGCTTTATTCAAGTAGCACAGAGACATGTTAACTTTGAAATGGAATTCTAGTTGAGTAAATAACTTTTGTCAAGAACCTACTGCTCAGATACTGCACTGCTCTAAGCCCACTTTATTAATGTTGGTTTGCAATCTTCAGCACAGGTGCAGAAAGGAATTTTAAATGCAATTAAAGTGAGCTGGAAGGCCACACAAGTATGTTTTAATCAAAAGCTGAGTTCGAGCCTGCTTTACATATAATATGTGCAAAGAGAGATCTCTTTTTCATATTAAGTATGATTACATAAATACTGTTTTGAGAGAAGCAAATGCATTTCAAGGAGCAATGCAAAGAAAGAATAGTACCACATAGTAAGGAACAGTGTAAGCACCTAAAGAAATATTATGCCAGGAACACAATAATAGTTACGGGTTTTAAACCCTGAATCATCAAGCCAAAATGACTGTGTATATATGTGTGTTCCTGTATGTATATACACACATATCAATATGATTTTTGCCAGAAGCCAGTTCCAGCATGTCATAATTGCAAGAGTTTCATCAAAAGGTTGATGGAACTTGGGGATTCAACAAAGGCTGAGTCACATATGTTATCACCTGTTGGGAATGGCTAAAGGCATTTCCCCAAACCTGAAAAGGATGCATTAACCTTTTGCACTCGGATGTCGAGGGTGACTCGACATGGTTAGCATTAGAATAAAGGAATCGAGAAAAAAGCAAGTGAGTGCAAAGGGTTAAATTGATTGTTTGCTGCCAGACAATTCAGGGCATCTTAATCTACATGTTATTGCCTCCTACTGGCCAAACACCTGAACAGCCGTAGGCTATTCCCCATTCTGACAATGGACTCTGTAGATAAAACCCTACCCTTTGAAGTGTATATCTCCACCTTGCCTTAGGACAAATTGTGTTAATAAAAAGCAAGAGGTCCTGAGACAAGGAGAACTAACTTGGTTTCTTTAGCCAGGCTCCTCTGACCCCCAATGCCTTTCAAAATTATCTTTCGTCTCTGGACTCTTACTTAAGTTACCCACAGCCTTTCTCCAGATTGCTGAACCTTTCTTAATGCCGGAACAAGAACCCCGGCAGATTTTTATGTTTATACATACACATACATGTATACATACACATAATACCATTTTTTTAAAATTATGGTTTAATATTTATTAGAGAAATCTAGAATTCATTAGTCTCAAAGTCATTTCAAACTTGATATAAATGTTGTAAAAAACAAAATGTTGGTCGTCATTCTAACAGATTCACAAGTGATAACAAAATATGGCAACAAGTTAGGAAATTAGTATTCCTGGAGGCTTTCTTAATTCCAGAGAAAGGATGCATCATCCACAACATCATGCTTTCATGCTCCTTTGGGAACTTATGAAGGGAAGAAAAGGAGTAGAAGAAAGATGAAGGAGTAGGGCAAGTTGGATTTATTTCCAATCAGAGGATGGGTGCTGGAAATCAGGGCAGTGTCCTGGCGCCTTCCTGCTGTGCTAACCATCATTTTAGATGGTAGGCCTCAGGTAAGTGAGGGGATTATCCTGTGGGAAGGGCCAGGGTCCCCAGAATAGCAGCAGGGGTGAGGCAGGGTCAGCAGAACACTTCAAAGGCTCAGGGCAGTGGCTATGAATCAACTAGTACATAAACATTTAAATACCTTAATACTGGTGCATACTAGCTAAATATCCACCCTGTTTTTCTTCATCACTTACCCTTCACTATTCATCAATAATACCCATTTAACTCCAGAAGCCAAGGAATTCAGCATGGCTAAAAGGCAATGGGAAGCACAGAAACCTACGTTTCACACTTTAAAAATCCCCTAATATCTTTAATATTTACTCTTCTGTAGTGCATAGGTAGAATTCCTTTGAATTATTGCAGATACAATAAATTGATCAAATTCTACTGTACTTAATTAGAAATTTAATTATAATTTTTTAAGTCAGTATTTTATTAAACGGACTTTTGCATGAAACTACGTTGGTGCTCCCGCCGCCTCCCCCCTCCCCCGGCACCCTTCCTGCATTGATCCATTAATCCTAATCCCAATGTTCAGGATTTGGAAAAATTGTATTACTAAATTCCTTTCCTAGTACTTTTTACACAAAGTACAAATTGAAGTTATATTCCAGGCCGCCTTGAAGGGAGATGACGGGACAGGGCTGCCTGGTGTTTGGGGTATAATGCTGAAAAGAGGTACCTGAAGTTTACATGACATTGGCATTGCTATACTACTGTAGGAAAGTTTTAAAGAATAATTTGAGTTTTTTTTTAACACCTAAAGATGCTGGTGCTTCTCCCTGTCTGCTTTCCACCTTTGTTGGCATGGGAACCCCATCAGTGCTCAGTGCTACCAGACACCATCATCTCAATACGCACATGTCAGGCACATTGTGTACTCTGTCCAGCACTACATTTTCCAACCAGGATTTCCATTCCTAGTCATGGCCCTAATTTAGGGGCACATCTTCTTTCCTCTCTCACTTCGACTGACGATTTCTGTTTACTGCCTCACACCTGCAGTCTGTTGTATTCTGGTGACCAATCTGCCACTTTCATGATCTAAAATGTTCTCCTGGAGACGCTTATCTAATGTGTGTTACTTTCTTTCCCAAAACTCCAGTCGTCTTCAAATCATGACTCCATATAACCTTCCCAAGTCACTTTATTTGGAATTAAACAGTAACTTGGGCATTTTTGCTTTTTAATAACTAATTTGCACAGCCTGAAAGGACACCTGCTTCAAATGTTAGAGAGCCACAAGTTCAAATGCTGCTGGCTCTGCCACTGTGTGACCAGGAGATGAGCAAGACGGCCAACCTTTCTGAGCTTCAGATTCCTCATCTGCAGAAGTAGAGATGCTAACAATATTATCCATAGGGCTGATACAAGAAGTAAATGAGGTAATGTTTGTGAAGTGTCTAGGACAGAGTATGGGATCAGGGCTGTTAATCTTTCAGGGGTCTTCTTAAGTTTTAGTTAACTGTTTAATTTGTGATTTTCCTCTCTCCATTCTACTACAGTTTACCAAGGGCAGACCAGGCATATAATTTTTTACGTCTTCCCAGTTCACAGAAGGAAGAATTCTTCATTCAGTGGACACTCTACAATATTGACTGACTTTACAAAGGAATTTGAACTGCTCATTTGTCTGAGCAGTTGACTTACTTTGCTATCTTAGAGTGCCATGAAAATGTAGGAATATAAAATCTGGTGAGATTATGATACTTGCTGACACAAAGATTTATTATCTAGATGAGATTGTTAATGTACATTGAATTCAGAAAAACAGCTTTGTAAAAGTGTTGGATATTTTATTTAAAAAAAAAGAAGAAAGAGAATTAGTCCTGAAAGTGAGCATACTGAATTCAACATAGAATTAAGGACATATGCTTACTTGTGTTCACTATCAATCGAAACATAGAATCTAGTACCTTAAACCTAGTACCTAAGAGGCAATACCAGGACTATGTCTACATTAGCAAATAGCCAATAAATCAAGACCCACCTCTCATCTTTCTTTTGGCAAAGAGAACTTGAGTTTTCAGGAAAAAAACAAAAACACCACATTTGAACAAACAAAACAATCTGATCAAGTAGAATTTCTGGTTGTGAAGCCAGAAAGTAAATGGCAGATAATATAAACACAATTATCTCACAACTGGATGGCATTCAAACCAGTATTCCTGACTCCAGCCCCTCTCTGCCTTAGTCTGCCTTCCATATATGCTTTCAATATGCCAATTATCTACTCAAAAATGTCAATGGTTTCCTCATCTCTGTAGGATATTTCTTAGCCTGGCATTCAAGTTCCTCAAGGATCAGGCTTATATTTACCCAATTCTGTTCCCTATTATCATTAAAACATGTCCTCAGTTCTTTTCAGTTCATTCTCAGCTCCTTCTTGAATTCAAATATGTACTCATTCTGCAACCATCTACACCCCACACCATATGCATGCCCCACACATGCCTGCACACACATAAACACACAGTCCTACTCATACTCTCATGCCCACACAAAATACCCACTTTTCCTATAAGTCATGCATACCCTTAACACCCAGCAACAATCTGTCTTCAACCAAGAATCATGCCAGATCATGCTTATCTCCCCTTTTCTAAACATACATAGGCCTCCTGAAACCACTTATTCTGACACTGCTTGCAATATGTCTCAAGTGTATTCATTTGGTGTGTCCTATGATTCCAACCAGATTATGAGCTTCTAAAGGAAAAAACTGCTGCCTTCATTTCAACTTCCATGTCCACCTCAGCAATCCGCTCTTTATAGGACACAGTAAATCTTCTGATGAAAAATCACGTGTTTTTTTTTTTTTTTGCACAAGTAAATATGTCTAACCCATGTCTGTACCAGGCACAAAATAATATTTGATTGATTTAAATGTGAGAGCAGATAAAAGGCAAAAACACACACAAATATACAAACATCTGGAAGGCTGCTGGAGTCAATAAATAGGTATGTCAATAAAGTTTTTGTTTTCATACCTAGGAGTATTAAGTATCACGGTCACTCAGATGCGGTCATTATTTGGAAATGAGTCATTCTTCAGTTTTCCTTTTTACTAGGAAAACTCCTGGGATATGGCTTGAAATATATTTTGCTTTATCAAAATTTAAAACTGCTGAATATGGAGGTGTAGCAGAAGGGTGTGGGAAATTACATTTATTTTCCATGGAATACAGTATCCTTGCTTTATCACAAAACCATGTTCAACATGCTCCATTCAATAACCACGTAGGCAAACCTGAAGAGATTTATGTTGGCAGTTGATTACACTTGGCCTTCAATGCCATTTGATTAACAGGTTTCCCCTTGAGCCTATTTTACTGAAAAGGAATCAAGGTTCAATTCGCCAATCCCAGGGAAATGTGCCTTTTCAAAATGCAAAATGTGAATTTCAGAAGAAAGAGAATGAACCTCACGCATTAGTAAGCCACCCTCCCCCCTTACAAGGAGTCTTGATTAAAAGATGAAAATCCACCACAAGATTTCCAGATAGGCATGGAGGCCCATTTGCTCCAGCTGCCTGGAGACTTTTTAATAGCAGGCACTTTGAGCTTTTAATGAAAATCAGGTTGAACAGTGTGGAACCAGGAAGCTGCCCAACCTGTCTATCTGCCAGAATAAACTGCTCAACTTGCGGCACCCCTCCTCTTCTAATCAAGAGCTCAAACACCCCCACGAAGACTCAGAATGGTTCTTAAAACCAATGCTCATCCTTATGAAGAAGACTTTACAAATATCAATACAGCCACTGACTAATTATTCAATTCTGTTCATAGGGCAAAGGAGATTCTTTTCTGACCCCTGCAGTGATTAATTTATGCCCCGAAGCATGAGATTTGATTACGCTTAGCATGTATCACATGTGAGCCTATTACTGGTCATAAAATTATTCAGCCACCAGAGTTGGTTCAATGGCCTCCTGAGGCAGTAAGTTCAGCTATTTGGCTGCCTGCTGGTAAAGATATATGGCCTGACATTAGCTCAGAATTCACCTGCTACTTGTTTTATCAGTACGTGTTTGATGTAAATGATTTCTAAATCCCCAGAAAATTATTGCACGTGGTAAAAAGAGTAGAAAAATAATTTGTCCATGAAGAACTTAAAGACTGTGTTCTCTTGAAATGGGATGTTTTAATTGAAGTGAATGTTCTGATTTAGTCAGAAATCTTTGGGGTTTTCCACTCTTGTTTAAAATCTTTATAAAACACATTAGTCCATGTTTCTAGCTCACTACTAATAAGTACAGTATGGTGTACTCAGTCTAATTAATACTGCTCTGATAACTTTAACCCCCAGAGTGCCTCAAGATCTTCCTACTGAAATTAGTTATGATGCTCAGAAGGGTAGGTGGCAAAGAGGGAAGGGACTAGGTTTGCAATGCTCAAATTATGTAACAAATCCGGGAAATATTTAGGCCTTGATGTTGGTTTTATTTTTTTATATTTCACACAAAAAATGTGAGGCATCCTATGCATCACAAAAGAACTTTTTTTAAAAAAAATTGAAAGTATTGGAAATTGTGGATAACATACCGATGAACAAGCAAAAGGGTAGAAAGGTACTTTCAAAATAACCTGCCATACGGGACTCAACAGATATAGCTAGGACTACAAGATGTAAGATGTGACCAGGGCAGAGAGAAAATCAGGATCACCCACAAAATTCAGTGTTCAAAAAATTAAAAAACAACTATAACAACAACAACCAAACTCTTGTTTTTTAGAAACACAGGCTTTTTTCTTGACAATGTGTAGTCATAATATTAATGTAATTATTATCTTTGATAAGTAAGTTTATGATAAAGTAATTTTACAAGGATTCTCATAAAAAGGACACTATAGGGTGATGTTGTCCAGTGTGGCTCACACTCTAATGTGCATATAGGTCATCTGGGGAACTGACTAAAAGGCAGATCCTGATTCAGTACATCTACAGGTAGAGCCTGGGATTCTGAGTTTCTAATAGGCTCTCGGGTAATGTCAATACGCTGGAGTCTGGACAATGTGTTGAGTAGCAGGTTGTAGAGACTATTAAGGATATCTTGCTAGCAATCAATCAATAATAAACTTAACATCCTATAGCATTCCTCATGATGCTGATGGCATGATACTAATGCAGCAAATGCAATTTTATGACGTTGAGTTTAAAAACATGCATTCTAGCCCAGCCGGCATGGCTCAGTGGTTGAGCATTGACCTATGAACCAGAAGATCACGGTTTGATTCCCGGTCAGGGCACATGCAATGTGTTTGCAGGCTCAATATCCAGTGGCGGGTGTGCAGGAGGCAGCCAATCAATGATTCTCTCTCATCATTGATGTTTCTATCTCCCTCTCCCTTCCTCTATGAAATAAATTATATATATATATATATATATATATATATATATATATGCATTCTAGGCATACATATCTCTTAATGTCTACTTTTGCCCAAAGGCAAAATTTAAAACACCTAAACAAGCAAAGGGTAAAGGGTGAACAATATGTCTTCCTTCATGGTAGTTGAGTATATAAACTAAGAGGCATTAAATCCCTCATATCTGATGATTTTTCTGAGTGAAGAAAAAAATTAAGAATTTTTTATAGACTATGATTTGGTTCTTTGTCACTACAGTAATTCAAAATGTAGGACAAATCCTTTGTAATAGTATGTTATAAATATTTTCAGTTTTAAATTGCCCCCATGAAATTTGAGTATTAATATGTATGAATGAATATTAAATTATTTAAAGATTTATGCTTTCTATTGGAGCAAAGTTTCAAGCATTGATCATCTTCAAAAGAAAATAAAAGCTCTTAGCTGTGATATTTAAATAATTATTCTAAACTATGTAAAAATAAAGACTAAAAAAAGAAAAAAATCTAAAGTAAATTATTTCTAAAATAAAATTTATTTCTCTTTTGAAGTAAATTATGAAACAAAATTACAAACTTAAAAGAAGCTTCCTTTTAGTTCACCACCAACAAACAGTATTACAGAAAAAATGTAAGGGTTTTATTTAAGAAGAAGGTAAAATGATAAAAAATATCAATAATGAAATGGCAATAAATACATACCTATGGGTGAAAAAGGTAAAAGGATTATGAAGTTCAAATTGATATTTACAGAATAGTCATGAGCTGTAAGAATTTTATCAAGTAATCTCACCTTTCTGAGCATGTATCTCTTTAAAAAAATCACTATAACCATACCACCCATGCCTTTCACGCAAGAGGCATAATGTAGGCGAATGCACTTTGAGCATAGAGTACTATATAATCATAAGCTTCTCTCTATTATTATCCATACTAAATGGAGCCAGGAAAATAATAGGTGAATGAAACACATAGATAATCTTAAAATCTTCTTTTAGACAGGTTTATGTTCTTTCCCATCTAACCAGTCTTTACAGGGCACATGCAAAACAGCTCAGTAAGCCCCAGGTCTAGCCATTTATGGAGATGCTAACAAGCAGTAATGTAAATCCAAGGATATTACCTGGAAGAATAACAGAATATCAGGAGCTTAGCTAATTCCTCAAATGAATGGAATAATGGAAACATAGACACGAACCATTTCTATATAAACTGCTCCTCTTGGAAGCTGAATCTGAAAATTTAACAGTTACCTAAAGAAATTGTATAAATAAATAGTAGGCAATATAATACAAATAAAATTTGGCATAGAAAGGGCTCTTTTTTATTGTTTACATCAAGATCATGAATAATTATTTGGGAAGGGATTACCTCATAGATAAATTGGTGCATTTGAGTCAATAACTTTGCAAGTTAGGAACGCAGGAAATTAAATAATGAAGACTGTACCACTTAGAAAGGCCTACCAGAGACTTCCGGGTATTCACCTATAAAGATTCAGAATTTCATTCCAAACCAGACAGAATTACAGACTTGATGTTTAATATTTTAGAATTTGAGCTCTGCTGAATTAAGCAAGAATCTCTCCAAAAGCGTATGAACACTCATTCATTCAACCCACAAATATTCACTATCTTCTTTGTACCAAATGCCAGGTTCCGAGGACACAAAAATGAGGAAGAGCTCTGATATCCACACAGCTGATGACAACCCAAGGAAGCGCTGAGATGCAGCGGGAGAACAATTAACTCCACCTGAAGGTGCTAGGAAAGGATTCTCAGCTGTGACATTTAAACTGCATCTCAAAAAAGTTAAATCAAGTTTGCTATTTAGAAAGTAGGGAAAGGGCAGGAAAGGAAAAGGCAGCTGCACCGCCAAGGCAGGCCGTCATGAAAGACAGCAACATATTAGGGGGACAATAAGAAGTACTGTGTTCGCGGGAATTTAGGATGCAAAGGGTGGGAGTAGAAGGCACAGGCAGCCAAAGGAGATGACACTGGAGAAGTCAGGGCCGATGAATGAATGGGTTTGTTATGATGCTAGGGAGTTTGGACTTGCTTCTGTGGAAAGCAGGGTCCCAATGACATCTTTAATAGCACAGAGAAGTAATTTATTAATTTTCACATGGCAGATTCGATAGTAGTATAGAATCTGAATTTTATTGGGGAGAAACGAGGGTTCAGGAGAACTACTGAAGTTGTCCAGGCAACAACAGACAGGAGGACCTAGGTGCTCAAGTGGCGGAAATGAGAGTAAAGAAGAGGAATGTGGTCTGCAGATATCCCTTACAGGAGATGCGCCTGAAGAAGAGGGAAGGTGGGAAGATGATGCAGCGGTCTCGATAGTGGGAGAGTAAGAGTTGAGAGAGTGGCGAAGCCTTCCACTCAAATAGAGCAGGAGTCAGCAACCTTTTCCTGTGAAGGTCCAGATCTTGGGCTCTTTTAAGCCTTTGAGAGCCAGCATGCATCACACCTCCTCAGCTCTGCTATTGTAGCACAGAAGCAGCCACAGGCAATACATAAACAAGTACATGTGGCTGTTACAATAAAACATTGTGGATACTGAAATTGAATTGATCTAATTTTCACATGTCATGAAATATCATTCTTTTCCTTTTCTTTTAAAGTAGAAAAACCACCCTCGCCCTTCTGAAATTCCATGCAAAAAAAAAATAGGCAGTGGGCTAGATTTTCCCCCAGGACAATAATTTGCCAATCTCTACAATAGAAAAAACATAGGAAGAAACTGCAATCAGGTTCAGATTAAGGTGCTGTGGGACAACCAGGTGAGAATGTACAGAAGGCAGGCACGCGGGTCTGGATCTCAGTGAAGGGAACTGTCTCACATGCTCTAGAAATACCGTTCTTTTGGTCATAAAGGACCAAAACGATGTGAGAAGGCAAATGCAATGGAGAAATGAAAGACCATATAATTCCCCAAGGCTGCTTTTAAAGTACTTTTTAATTGCAGGTAAAGAAACATTTGAGGGTTTTATATTGTCAAACCCAGACACTTATCTCTATAATAGGCAGTTAGAAGCCAAGGCCAAAGAGCTAAAGCATCTATGACAGATTTTATAAAAGTAATGAAAGATGATCGAGTACAGGAACTGTCCAAGAAGTAACTAACGATTCATTCTTTATGGGTGCAAGACAGAAATGAAGTTGGATTTAATTTTAGGAGAGGAATTTCATTTGTTACCTGTCAAACACTGATGCAAAAGATAAATAGAACGCTCAGAAGCCTCCTTCTTAGGCAATATGTAACACCACTCCATAGCATTGTGCTTAAGTTACATTCCAACCACCCATAAACAATCCTAGAGAGGAACGGTTTACAATTCAATTTGGTAAAGAAAGGATGACAGTGTTTCGGGTGCCTCACAGGAGAACTTTTTGGACACATGCAGCTAATGCCTTTCACAGGCAGAGGAATCAAAAGTGCATTTATCATGGGGTTTCACCATTTATTTGGTTGAGGCGCCGTATCTCCGGTCCACACCGGATTTTTAACAGATGAAATATTTCCTAAACCAAGTAATTTGATTCTGAGCAGATAGTAACCACAGGTAGTGTAATTAATTTCTTTTATATCTTCAACACAGTAAGTGGATCTTCCCTTTCTATCCATAAGACAAAACCAAACACAAATCACCATGAAAAGCAAGGTGCAATGTGAAGATTAGAAAATATCCTATGATGTTGTAAATCCAAGCTATTCATTGCCTCACAATAAAAGGGAAATGTTAAAAATCAACTTTTTAATAGCATGTCAATTTCCAATGTAAAGTGGCCCAAACAGAAGAAAACAGATTTAGTATTTTAACTTCTATTCTCCCCATTATCAAAACCCTATCAAAAGAATCCTTTGAGATAGTAAAAAAGTGTCATTGATATATTCCCTTACAACTGTTTATATTTTTCTAAATGTTGCAAATTCTCACAAAATTAAAATGCTTTGGTGATAGTCCTTAGAACTATAGGTCACAAAACTGTCATATTGGTTCAAGGTTACTTTTTTACATCAGAATTACTGCCAGTTAAGTCCTTCTCAGTATTCTTTTACAGAACAGTAACATTGTTGGTACTTCAAAAGATAACATATTGACACTAAAAAGAACATTTTACTAGGTGGATTTCTATAATAGAAATATTAGAGATAAAAACTGAACAGCTTTTCTAGTAAATAACTATTCATTTTAAAAAATCTCAAAGTAAAAATCTATGTTTTCTATTTTTTATAGAAACATTTACCTAACCAATATGAGAAAAGCTTGTGATAAAAAAAGATAATTAAAAACAAATAGAAACATATTTTCAGGTTTAAATTAGAAACCATGATAAAACCTAGCTTTTCTACAAGATATCCCAACAACTAGAAGTGAAAAAAAAAGCCACAATCAGAATTTGTTCTTAAGATAATGGGAACTATTATTATATCTGTCATTCCCCTTCAAAGTTAATTAATTTAATCACTAAATTGGATGAATTAACAACTTTATTTTATTACCAGTAGAGACACAGCTTTAAAATACTTTCCTTAGGCCAAGAATTTTAGCAGGACATTCTACTACAAGGAATAAACTTCTGAAAATAAATTTTTATACTGATGGGTCTGATGCAATTAATATGGCCTTTGGAGACATTCTGAGCTAGATTCAAAACCAGTACCTGGATTAATTAGCTATGTGTTCTTGGGCAAATTACATTAATCTAAGAGCCTATTGGGTCTAATTCTTTCTAGCTTAACATCAGTCATCACCAGAAACCTAACCTTTCCAGGTTATCTAGCATTACCTAGATCTGTGGCTCTCAATTTACCAACCTATAGGTTCCCTTGATCTAACAATAGTTTATCACTTTGAAATAAAAGTAATCAATATTGTAACCTATACATTTTTCAAAATAGCAGCATAAAGTCCCATAATATTTATTTCAATATGTAAATGTATGGATACTAGTCTACAATACATGTTGGTATCAGATGCTTATACCTATACAGAGAGTCATCGATAAGATAATGACAGATGCAGATAGATATAGACGTGAGGTACTGGCTACTTAAATATTATGGGCAGCATTGCTGCCAATGACTTGACTTTCCAAACTGGTGAACAGCTATTGGCACAGTTTTGAACAAAGCAAGTGCAGTATTTTCTTCAATATACACACCACTTGCAATATTAGAAAACTTAGTGCAAACTGAAACTAGGCACAAAAACATGTTTATATATAACTGTAAATAGGTTTTCACCTCTATGACTCTCCAGCTGGGTGTTCAGAGATCACATGGAATATGAGTGGGAAAATGTGTGATTGTATAGAACTCACCCACGTACTGCAACATGTCTCCTATTCCTGCCTTCAATAGTCTTTTCCCTCTTCTTCAACTCTCTCTTCCTATACCACCCTCTCCCCAGCAATTCTTTACATAACACCTAGAGAAATCCTTTTTTAAAAAATGTTAATAGCCTGTGTTACTTGGGCTAAACCCACCGTTGACTTTCTGTCACACTTAGAAAACAGTCCAAACTCTTTTGCATGACCTTCAGGCCCTAGATGATCCTGCCTATAGCCAACCTAACCTCTCTCTGATCTTATTTCTACAGTGTCTTCTTTGCATCATGCTCCAGGCACACAGACTCTCTTGCTGGTCCTAAAACTCATCCAATTTATTCCAAACTTTGGGCTTTCTATGTGTAGCTCTCTATTTACAACACACTCACCTGACCCTTGCTCTGGCTCCTATATCCTGGTGTTCTTCACCTGGATGTTGAATTTCCCATAATGGTTATGTATTCACTCTCTCCTTAAATCATCCTTCTCCCTATGTTACCCAATGGCACACCCAGTTGTCCAGGTTAAAATATCTGACAACTCCTTCTCCTCACCTCAATGTTTATCTTCACCTAATCAATGAGGAATCCTTTTAGTCTTTATCTCTAAAACATATCCCAAATTTATCACAGCCACTGTTACTATTTTTGTCTGAGCCACTATCATCTCTCACCTGTACCATTTCACAAGCCACCTAACTAGTCATGCTACCTCCATTCTTACCCTCTGTTATCTTTCTCCACACAGCCTTCAGAGTGATCTTTTAAAAAGATAAATCCGATTGTGTCACTCCCCATTTCAAGCCCTAGACTGATAACTCAGAGGAGAACACAAACTCTGGGCACCATAATTTACAAGGCTTTGACAACCTGGTCCCTCGCCTCGTCATTCACCTTCATTCCACTCACTCTCTATACAACTGGCCTTCTTTCTGACATAAGGACAAGACACACTCATTCCCAACCTAGGACTTTTGTTCTATCCTGGAACTATATACCTAGAAATCACATAAAATACAACCTATATTTGTATGGCTGGTATTTTGCTAACATTCAAGTGTCCGTTTAAAATGTCACATCCCCAGAGAGGTCTTTCCAATCTATCAGATATGAAGAAATCCCCACTTACTCCCTCTCACAATGCCTTCATAGAATTGGTCTGTATGTGACACTGGGTTACCATAGTCATTTATTAATGCTCCTCCCCTGAACGGAAGATCTGTGAAAGCAACATCCTTAATGTTTGTACCTAGTGCCTGAAAAATGGTTCTTCAGAGTGGATGCTGAAAAAATATCTTTAAAATGAACAAATGAATGAGAGGCTCAGTATTCTTATAGGATCTTCCTGGATAAAATTACTTAGCTTCATGATTTTCAAACTAGAGTATGTGCATCACCAGAAAACATGAGTTAGTTTGCCAAATAGTTCAAATCACTGGAAAATGTGTCATATCTCCCTGAAACCAGTTTTTCATGAATGTATTTAAAACAATATATTTATATCAAAATAGATAAGAATAGTAAAGAATTAGAACATACAACTTATATGATTTTTTAACATAAAATAAGATTTCTGTGCAATTTAATGATTTTAGCAGTTGCTACAGGCTATGCTTCCACATCCCCACTATATGATGCTATTCTCCTCAGTTTTAATGAGTACAGTAATGTTTAAAAAGATTAAGAAGCAAAGGAATGACTCCATGAACAATAATTGGAGCAAGCATGTTTAATACTCTGTTAAAAAATATCAACAGAGTGATCAGCAAGATTTTCTATTTGTTTAGTAATTTCCAATGTTCCAAATCTTAACACTTATGAGGTTTTTTCTTTCTAGAAAAGCTTCAAGTGCAGTTAGATCCTGTCAGTGGCAGTAAATGTTAGCTAGAGCACAAAATACTTAGTGTATTACAGGTCAAGCTAGAAGACCAGGACCAAGAGACATCCAAAAGCCCTTAACAAGGAAAGCTAACGCGCTCTTATAGCTACCTATCCCTCAGGAAACTAAGAGGTGAGGGTCATAGAAATAGCAATGCAGGGAAGTCTGACTATGACAATCTGATAAATAAGGGATAAAAAGGAGTTCAACAAGCATTTAAGTCAGCAGTAAATTGACTTCCACTAAATTAATGAAGACATCTAGGAAGCAAACATAACAATAATAATTCTGGTAAACAAACTGCATTCCCTAAAGGAGTGAGTAACTGTCTCTGTCAATAACCAACTGGGTGACTTTGACCAGGTACTCAGTTTTGTCACCTGTGATATGGAGATAATAATATCTAATTCTTAAAAAAGATTGACAGTACTACATGAGACAGTATACATCACAGACCCAGCATCCACCAAGCCCTTAAATTTGCAACTATTATTATTACTGGATAATGCACATATTGTTACAAAAATTAAAAGTACCTTGCTCTAATTCCAGACTTAATATCAAAGGAAGTTTGGGTTAACATTAGCAATGAATATTTCATGTTATTTTCTAAAAGAAATATTTTCATAAATGTTGATACCTTAGTTCTGCCAGATATCTACAATTATGATCTATGCTTTTAAAAGTCTGAAACATTTAATGTTTGGTTTTAAAGTAATAATGTATTCAGAGATTTTCTTTGCTAGATGGACCGAATAATCAACATAATCCCAAATCCTGTCCTGAAGTTTTCTTTTTTAACTTAATTTAGCACAGATTTTATGCCATATTCTCATTTTCCTTAACTTTTTTTCATGTGTACACCCATGAAAGCTATCTGAAGGCAAAGGTCATTTTTTGTTGTTGTGGTTGTTATTGTTAATCCTCACCTGAGGATATTTTTCCCATTGATTTTTAAAGATAGTGTAAGGAAGGGTGGAGGGGAGGAGAGAGAAACATTAATGTGAGAGAGACACATGGATTGGCTGCCTCCCACACACACCCCACCAGAGCTGGGGATGGGACCTGCAACCTGGACACATGTCCCTGTCCAGGAATCCAACCGGTGACTATTTGGTGCATAGGCTGATGCTCTAACCACTGAGGAGACTGACCAGGGGAAGGCAGAGGCTATTTTATGTGACTGCTTTATATGAATTGTGGTGGGGAAAGGGTTGGTACAGGGAGAGGAGTGAGAGGAATGTTAAAAGTGACTGACATTTGTTAATTACAATATTATTAATTCCTCCACTTTCTTGCTTGAATGTATAATAATCAATTGAATTATGAGTCAAATAGCACCCTATGAAGAAAATAGATATGTTATTATAACCTGGTTAAGCAAAAATGAAATATTCAGGATTCCCAGTTCCCTGGTTTCTCCAATCTGACATGGTGCTAGGGCTTGATTCAGACTAAATTTTACAAAGAGCTCTTTTTCTCCAACATATGAACACTTTGTGACATGCAGCTTGAGGAGACTACCCTCCAGAATGCATCTGGTTGGCCCAGAATGCTCCTGGAGTGATAGATCATAATGAGTATCCCTTTCAGTCAGGGCTTACTGGTCAACAGAACACTGCATTTTTCAGAAAGTTTTTTTCTGGACTTGAACTTTCCTTCACAGAGCACTGACTTTTCCAAAGATATATCTGGAAAATACATATGAACAATTGTATTACCAATTACATACTGAATGAATACATGAATAACAAGAACCACAAGTAGAGTAACCATATAATTTGTTGTTCAAAGCAAGACACTTGAGAGCCAAAAGGGAAACTATCTACACTAATAAAAGAGAAACATGCAAATAGACCATCACTCCGCTACACCCACCAGCCAATCAGGAGGGAATATGCAAATTAGAAGGACAAAGATGGCAGCCGCCCAGCTGCTCCAGGCGCAGAGTGGCCAGGCGGAGTGGCCGGGCAGGGCAGGACGCCTGCTATGAGAGGGAGGGTGGGGGGGTTCTAAGGGATCTACAGAAGTGGCACTCCGGCGCAGCAAAGACGAAGACTACAGACCATGGAGTCTGCAGCGAAGACGAAGGCAGCAGACTCTGGCCAGAGTGAAGGCCTGGGACCTGGGTGCCAGAGGAAAACGGGTGCTGAAAGCCAAGGGAAGGAAGGCCTATTGCACGAATCTCTTCATGCAATGGGCCTCTAGTTAGTAATAATGTCAAACAGAGAAGAAATCATGTAGTGATCTTAGGGAGAAAAATAGTTTAAAATAAGCATATACTCATTTATGCAAACTAAAACTTGACCAATGTTGGGGGAAAGATTTTCTGTGATGGAAGAGGAGTACTAATAAGATACAAGAGATAAAGGGGGAAAATAGAAAAAAAATTACTAATTGATTGCCCTCTTTGGGCCATGGTTTTAAACAATAAAAACTCCAACAATAATATGTATAGTAGTGACAACAATCTATGATGTAAATATTAGTCCCATTTTACAGATAAGGAAACCAAAGTTTTAAAAGGTTAAGTCTCCCCCTGGCCTGAGTGACTCAGTGGTTGAGCATCAACCTATGAACCAGGAGGTCATGGTTCGATTCCCAGTCAGGGTATGCCTGGATTTGGGCTCGATCCCCAGTGTGGAGCATACAGGGGTAGCCGATCAATGATTCTTTCTCATCATTGATGTTTCTGTCTCCCTCTCCCTCTCTCTTCTTTTCTGAAATCAATAAAAAAATTTTTATAAAAAAAAGGTATTTGATTGTCTAACCACTATGCTATATACCTGAAATTAATATAAAATAATGTGGAATGCAAACTGTAATTGAAAGTCACCTCCTCCAAAGGTGTTTTTTAACCTAAAGGACAGCCACTCTGTTATGCTCATACATACTAATCTCCACACAGCATTTGATATTCTCTTGTGTGTTTTTTATTTGTTTGTTTTGTAATTGTTTATTTCCTTTCTCTCCAAATGAAAATGTAAACTCCATAAGAATAGAGAACATGTCCAACTTACTCACTATTATATCCCTTGTGTCTAGATGAAAATCTGATACATAACAGGAATCAGAAGGCATTCGGTAAGCAAATGAATAAGTCAGCCAATTTACTTCTGAATATTTGCTTTACCTTTATAATTGTAAGAATAAAAAATTTCAATTTCTACTTTCCAATTTAAAAACATATTTTGTGTAGGAATAATTTGTTATAATTATGTATGATTTTTTTAAGTGTGTTTATCAATGTCCAATTTTGTGAAAATTCTTTGATATTTTATTTTATTTTATTTTTGGTTGGGGTGACTTCAAAAAGTTCCAGAAAGCACGCAGTGAAACGACAAACTCTTGCATGGACTTATTTTTCAAAACTAGCAATGCCTATAGTCTGCACTCTTAGGAAGACTTGACTCTTTTTTTTTAAATAGTTCTTTATTGTTGAAAGCATTACATATGCCCCCTTTTCCCCCATTGATCCCCTCCAGCCCACCCCCACCCCAGGCCTTCACCACCCTATTGTCTGTGTCCATGGGTTATGCATATATGCATACAAGGTCTTTGGTTGATTACCTCCCACACACCCCCCCTCCCTCCCCCCCCCCCCCCCCCCCCCCCGCCTTCCCTCCAAGATTCCTCACTCTGTTCCATGCTTCCATGTCTCTGGATCCACTCCGTTCATCAGTTTATTTTGTTAATTAGCTTCCACATATGAGTGAGATCATGTGATACTTAAGACTTGATTCTTAGTTGGGGCTGTGATCAACATTGGTTTAGGAGGCTTTCTGATAACATATCAATTAAGTGACACAAAACCCTGCCTCCAGAATGTTTTTGTATCTTCCACAGTTGAACAATTTAATATAATGTCTGGTCAGGACACCTTAACTCGAGAGTTAAAATTTCATTGAATGCACAGAACAGGTTGAATGTCCAATTGAATGCTTGCTGACCAATAAAATGTTTAACAAATACCCCCCACTGGAAAGGTAGTAGGCATTTCCTTAAAGAAAATAACCTATCTTCCAACAGGATTGAAAAAAACACCAGGGCTGAGTGGGCCATATGTTACCCTAACCAATTAGGGTCACAGTCAAGTGATTCTCTCAGTACTTAACTAAAAGGAAGTCTCGGAGGGGACCTTATTCAAATCTGGATGAATGGAAGAGGAGCAGTGCAAGACCCTATGAGCACAGAGACTCATCCAAGCTGGGCAAAGGCAATGCTTTCCAGAAGGTCAGTAAGCCAAAAGCAAGAGCACCAGAGGTGGATTCAAGTTCACATTGCCCATGATCTTAGGAAAACTCTAAGGAAAGCATCAAGCCACTATGCTGACAGCATTTCAAAAAAAAAACAAAAAAACAAAACAAAAACCAACCAAAAACATAAGCATAAAAGCTAACATATTAATAAAGAGAAATAACCAAGGTTATTTCCCATGTATATGGTCCAAAATTCCAACCAGAACATAGGCAGGAAGTCAAACGACACACAATTATTACAATTAAAGTTTCCTTTGTTCTAAATCCACTCTATCACATGTGATCATACTGACATTTCTTGGCTAAAACTATTTTTGTCTTTGAACTTATAGGCAGCTATCAGCAGATCCTGAAATGTTTATTATCCTCTAATTCCCTGCATTCATTAGTATTCTTCCTTTTCTTGTTCTGTGTTATAGAAAATGACATTAAATAACACTCCTGGTCAATCACCAATATTTACACAGACTAAAAATATTACTCACAGGCGTATTCCAAATCAAAGCAACCACAGTGTGCACTAATTGGTTTTAAGATAAAAAATAAGACAGGCCACCACAGAATAAATAGCTCACCAAATTCCCATGTGCATAGTACGTACATCCAGTTATTGAGTAACAGACTCTTTGTTGCCTCTACTGTCTTGTGTGTTCAAATGAGGTTTCTGAGCAGGGGGAGCCTACTAAACAAGATAATCAGGTCTTAGGTTTAAAGAATAACCTAAATCCTTCACTTCTTCTGACAGACTTTAGCAAGGGACTCAGTAATAATTACCAACTTGGAAAGCCTGCCACAGGGGAATGAGTCTAGGTTGCTTTATTAAAATAATTCAATCTTCTTTCTCAAAATACTCACATTACTACAAGAGGAAAGCATCTGAGAAAAGTGGTGAAGGAATGGAAGGAAACTCACATTTGCTTGAGCTTAATATGCTTTGTGAGTAAGGTGACAATTAAGTCCTGATTTGTCTGGCACAATTCATAGTCTATGCCTGTTGTCCGAGAGTAATTACTACTAGTGGTGCCCCCTTTCATTATCAGAAAGTTTGCAATGTAGACAATAAATTATACGGTTGTGTGGTAGGGAGCAAGCACTATGTTCTTGATGGATCCATAGACCTACAGACACAGAGACAGAAAGATACCCTCCTCTCTATTCCACCCTGCTCTGTTCCCCAGAGGCTGGCCTGTATGGAATGTATTAGTGTGTTCTTTCTGCATGAATCAGAGGCACTAGTAAGAATGAGGGGATAAAGGGAAGTCAGGATATTTATTCCCTGATCTCATCCTTCTACCAAAGGCCACAGTCCAGATAACTTGTCTCCTACAAGCACAGCACTCTTTCTGGGTTCCGTGAACTCTGCACTCCCCCAGGGCATGAGGCCTAGCCATAGCAATACTTCATAATACCTTGCAGATGTCCTTTAACCATGCCCATACCTTTATAACAGTCTCTTCCTTCAGTTTCCCATTGGAGTATTTCCTATTTTCTGACAAGAAACTGAGAGAGTGTTTGTTGGTGTGTTTTTTTACTTTATCTACACAAGAAACTTATGTAGTAGAAAGTACACCCATTTTCCTTGTGAAAAAATTAAGGTTCAAAGAAGCTACCTTATTTTTCCAACTAGCATGTCACAGCAGAGATTCAAATTGTGTGCCCCTGACTCTGAAACCTATAGGTTGTCCTCCTATATCACGTTTATCAAGCTCTCTTCCTGTATTAGATAATGAAGCACACAATAAATTCTTTAAAATTTCAGTGATATATGAACATATATGCATTCATTCACCAAATACTTTTTGAACAAGTGACCATTATGAATTAAGTCATGTGCTAATTAGAGAAAGCACTAGAAGAGATCAATAAAAAGGTCATGAAAAATAAAGGTACCTTGAAATATCAGTTTTAAAATGTGGCATTATAGCAGCCAAGGAGCTTCTTTAGACAGATGTGCTCAAAAGCAGTAATACAGTTCTCCAACATTTATCGATTACATTCTGATGAATTGAAATCCTGATTGTTATCTGTGTCCTAACAAGGAAAATGTATCTGTAATCTCAAAGTCAGTTCCTCAATAAAGCTGTCAGATGATGAGCTGGGAAAGAATAGGATCCATGTTTCTCCTTTTCTCGAATGCGCTCCCTCCATTATAAGGATGACTGTCTTTTGATGAGTACCAAAGGCTTAAAGTTAAAAGAAGATAAATCTACTTATCTACTTTGAAAAAAATATACTAAGCTCGAATATTACTTACTTTCTAGTCTTTTGCCGGATATGCCCAGGTCAATGACCTATGACCTTTGGCTTCCTTAACTATATTTCCTATTTCTGCTGGGAAATTTGGGATTTGAGAAATCTACAGATTGGTTTGGCCTGAGGAGAAGAGAACATGCACAACAAGAACAGAAGCAGCAATCTAAGATATTGTGGTGATTGGAAAAAATGAGAACCACATTTATCAAGATACATACTACAGTATGTTAAATAATAAGAAAGAACAAGTTTATTGAAAAGGTTGAATTAATCATAAGATACCCAAAGGAATTTATGACATATAATAAATTATTAATGTTATTGATTATATTAGTGTTGCTATAAAGTTTAAATTTCTGTTTATCAAGTTTCTGAATAATGAGTTCTGCCAGAGTAAGCAGGGTTCTCTGTCCATGATGCCAGGGAAAAGCAAGTCATAATGCACATTTCATAATGAGTGCATTTGTACAAAGAGCCACATCAAGTTTCCAAACATGGACACTTTAATTTCTATAATAATTAAAGTGTAATATGCTAATTAGACTGGATGTCCTTCTGGACATCCTTTTGGATGACCTTCTGGACAACCTTCAGGATGAAGCTGGGGCTGCGAGGGAAGCCCGGGTCCCAGGTACCTGCCGGCGACAGAGGAAAGCCTAGGTCCCGGGTGCCAGAGGAAAGCCAGTGCCAGCAGCTGGGGGAAGGAAGACCTACTCTTGCATGAATTTTGTGCACTGGGCCTCTAGTATTAATATAAATAAGTTAGAGTAAAATTATCTTAACTTACTTATTTGACATCAAGTTAACTAAGCATATATTTGTACCATTTGAGGATAAAAGAGACACAGTGCAATGGTTCTGATTTTAAAGTTCTAGAGAAATAAAATTTCATTTATTTGTACTAAATCTGACCAACAGACTTATTTTTCAGAAAAAAAATAATTTTCAGAATGTGTCAGCAGAGTAGTAACTGAACTGTGTCACTAATAATGATACCATTTACTAGCACTCAACCAGATGCACTAGATATCATATTTCTCCTAAAAAATCTCATCAAGGTTATCATCTCTATTTCACTAATGAGAAAATAGATGGTCAGTGCAGTTATTTTACTTGCCTAAGGCCACTTTGCTTCCAAGTAGCAATGCCAGCATTTAAACCCATTTCTCTCTTATGCTATGTCCAGGCATATTGAGAGGAGAACATACCCAGAAATATAAATTTACACGAAGAGGAACCATGTTTCTATGGTTTAAAAAATCAGGCTAAAATGATGTTTCAATATTTTTCCCAACCAGCTATCTTCATGTTGATTTTTCCCAAGTTAAACATCAAATGGAAAAAAGGGAATAACACTAGATGTAAAACTAGTCTTCTTCAACTCAAATGAAAAGATGTGAAGAAATTTGGATTCCCTGTCTCCACATTTTAGCGATTCTCATTTTTGGAGTCCCTTTCTCCTGGTTTCTTTGCTCTAGCTACACAAATGCCTCACTCACCTGTGTATTAGCTCACTCAAGGCAATGCCCAGTCCTCTAATATCCATACCTAGCCTCATGATCCCAACACTCCACCGCTCAGACCTACCTCACCATAGCTTACCTGCTCAGTATCCTCAGAACCTGAGCACTGATGGGCCATGTGCTATAAATTTTACCTAAAGTAAAGGAACAGTATGGTGAGGGATAACTTTAACATATAGCATAGCTTTAAGTTGAGAGAGGGAGGGCTTTTACAAAATTTAACACTTCCTAAATGATATCATATTGACAATGATTTATTTTGTCTTCATGGAAAGTTTATCTTGCCACACAGTGCAACATCTTTCTTTTTTCCCCCTTTAAAATAACTTCATATAGGCAGCAACATTACCATAATCTGTGTACCATAATGTGTAGGTCAGAATAAAATGCAGCTTTTTCAGCCACAAATGCAATAATAATGTGAATGACCTCAGTTCAAGTTTCTCATAAAATTAAGCTAATTGGAAAGAACCTAGATTCGAGTTGCAAGTGGCATTCCTGACCCAGCATTTTAAACATTATTCTCTTTTCTCTCTGATTTAACAATATTAGCAGGTAGGCAGGTGAAATAATGTCCCTTGTCCCTTTGTCTTTAGTACATTCATGGGACTAGTCTTCTTGATTTTTCCCCCTAACTTATCATAGCAGGAATCTAATTCTCATATAATCAATTGCATTAAAAAACTATAGTTTTTCTGTGTTCAGATGGCCATCCATTTTGCCAGACCATGCCATGGGTCCTACAACACAGCCAGGCACTTTCCAATGTGATTTTCCCAAAGGTCACATCCAAGTGTAACAAATTCACCTGATATTTCCTACATCATTTGCATGTAATTTGCTTATGGCTAAAAAGAGTATGATTTTGAAGAGTACAAATCTAATTGAAGTATTCCTGACCCACCACAGTGAAATGATAACTGTGCTTTCTGAATTTTGACAACAGTACAGAATTTCCATTAGATATAAACAGAAATCACCCAACACTTGAGGAATGAACATATTCTAAATGCAAACTAGAAGCAGGAAGCTTGTAGGTATAAAATATCAGGCACACTTAATAAAATTAAGGTCATACCTAACAAGGAGCTTTAGAAATACCTAATGAAGTACTTAATTTTTAAAAAATGGCTCTTTTTTTATTGGGACCGGAGAGGGTACAGGATGCATTATTTGTTTTAAGAAGCCAGGCATGTCTCTCTACCTCATCCATCCAATTAGAAAAGAACTCCTTTGGTTTAGGAAATTATAAGCTATTGAAAGCAAATAAGCATGATACAAGAAAACCACTGAGAGTTATTAGTTTATTAAACCTTAGCGTGAAGGAGGTTAAGGGAGCATTGCCAACGAACATGTTTTGAAGGGAACAGGCAGAAACTAATCCTGTGAAAAAAGCCAGGCCACTGGCAAGAGAGGGAAAGAGACAAAGGAGAAGGCTTAAGGAACCGGAAGATCAAGTTTCCCCACTTCCAATTCTGCCCAGAACCAGCCCCCCAAACACATACTGCAGTTAGACAAAGAACACACTGAATTTGAGTCTTTTCAACTCACATTCTGGGTTACCCACACTCCACATCAAGCCCCTTTCACAAATATTTAAACAATTAACACCGCAAATACCTGGAAGATTCTAAATGTCACTGAGGGAGCAAAAGCCATAGATTTAAAGGAGGGAAGCAAAAAACGGTTCCAGAGGAATACGACAAACAGCATAGGAAACATCGGCTATTGGATGAACTGATTGGGAATTTTCTTTTCGGGGTGTCAAAAGTAGATTTAGAATATAATTAATGATTATATCTGGTTTGCTCTTTAAAGTAAACGTCCCTCAGACACATACAATCTCTTCCTGCAGTCACGTTTCTATAATTATGCCATGTTGCTTGTAAGACTCTCTGAGCATCTAGGACCTCTAGTGCTGAGTACCTGGTCTAGACTTTCCCTTTTATTTCAAGCAATAGCCTCTTCTTCCAACATACATTCCATCTTGAAGCATACGGGAGGGATAAGATTAAGAATTAATAAAATCAGAGTGTGGTCTGAGAGAAAACAGACAAGAGAGCAGAAAGACTGAATGTAACCTTTAGCATCCCGGTCTCACATATCAAAGTCCAAGATCCAAAGCCAGGATACCAGTCAAATGCCTTCTTGAAAATAGCCCTGGTGTAAGGAAACATACACGCACTCCCATGGTGATCACAGCTAAAGGCAAAGGTGCCTCCCAGGCAGAAATAAGAAATTAACGAGCTCAGAGGTGGCTTGATCTGTAGAAAATTGCTTCCTGAAAAGTCAAACCTGTGAGCCTCATGAGACGCACTTCACCATTACTAAACCAACCCATCTCTCCAGCTCTTGTCCTGTATACCCAAAGCTAAATTATTCACTGTTCTCCAAATACAACCCAATTCTTTCATCTCTCTGTGCTGCCTGAAAGGGTTCACCTCCCCCCAAATTTCTACTTCCAAATCCTACCAGAACTTCAGGATGCAACTCACATGCAATCTCTATAAGGATGAGTCACCCCAGAAGCAAGCTCTCCTAGTCTGAACTCTTATGATAATCATCACTTTCTAAGATTGTTTCTACTTTTTTTGGAATACTGCATATTTCTTATCACCTCTATTAATCTTTAAATTCCTTGGCAGTATATTTTTCTTGTATACAGTGTCTTAAACATAGTATGTGTCAATAATTATTTGTTAAATGAATGAATAAATGAATGGATGACCAGTTAGAATGGTCTATAGAAAGAAAATAGATCAAGGAACCAGGAATAAAAATGGTTGTCACTTTTTTAAAAAAATTAAACCACTTTAAGGATTTAGGAAATCATTTAAGGCAAACCCAGAAATGATCTTTTCGGTTGTACCAGAAGAGTACAAACTGTATTGATGCATTTTCTTTCTGCGGACTACTATCGTACTGCACACAACTGGCCCATTTCTGTCCGAGAATCCTAAATTACAGTGACAAATACCATAGAATATGAGATCTTGGGAAACCATGGAGATGAAACCTCCCTCCTTTCTTCTGGGACACTGGGTCAGTAGCTAAATGAAGAGTAGAACCCAGATTTCTTGAGTTGAAATCAGGGCTCTTTATGTTCCAATAAGCTGCCTCACGGTAAATCCATCTTCTCTGATGTCTTGAAGTATTCAACATCACATTTTAATGGCTTGAACTATAAAAAGGTTAATAGTGTGTGCATTCCTTTAAATGGCACATGTTGTGCTGCATATCTGAAGAGGCATCATTCATCCTTTGTAAAATAATACAACGACCTCTTCTGACTGGTGGTCAATACTTCTATTTATTCATGCCCAGAATCTAGTCACTGGGTATTCATTTCCATTAAGCACAGTGAGCATGAGATCATGTTTCAATTTCGTATCTGTATTTGATCCCACTGCTGCTTACTTAAAGTGATAGGTATACATATTTCCCCCCAATTGTATAAAAGTAGGAGAGAAAAATCATGCCTCTTATTTTTATGACCTTTATAGGAACCAAAGAAATCTGGTAAGGCAAAGGTAATCTCTTGTAACCATTGCAGAGACTATGTTAAACATTAAAATATAATCATTGAATCATTTTGTTTGTACTGTAAAGATTTTCCAGAGGAATGTAACCCCATATCCAGTTGTATGTCAGAATCTTTTAGGATGTCTTTAAAAACACAGATTGTTGATCACAACCAAAGACCTATAAAGTCAGAATGCATCGCCTAACCACCACCCTGGGACTCCAATCCCAAGGAGCTGCTGATGCTTAGTTGGGTTAAGGAATTATTACTCCAAAGGCCTGTGCCACTAATAGATGTTTGAATTCTCTTCCCACCTGTGTAGATCCACTCAGATTTTGCTCTTGTTGCACCAGCCACCCCAGCTGGGAGCTCCGTATTCTCTCAGACCCACCTAAAGTATCACAGGGGATTTCTATGTCTCTGTATTCGGTTTCAGCCTTAGACTCTGAACAATCACAATCCACTGTCATTACAGGTTGTGGCCCTTGCTTGTCCTTTCAATAACGTAGGCTCCCCAATATGTATTGCTGAAGGTGATCAATGGCCTCTGCCCCCAGGACTCATCCAGATCCCCCTTCTGCTGGCCTGCTTCTTTCCTCTCCACTCTTCTCCTGCTTCTTTCCTCTCTTGCTTCTCCCCCCTGGCTCCTGATAACCATCCCCTGGATTCTTCTGGTTTTGCATCTCAACTTTCAGATTTCTAGAAGAGAGGCATGGCCTCTACCAGCCTCACTGAAATGAACCAGCACATTGGAGCTGGACAAGCTCCTCCAACCTCCCAGTAGTAGAGCAATACTTAACAAAAATGGATTGAGTGCTCCAAGCAGACCATGTCTCCAAACCACCTGGACTCAGCCTGCCATCATGCCAATGTTTCTCAAGGGTCGTGACCTCCCTGTAGGAACAATCACAAACTCCTTAATGCAGTAAAATAAAGATTGCATATTTCCATGCATATTGTATTATGAAATCAAAATCCTTACACACGACACTATTAGAATTGAAGACGTGCCTCCCCCAATGAAACTGTCCTCTCAGAAGCCCTGTAACCTCACTGCTGTCTAGTCATGGAGTCTCTCGGTCGGCTGATCCAGTGAGGTGAGGACAGTGTTACCATCCCACCTAGTGGGCTTTTCCCATCCCAAGTAGTGTTGTTAAATTATGTAGTAAATCATATATTATACAGATATATTATAATAAACATAAGGTCTCTTTATTTCTGGAGAAAATACTGGTAAATTATCTCAAAATAAATCAAAATCACTTAACTTTTATCGAAAGAAATATAAATCAATTCCAGATGAAATTTGGTATCTCTGCATCATATATAGCTTTGGTCACAAAATAAGCACTTATTCACAAAATGTGGTGTGATATGAGAAAAATCTCAAATCTGAAAGTAAGAAGACTGGATTATTATTATTATTATTATTATTATTATTATTATAGCTCTGAAATTAAATGACTTGAAAAGCTTATTAATTCTCCCACAAATATCTATCTAACTACTTAATATGTGATTATAATAAATTTTTCTTCATCCCTGGTCCCTATTACAGAGCTTCTAGGACCCTTGGGTGATAGAAAAAATAGGATTATCCTTTGTTATTACATAGCAAGTCCTACAAGATGGAACTTAACCTGTGGAGTCTGAGCTAACTCCATGTAGTGTTAGAATTGGAATGTGTGCAAAGCCCACACACATGGTGTCAGACGTAGTGAAAGTACATAAAAAGAGGATTTTTTTTGTTTGTTTGTTGTTTTGTTTTGCTGATATAAAAGGACTGCAGCAAATTATATGAGACAAGCACTCTACTGGACATTAGCACCATCTCTGTTGCTAACTAGCTATGTGACTTGGAGCAGCTCACTCTGCCTCTCTGAACCTATTTGCTCGTGTGTAAAACAAGGGATTGAACTGGATGCTCTCTTCAGGGCTGTCCCAGCTGAAGCATTCAGCAGGTTTCTGATGGCTTCCGATCGCGATCATCCTTTCCCAGCACTAACATTCTGTTAATAGAAAGTTCCCTCATGGATGATGGGGGAGTTGTTTTAACACTTCTTTGCTTATAAAACATGCTGACAGCAGGTATGTTCGACTGAAGCTGCCTCATTAGCAGTAGCAGCTCCAGGTGTTACCTTCATATCAATAACTCTTACAATGATCTCTAGCATTATGTGAATTTCCTTCTTTGATTACTGCATGATAATTCTACAATTTTTGCAGTCACTAGTAGATCTTTTGACAAAGTACTTCACTCTTTGAAACATATCGACACCAGCTTCCTAATTCTACCAGGAACATATTTTTGTTTTTGTATTGTTTTTAAATGCTTTCTAGTCATCAAATGAGTTTTACTTAAGCATCTGTGCTTACTACCTACCATTTGCTCTTGAATCATCTGGGGAAATATTCTATAAGACATGAGATTTGTTTTGCTCAGAGTGCAATCTACAATCTTAGATTATTCGGTTTGGAGGAACAGACTCCCTATTTTTGTCACATTATCTGGAACTGACCATTCATCTGATGTCACATAGCCCATGTTACTTTCCATGCTCTGTGCTTTCTGCACATGCTGTTCCCTCCATCTGAAACTCTCCCTCTGCCCTCTTCACCACCAGTCTCCCCTCACCGTGTTTAATGCACATCCATATCCCCAGTGCCTATCAGAGTACCTTAAGCATGAAATGTTTGATACGAATTTAACTTCTTTTGTACATCTACCCAAAAGGCAAACCCACAATGGCACTGAATGAAAGGTTCCCAATGATGAGAGTAGAAATCCTGCCATAAATACAACCCATGTCTGAAAAAATAGATTTTCAAGTAGCTGATTTAGCTTAAATCTTAATGAAGAGATTGTAGTAAATAGACCTCAGTGATTATGTCCGCCAAGAAACAATCCTTCTCCCAATTCAGACACATCTGGCAAAGTAGACATTTATTCTTAATCAAAGGACTTTCAGCTTCCAGCAAAAATAATAATAGGAATTAATTTGTGACAAATAAGAATTAAGACATAAAATTGAAAATAGGATTCTAATAATAATTCTTCTGGAGTTTCCCTTACTTTACCTGACAATTGCTTACCAATTAAACATATGTAATTGATTATTGTAAAAGAATGGCCAATATGTGAAATACACAGATAAATAAAATGCAGGTACAATTTCATAAAGATTTCTAGGACTGTGGTACCTTGAGAATACATTTATTTAGTTCATAAAGCTGAAAATTGTAGTGAGTTACATTTAAATGTAAATATTTCTTAGAGTTTAGGGGACACAAAGGTATCATGGCGAGTTGAGTAAAGAAGTCTAGAAAGATGAACCAAAATGAAGGGAGGAGAGGACGGTGAGAATGAAACAGATAACAGATGTAATATTAGAGTCCCAAGCAACCATCCTGCGGGTCCACTCTAAATAAACCGAGTGACAACAAAAATGAGAAGAGGATTTATTAATTATGAGCAGTTTCTGTGCAGACCAAAAACCTGGACGCAGTGATGACAGCCTGGAGTTGCAAATGGCAGAAGCAACAAACTCATAAAAGTGACCCACTACCCAACAGGCCCCACAGGACCTGTGAGAGAGAGTCTGTGACTTGGCTGAGAACAGAAGAGTGAGCAGGACAAGCTGGGGACCCAGGAAGGCCTTTGTTCCTGAACACCAGCAGCACTGCCCATTGGTGCAAACAGCTCTAATGCAGGAGTCAGTAAGCGACAACCAGAGGAAGTTTAGATGCAACTGGAGAAAAACCACACTGAACCGCAAAAACTCTATGTGAGAAACTCCCAATAAGATGTTCTGGAATTGGGGGCAAGGGGGTGCGGGTGTACCTCAGAGAGGCAAAAGCCAAAGTCCAAGGTTCTAGGCAGAATACAGAAGAGGGAAAGTTTCTCTACACAGGGGGAGAGGTGTGAACTTATGTATTGGCTGTGAGACCAATCACCCAGCCAGAGTTTTATTGAGTCTTTGAACTAACTGCCAGCATAACGTTCTTCTGCACCCATAACCCGGTGAGTGAGTCCTGTAGACAATGATACCAGCAATCTAAGAAACAGGATAAACACCTTCTTTAGAGAGTGCTTAAAATAAGGATGAATTTCTTCCTCTGCTCAACTGATTAGCTCAGATGTTTCCTCTTGCTCTATCACACTTCAACTCATTCTAGGTATTCTTCATTTTTTCATTAGTACCATATAAAATTGAGGTGCTTGTATTTTCTGATACTAAATATTACTTTTTAAAACTTCAGATAATCTATATCTGTTATACACTAGTTCTTTGGACAACTGATTGATCCTATGCTCTAATTACACTGAAAACATAAGAAAATGGACTGAGAGCATCTTTTCAAATAAACCTCAATGAACTGATAGCCTAAAAATGCATGGTTTTATTTTCAATAAAAAAAGCTTGTTTTCATAGGTAAATTTGTCTTTGGCTTTCTTGTTCTAAATTAAATATACTTGAGTTTTCTTTCAATCTGAGGTCTTACATGTTTGGAAACTAAAGATGGGAACATAGGCTTATCTCTCCTTTTTCCATTTCACAGTTATTGGATGGGCTCCATGGCGCCTGGAGCTCTTGTCAGACTTCACAGTCCAATGCCTCGATCATCTGGTTTTGTGCTATCACAGTCCTTCTTTACCTCTCTGGGGAACTTCATGTCTGTTGCTGGCATCTGTCCCCTGCTTTCCTCTGTAAATGTCTTAGCAAATAATTCATTTGCTATCTACAGTTCCTATTAACAAGCTAGCACTTTCTCTACAGTCTACCATTTCTTAAACGTACTTCTAAATATTTTCCCATTAAAAATCTATATAGTTTTTATATTCACACTCTGATAACCTACTTAAATGGGATACAACTAACACACTCCCTAAAGAGTCACAAATTCTGATATAAATATAACTTTAGAAAATTTTTAGTTTTAATCTTATTCCCCAACTCTGCCAATATCAATCTGGTTAAATGTAGCATGAGGAATTTTGGAGAAAAACAAAAATGGGCCTTAATAACTTCTCTTAATTTCCTTAGGTCTCAATACTAGACTTGGAAGAATAAAATACATCTATAAATGTACTTCTCTCTGTTATCAGGACAAGACTGATGTATCAGACAGGACACCAGAGAGGGACATCACATTCAATCTGTAAAACTCTCTGAGACTTCAAGTTAAATGGAGCTGTTAAAATAAACAAAATATAGACAGACACCCAATTTGTTCAAGAACATACACTTATGCCAGGGTTAGCTTTTCTGCATTGATGGAATATACTTGAAAGAATGATAAACTTATATTGAGTTCAGAGTATCTTTCTCTCTTAATCACATCAGTTTGCCCTTTCCAATTCCTGAAAAATAAGGAAACTTTAAACAACAGAGTATGAAACTACCAATCACATCAGTATGTTTACTTCTGGCCTTTTAGTTCCATATCAGAAATATTATCTTTATTTTTTTAATATATTTTATTGATTTTTTACAGAGAGGAAGGGAGAGGAACAGAGAGTCAAAAACATCGATGAGAGAGAAACATCAATCAGCTGCCTCCTGCACACACCCCCACTGGGGATGTGCTCGCAACCAAGGTACATGCCCTTGACTGGAATCGAACCCAGGACCCTTCAGTCCGCAGGCTGACGCTCTATCCACTGAGCCAAAACGGCCAGGGCTAGCTTTATTTGAATTGCTGGTCTTGCAACGAGTTCAGCAACTAACCAATATGTCAGAAGCACTGGGAACTCTACAGACACAGAGAAGCTCTCTACAAATAAACCAGCACCCCGTGAATTCTGGAGTCACCAGTTACCACCTCTTTTCTAATGATCTAAAGGTATATATTCAGAATTTTCTCTACAGATTCATGCCTTTTCCTGTGCTTAGACTTGACTAGGCACAGCAACATTATAAAGAAATGCATTCCAATAATGTACAAACAAAAGCCCCTTTGTGTCCAAAAAGTCTTTTCCAACATGTTTTCTAGCTAAAATAAAGCTCACAAGTGCATAGGTGGAGACTGATTTGGGGCTCTCAGGTGGATCATTATGCAAATAGCTTCAGTTTGTTGCTACTCACTTTCACTCACTCCGCCCAACTAGGGCTCAGAGCTCCAGAACTCTAGTCTTTGCTTTGGCAGAATATTTTGAACACACTTAATGTTCTTTTTTTTTTTTACACACACACACACACCCCAATCCAGGAAAAGTCATCCTGACCCTTTTATTGTTGAAATTAAAAAATAAAAGAAACTTAAATACAATGGTGAACATATAGGGCAAAACAGAATCATAAATTTTAATGTTGAATTAAGCAGTGAGCTGAATGTTTGGGTCTCCAAATTGGCTTAACACAAAACTGCTTAAAAATGGGTATGTTCACAGTTAACGGCAGTTGGCTTATAGGTCAGAGAATAGTCGAAGTTGTTCCAGCTCAACTTCCAGGGAAATTCTCTCCTCAAGAACATCCTTTAATTGCTGCTGCAATTCACTCTTCAATCTGGCCAGAACTGTGTTGGTTTCCTGGCGGCATCTAATTGGTGTCTGAATAGCTTTCTTATCTTTCCCAGCAGACCTAGGAATAGAAGGCTGTGATGTGAGAACACAGCTAAGATACCTATCTTTTGTGTATGTTCATCAACTTCTGGCCTTGACTCATCTTCCGATTTTAATCTTCTTCGAACAGGTCTGGGTGGCGGAACAAGAGGGGTTGTACCTTTGCCCCCATGGGTGGGAGCACTAGCAGCTGTCTCTCCTTCAATTTTCCTATCTGCTTTGGCAACTTGAAGAGAATTTGCAGGATCAGAAGCTTTTTCAACCGGCAAGACTTCTGGATATTTCTCAGCTTCATCATCTTGTCCTGCATTTGCATTTGATGCAGCAAATACTTCAAATTGCCTGAAATCTGCAAAATGTGGCTGTGCTGGTATCTGCCTAGGTGAGGTACCAGTGTGAGTTATTAGGCCATCGGCATCTGGTGGGCGATGCACTGAGGGACCAGGAGCCTGAGAGCGCTGTGGTCTTGGGAACACTGCAGGAGGATGGGCAATATCACCGGCCTGTTGTGGTCCTGTGGTGGCTGTAAAGGTCCTACTCACATCCAAAGACGATGATCTCTAGACTGAGAGGGCTGTGGCCTTGAAGGAGGAGGTGGTGGTGCTGTGTTATCAGGTGTCATTTCCTGAATGAGACTCTTTTCCTTCAGACTCTGTACATTTCTGGGGAAATGTACAACTTAATGTTTCTCAGCTTGTTCCCTTATATCACACAATAGAAGTCTAGGATAATACACATCTTAAGAACAGGAAGTCATAATCCTTTTTGGGTATTCCATCGAGGATACTCTTTTTCAAGGCTCTATGTAAAGTACAGAAACAACTGCTTTGAAATGTTAATATCCAATAAAAGGTTACAGGTTGTTTAAACTAACACAGCTGTGGCACTGACCACAGAGCTTAAATTGTTAAATTGTTTTGAAAAATAGCCAAGACTATGCCTGTAATTCTAAGGTCCAGCCCTAGAGCTTGGCTAGTTTTTGCAGCTAAGCAGCATTGAAAGCTTTTGATAATTAGATGTAGATGGAGCCACGTGTGGCAATGAGTGACAAAAAGAGAGACTAGTCGGAAATGTGTGTTCTTGGCTAAAACTGAAATGACTAACTTATTGGAAGACATTTAAATCTTATAAATGGCCATTAGAATACCTGAAAGAGACCCATGGCTGTCTACACAAGACCTCCATATCTTTGTACAAATTACCCTTTTCAGGGAATATACAATCACCCTCACCCTCCTTTTCCTGGATAACCCACACTCTATATGAGAAGGCTCCCTAGACGACCCATCAGCCTACCTATCTATGGTGCTCCCTTAGCATCCTCTACTCATCACATTGTATTGACGTTATCCATGAACTCTGAAGTGGCCAGTGAGCAACATGGAAGAAGAAGGTGTGTTCTCTATTTCTATAACCCCAGCTCCTGGTCCAGGTCCTGGCACACTATAAATGCTCAATGACTAATGAATGAGTGAATCTTAAACTTTAGGAAAAGAGCAACAATGTGAAGAAATTATAATCAGGAAAAGATAGGTAGTACGCGTATATCGATTCTTATCTCCAAATAGAAGGGGACTGACAGAACCAATATGTATTAAATACATAGCATGTGCCAGGGTGTTACATATGCTCTCTTAGGCATTTCGAAGTATGCTTAGTCCCATTTTAGAGATTGAAAAAAAAAACTTACCAAGACAGTAAATAACCTACCAGTTTTATAGCAAATAAATGGAAGAGCTAGAATCCAAATCTAGGTCTCTCTGACTCCTAGCCTCTCCATGCACCTAAGATGGGGGAGACTTAGCCAACCCTTGCTTTGTTCTATTTTAGAACTTACCCACGCACAGTGTCCAAAACACCCTGTCAGCAATGGTAGGAAAAAGCCAGGACTGCTCTGTCCCTAAGTTGGCTTAGAAAAATTGCATATTTCATCTGGAATTGCCCAACACTGACTGGTGGGGGCTTGGCTCTGATACCCCTGAAATCGTCGCCTGTTTCTAGGTCAATTGTTCCTGAGGAGCATTCGTCCATACCTCATCAGAGTGATGCACAGGCTCTCTCGTTAGTTGCATCCCTCCTGTGATAGGCCTCCAGAGAGCCTGATTTACTCTTTGGTGCTTGCTGCTGGCTGTCAGCATGACTCACCCCAAATTGACAAGAACCTGCTTCATTAGCGCGGCTACAGTCCCACCTCTCTGTCACTACAGTCACATTTTACCAGTGTGTCTTGTGATTAGGTTCTCCCATGCTTCTCGTCTCTGGCCTCCTGCTTTTCTGAGCACCCCAAGCCCTGGATTTAGAGTGAGTGTACCTCCCTTTAGAGTGAGTTTGCCTCCCTTTCTGCCTCCGGAGCTTTGCTTGTCAGCCTCAGACCTCCAGTGGCTCTCCATTGTATCATAATAGAGATTGCTTCACCAGAAAGAACTTTTTAAATAAGATGCATATTCTGAACATAAAATATAGCAAAGGTCCACCGAGCAGCATAAAGGTAAATGCATATACTTTGGGAGAGGACAAAGGGACACAATGAAGAGTCGAGAATTCTCTCATGTACTCAGTGTGTCTTTGGAAAGCCACAAAATCTTTCTAATATCCAGTTTTCCAATCTGTACAATAGAAATATTACTATCTGCCTGCAAGGACTGAATTAAGTGTGTATGTGTATGTATGTGTGTGTATGTGTGTGTGGGGGGAGAGGAGGGGTGTGAACCAGGGACTTAAATTTAAGTTGCATCTTACAATACAATAAATGTCATATTCATGTTTTCACAATAGATTTACACCTTCTAGAAAGAAATCAGTTGTTTTTAAATTTAGGCACAACCCTAACACTGTATTGTATTTGCAAATGCAAAGAGATGATAGACCCTTACTGTGTTATTTGGAGTAGCTTTCTGAACTACAGTGCTCTTTAACTTCTTTATCCATGAAT
Source organism: Cnephaeus nilssonii (assembly GCF_951640355.1). Taxonomy (NCBI): domain Eukaryota; kingdom Metazoa; phylum Chordata; class Mammalia; order Chiroptera; family Vespertilionidae; genus Cnephaeus; species Cnephaeus nilssonii. Next base: position 22,748,546 of record NC_137083.1, read on the forward strand.
AAATAAAGTATTGATGATATGGATCTTCTTATTTTTGGCTCAAATAGTGGCTTTTTTAAGTCACTGAAGATATTCAGTGCTTAGCCAACGTTAGGCATAAAATAATTCTAGGAATGTTACCAAACATAATCGTTTCCAAGTCACACCATAGCCCTATTATCGTGACTCTTAATGATAATAATAATAGCACCTACGAAATATAGTACACTTATTCTTCATCAGGAACTGTTGTAATCTCTTTACATGTGTTAACTCAGTTAATAGTCACACACACACACACACACACACACACACACACAAGCATATTCCAACTACATCACACAGAACTATTATTATCCCAAATTTATACATGAAAGCGTGGAGCACAGTTAAGTAGCTGCCATATATTATAGCTACTGTCTGATGAACATAAGACTACAAACCCTGGTGCTCAACTCCAGAACCCACACTCTTGATCCCCACAATAGCTTGAAAAACACCATGTGCAGAACTGACAGTTGGCTTTCATAAACAAACTTACAACCTCCATCTACACTTGCCTTCTTACGAATATACCCAAAATATTTTCCCATGGTGGCCTCTAATTTAGGGAGATTACCACAGGCATCCATCATCAAACTGTATTTGACAGCTTAATGTTACTGTCAGTATTTATTTGAAATTGAAACTCAATTGAAACTACCTGTGATAATAATGCGTGCTTGTTTTTATTTTTGGCTATCTCTTCAAAATATATTTTATTTGTCATGCCTTCCTTTTCATATAGACAATTTATATCCCTTTTATCAGGTGTAAAATAATTACATCCAAATTGGCATTTTTATACAACATGTGAAAACAGACCAATAATGACTAGTAGTTCCTGAGAATTCATTTTGTGTCAGCAACTGTGCTAAGATGTTTTCTATATGTCATCTCATTTGCACCAGCTTAGTGAGGTAAAAATTATCTCAGTGTTCTCACATAAGAATATATATAACTTTACAAAGGCAATCCCAATGCTGGTGACAAAGAAAGATGAAATCTTGGTCTCTCTAACATAAAACCCCGACAGGTTTCACTCTACCACCCTCCCTCTTACCTTAACACACACAAGGGAAAGAATAGATGCTCGGGCTGGGAAAAGGAATGCAGAAACAGATGGTAAAGGGAGCTCTGGGAGAAAAGGGAACAACATCCCCAAAGTTGAAAAGGAAGAAAAGATCCCTCTTGTAACCCACAGCAGTTAGTACATAATGTTGGTATGAACTGAAACCACTTATGTCACCTCTATGAAACAATATTTCTTCCTTGACTTTGGTCATTATTATTTCTTCAAAATACAAACCTTTTTTTTTTTTTTTTTTACCAATTGCCTCAGCCATCACAGCAGTTGAGCTGCATAGAGATTAGAAAGCAATTAGACAAAATGAGTTAGAATTTCTCTTTCGGTCTTTTCTAAACACGCAACAGAATGTTTATATTTATTATTTATTTCATCCCTCAACACCCTCTTTAGAAATGGTGAACGAATTAAGATTTACGTAATAATTTTATGACAGAGCCAGTACCAGGCCCAGATTTTCTGAACAGGGGTGTTTTTCTGAACGGAACTTCTCTAAGACATTAAAACTATTCAAAACGAGACCTAGAATGACCTCAGAAACCATCACAGAATAGCTCCTTCACTATGAAAAAGGGCTTCATTAAGACCTCCAGGAATATAAATAGCCATTCTGTTTTTAAGGGCCTTAATGGAAGTAATTATACGACCTTCCACAGGACCTCATTCCGATGCTCTAAAATGTTTCTCTCCCTGAAAATGAGGGAAAGCATCAGTATGTTCATTCTTTCTGGCAACTATCTGAAAGATCATCCCAAAAGCCAACTTTATATTGGCAATCAGAAAAGTGCTTTTAGAATGCTCAGGCACATATCTGTCCAAGAAAGCTTCAATGGCCAAGGACAGCGAGGTGCTTAATATGATAAAACCCTTAGTCAAACATATGGTCTTCCCCACATGATAGTACTCTCCTATAACAACTTACCCAGTTTCTTTCTTTTTCACATGGAAATCAAACTGTTTAAGCACAACTACACACATAAATAGCATGTGTTATTTATTGAACATTAGAGGCCCACTGCACAAAATTTGTACACTGTTAAGGGTCCTTAGCGGCTGCCTGCTGCTGGCTGGGGCCTCCCTCCCTTCTCCCAACTGGCCCTACCCCCTGGTCAAACTCCCGGATGACCTCCCGGTCGAGGGGACAATTTGCATAATATGCTTTTATTATATAGGATATTTGTACAGAAATACTTCTGCCATTACAATAAGGGATTTATTAGAGCTGAATGACACTAAATTGGAATGCCCAACTTGACTTTGTCCACAGACCATGGTAGGGCAATTTTTGAGGGATTTCTTGTTAAGGAATAGGATGGTCATTCAGGGAGATGGCCATATCATAGGTAGGTCTTACCACATCAGAGGTGCTATCAGCTTGGGTACACCTGACACATTGAATATTGATCTCAAGGATTAGAAAGCAATCCCTAAGGGGTGTCCATGGTGCAAGACCTTCCAGGTGAGCAATCATTGGAGAAACAGAAATAAAACAGCCCTGTCTCCACCTCCCTACGTTGAAAAAGAAAACTCTTAGAAGAGGGTAAAGGGGGGATAAATGGTGATGGAAGGAGACTTGACTTGGGGTGGTGAACACACAATATAATATACAGATGATGTGCTGTAGAATTGTACACCTGAAACCTATATAATTTTATTAACCAAAGTCACCCCAATAAATTCAATAAAAAATAAAAAATAAAAACTCTTATGTGATGCAAGTACTTCAGGTATAAAAAAGTTGTTCAAATTGCTTTAATGTGGTAATATACATATATCAGGCCCTGTTTTATCACTGACTTTTATTTCAAAGACTATTTCTTTTTTAATGAGGACAAAGAGCAACCTAAAAATGAAGTGACTAGGAATAATGTTCAATTGAAACAGTGAAGGATAAATTTCAGTGAGACTAAAGGACATAAAAAAGGAAAAGAACTTGTATATATTGGCAGAAAATAAGTTTATCTGAGAAACTTTGTATTGGACAATTCAGATAATAGTTGGTACCATTAAAAGAAACCTGGCGATCTAAAATGTCCTGAATTTAGGTTAATTAAGTTCAACCTATGTAAGGTTGGATAAGTCTAATTTGGGTTTAAACATTGGCTCTAGGTGGAAATGTTTATTAAGAAAAGAGGTTATAGAAATTGAGATATAGTTCTAGGTAGAAAATGTAAATTTGGAAAAAGTGGATTTTCCAGATGAGAGTCTATTGTGGTAAGAAAGCCAAGAACACTGCCTTGAGGGCCATATACATTTAGGAAGAGGAAAAGGAATTTTAAAAACCAGAACAAAAGAAAGAGAATCAAAAGCAATGGGAAGTTGATCTCAGAGATGTAGCAGCCATTCCGAATGCCAAAAATGTCATTGGGTTGGATGACTAGCAGTCATTGCTAACTTTGAAGGGAGCAATCCCAGTACTTGTTTATAATAGAAAACATCCTAAGTACTTAACAATTGGAGATTAAGTCCTGAAGTTAGGGTATATAACAAAATATTAAGCATTAAAAAAATCATATTTTCAGCCCAGCTGGTGTAGCTCAGTGATTGAGCATCGACCTATGAACCAGGAGGTTGAGGTTCAATTTCTGGTCAGGACACATGCCAGGTTTCGGGTTTAGTCCCCAGTAAGGGGCATGCAGGAGGAAGCCAATCAATGATTCTCTCTTATCATTGATGTTTTTATCTCCCTCTCCCTTTCTCTCTGAAATCAATCAAAATATATTAAAAAATAATTTTCAAATAATAAATGAGATGAGGTAGTTTTCATGCCAAAAATACGCAAAGAGTATATCTACTGATATTAACAATTTCATAACAGTATATAAATATTGTCATACATGTTTTTATATATATGAATATGATATGTATATATCAGAGTATGCACATATATAGCAATATATGCTTATATATATTATATATATATATATCCATAAATATCCCTGTATTCATAAACAATATATGTATAACTACAGAGAGTTTATCAAGATTAGCATATAAAATGGAATGTTATTTAATACTAGCTGTAGTTATATCCATCTCTGGAGAATGGAATTAAAGGTGTGTTTTTTTTCTTCTTTTTTATGTATTTTTTAGTTTTTACAATGAATAGATAAACTTTTAATATCCGAAAGAAAATAAATGTCAGTCAAGGCAAGGGAGAAGCAATTTTAAATGAGCAGTAGGTGCATGGAGAGTAAATTTAGTGCAGATTACTCATTTAACAAGTTTCGCGATGAAAGGGGGAAGAAAGAGGCAGCTGTCCCCGGCAGCACCAGGAAAGGGGGTTTTCTTGGTCCTGTGAAAGGAGACAGCAGAGAGAAAGATGAAAGAGAGAATACTGGAGGGAGGAGATGAGATGGAATTAGCCTTCTCTTCCTCGGCAATAAGACAAAAAAGAAAAGCACCAGTGACAATACCAAGAACTGAGAAAGAATGTGTTAGGAATGGAAAGTTACAGCATAATATAGGGTGTCCCAAATTCAGTAAAAAAGACTGGAATCTTCTTTTAAAAGAAAATCAGCTGACATATGTGGCGGTGGGGGTGGAAATTGAGCAGAAAAGACAAAAAACTCATGGACAAGGACAACAGGGTGGTGATTGCCAGGGGGAGGGGGAGAGGGGAAAGTGAAGGAGGGGTATGGGGTATGAATGGTGATGGATGGAGACTTGACTTGAGGTGATGAACACACAATACAGTGTACAGATGATATGTTGTAGAATTGTGTACCTGAAGCCTGTATAATTTTGTTAACCAGTGTCACCCCAATAAATTCAATAAAAAGGAAAAAATCATAATTAGGACGAGGGGTTAATAGACCCAGATAGCCACTCTCTTCAAGAGAGGGAAGCTATCTTCATGAATCAAGAGCATCAGACACTGGAAACATGATTATTTCTGTGTGTCACAGGACTCGATTCCCTTCAGCTCTGTTAGGTTTGAGAAAGCTACCTTTGGCTCCCCTGGCTGATGAGTCCAGTAATTAGTGCACTTATTAATTTCCATAAATTAGAATATTAAGTTAATCTATTTTGTTTATTAGTTTATTTTATTCATGGAACAGACTGATGAACTCAGAGGGAAGGTGGGGGGAGGAGGCCAGTGGGAAGAGACAAATCAAAGAATTTATATGCATATATTCATGACACGTGGACACAGACTATCGTGTGGTGAAGGCCTGGAGGCGGAGTGTAATGGGGGAAGTGGTCAATGGGAAAAACGGGGGACATCTGTAATACTTTCAGCAATAAAGATACATTTAAAAAATTAAAGTGCCTGCCAAATTAAAAAAAGAAAAGAATGGATGAAGAAGACATGGTACATATATACAATGGAATATTACTTGGCCATTAAAAGAATGGAATTTTATCATTCGTGACAGCATGGATGGACCTAGAGGGTATTATTTTAAGTTAAATAAGTCAGGCAGAGAAAGACAAATACCATATGATTTCATGTATATGTGAAATCTAAAAAACAAAATAAAACAGAAACAGACTCATAGATACAGAGAACAAACTGATGGTTGTCAGATCGGTGGGGGGTTGGAGACTGGGTGAGAAAGGTGAAGGGGTTAAGAAGTACAAATTGGCAGTTACAAAATACGTATAGGGATGTAAAGCTTAGGAAATATAGTAAATAATATTATAACAACTATATGGCATCAGGTGGGTGCAAGACTTAATAGGGGATCACTATATAAGTTATGTAAATGTCTAACCACTATGCTGTATATCTGGAACTAATATAATATTGAATGTCAACTATAACTTAAAAATAAATAATTGTTTTTAAAAGAAAAATATAAAAAATAATAAATTAAAAAATAAAATATTAAGTTAACTTCATTAATTTTGTGAGGAATACCTTCATTTTTTTCTTGCCAACTGCAGAAATTGGAACAAATTTAAAACAGGTTTTTAACCTCAAAATAGTATGGTCTGCAACAGAAGCAGACCTTAGCTACTATTTGAGTGCAATGACATATACATGCAGCCAATTATAGATGAAAAAGCCATGGAATTTTTTAGCAGAAAGGGACCTTAGAAATCATCTATATTGGGGCCAGACAAGTGACAAATGTGTGAATCAGACAGATTGTTAAGACTAGAGAGAGTGATGGGACCCATGGTGAAATGTCAAGTGTGTTTTCCTCCTAAATGATTTAAAAAGGAAAATTGTGCACATCATGCCTGCCCAAGGGAAGAGAAAGAAGAATCAGCCAGCAGATGCCATGGGGAACAATATTCTCTACCAACCCCCTCATTGTCGCAAGTAAGAATATCTTGTGATTCCATGCATATTAAATGACTCCCAGGTCCCAATGTTCTAGCCCAGAGCTCTCTCTATTGCCATTCTCTGACCTGAGTGTCAATCCTTTGTATGTAGACATTCCATCTTCCAACACATCAAAAAATTGCAGCCATATCAGATCAGATGATTGCACCCATTCCTTCCATTCTTTAGCACTTACTGTGTTATAACCACTGAACCTCTTGACAGAGATAAGAACAGGTAACTTGGATGATCTAATTTAGAAATGCCTTCACTCATTTAAAAGTACATAACCTGTATGGAGGTTTATTAAAAAACTAAAACTAAAACTACCCTATGATCAAGCAATCATGCTGCTGGGCATGTATCCAAAGGAAATAAAATCAGACTCTTAAGGAGGTAACTGCACTCTCATGTTTATTGCTGCTTTATTCACAACAGCGAAGACATGGAAACAACCTAAGTGTCCATCAACCAAAAAATGGATGGAGACACTATAGTATAAATATACAATGGAATATTATTCAGCCATAAAACAAAAGAAATCATGCATTTGCAATAATATGGATGAAACCTGAGGACATTATGCCAAGTGAAATAAGCCAGACAGAGAAACACAAATGATCTCACTGTTTAGAATCTAAAAAAGTCAAATTCAGAACCAGAGAGTATAATCAACAGTGGTTTCCAGGGGCTGGCAGATGAGGAAAATGGGTAAATGTTGGTCAAAGGATATAAACTTTCAATGATCAGATGAATAAGTTCTGGGGTATAGTAATGCATAGCATAGTTGATAATATCGTATAGTATACTTGAATTTGTTAAGTATTACATATTCTCATCACCACACACACACACACACACACACACACTGACATCTTGAATATGTACAAATTTTATTTGTACCCCAATAAAGCCAGAAAATAAAGCATAACTTTTTTGTTGTTGCATCTTTTAAATATTTGATTCAGTTGTGCTGCTTAGTGATGGAGATACATTCTGAGAAATGAATTATTAGGAGATTTCATCACTATTTGAACTTTATAGAGTGCAGTTACACAATCCTAGATGGTATAGCCCATTACATACCTAGGCTATATGGTACATCTATTGCTCCCAGGCTACAAGCCTGTACCGCATGTTATTGTACAAAACAGCATAAGATCAATTCAAGCACAAGAGAAATATGTACAATTAAGAGACACAGTAAACATGAGATGTGTGAGGTGCCTGCCATTGTAACATGATACACTGTTTACACCAACCTTTTGTTAATAAGTAGAAAGAGTACACTCTAACATAATAAAATAGAGTATAAATACATAAACCAGTAACATAGCCACTTATTATCAGGTATCATGTACTATACATAATTGGATGTGCTATACTTTCATACTACTGACGGCCCACTAGGTTTGTTTACACCAGCATCACTACAAAACGTGAGTAATGCATTGGGCTAGGATGTCACAATAGGTAAGATGTCACTAGGCGATAGGAATTTTTCAACTCCATTATAATCGTACTAGACACCCGGTGCACAAAATTCGTGCACGGGAGGGGGGTGTCCCTCAGCACAGCCTGCACCCTCTCCAATCCAGGACTGCTGGCTCCCAACTGCTCTCCTGCCTGCCTTCCCGATTGCCCCTAACCACTTCTGCCCGACAGCCTGATCACCCCCTAACCATTCCCCTGCCAGCCTGATTGATGCCTAACTGCTCCCCTGCCAGCCTGATTGCCCCTCACTGCCCTCCCCTGCAGGCCTGGTCACCCCTAACTGCCCTCAACTGCAGGCCTGGGTCCTCCCCTACTGCTCTCCCCTGCAAGTCTGGTCACCCCTAACTGCCCTCCCCTGCAGGCCTGGTCACCCCTAACTGCCCTCCCCTGCAGGCCTGGTCCCCCCCTACTGCTCTCTCCTGCATGCCTGGGTCCCCCCCAACTGCCCTTCCCTGCCGGCCTGGTCACCCCTAACTTCCCTCCTCTGCTGGCCTGTTTGCCCCTAACTGCCCTCCCCTGCAGGCCTGCTCACCCCTAACTGCCCTCCCCTGCAGGCCTGGTCACCCCAAACTTCCCTCCCTTGCAGGCCTGGTCACCCCTAAGTTTCCTCCTCTGCCGGCCTGGTCACCCCTTACTGCCCTCCCATGCAGGCTTGATCGCCCCCAACTGCCCTCCCTTGCAGGCCTGGTCCCTCCCAATTGCCCTCCCCTGCTGGCCTAATCGCCCACAACTGCCCTCCCTTGCAGGCCTGGTCCCTCCCAACTGCCCTCTCCTGCTGGCCATCTTGTGGTGGCCATCTTGTGTCCACATGGGGGCAGCCATCTTGTGTGTTGGAGTGATGGTCAATTTGCATATTACTCTTTTATTAGATAGGATGGGACTACCATCATAAATTCTGTTTGTCTTGTGACCAAAAGGTCCCATGTGGCGCATGACTAGAATCACACATATTTGTGAATATTTAGGTAACAACAATGGCAGCAGCACAAACATCACAAATTATGGCTTGCTGTTAACACTGCAATATTGAGTAGATTTATAACACTAGTTGTGCTTCAGTGGAAAAAGTATTGAGCCTGAATTCTAACGGCCATGGTTAAGTTCTGACACTGACACTCACTTTCTGTCTGATGTTAGGCATGCAACTTCACTTTCCAATTTTCTTATTTGCAAAAGGGCAAAATGGTAATGCCAACCTATCACCCAGAGATGATGAAGAATGGCAAGCCTTTCCTTCACAAACTTTACAAATATATCGGCATGTAGGTAAAATTTTAGATTTTGCACAGTTTCCATTTAAGATATCTATAATAATAAAAGCATAATATGCTAATTAGACCAGACATCCTTTTAGATGACCTTCCAGACGAAGCCGGAGCTGCGAGAGAAGCCCGGGTCCCGGGTGCCAGAGGGAAGCCGGTGCTGGCAACTGGGGGAAGGAAGGCCCGAATTTCGTGCATAGGGCCTGTAGTAAAATCATAATTACATTTGAAATTATCACAGTACACTTTCTCATTCTGGTTAAATAAACTGATGAACAACAAGTTTGAGCAACTTAAGCAAACTTATCTCCAAAGATTGAGGGAACCTGTTCTGACAGTTATGAACTGAATTAAATGACAAGCAATTGCCTGCCTTTCTTACTTATGGGAACCACAAGGCACTCTCATCATTTAGTGCCAGTTACAAGTTTATACAGTGTTGAGTCAAAGATGGAAACAAATGCATCTCCTCTTGAGATGTACATATGCAATATGCAATAGCTTTTAAAATACGCAATAATAATTTAAACTGGAAATAATTTTGCCAAGGCATAAGACACTGACAAAGTCATTTTCAAGTTTCTGAGCGAGTTTTTGGTTGGAGGCTACCTGAGAAATCTTAGTATTTTTATTCACTTAACACATTATTTAATTTATAATTTTAAGTTAATTATTTTTTTGTACTTAGCATGTTTCAAATATCTATAACTTTTCCTCGGTTTTAGAATGCAGAATTCTATGTATCAATCATACTTGATGGTTCAGTATTTGAAAACATATGCAATGGATTATTTTAATATTATAGAGGACCTAGGGCTTCTCATCATTTAGGAAAGTAAAAATGTAGCAATATCTTTATACTTGAACATTTTTATCTCAACCTGATTATTTCTTTTTTTTTTTTAAATCCTCACTGAAGGACATGCTTAGAGAGAGGAAAGGAGAAAGAGAGAGAGAGAGAGAGAGAGACAGAGAGAGAGACAGAGAGAGAGAGACAGAGAGAGAGAGATCAGTTGCCTTCCATATGAGCCCTGACCAGGGATTGAGCCTGCAACTTAGGTATGTGCCCCGACCAGAAATCAAACTAGTAACCTTTCAGTGCACAGGACAAAGCTCACTCAACTGACTGAGCCACTCTAGCCAGACTCAAGCTGGTTATTTCTTGTAGTTATTACACATGCTGGGTTTGATTGGGAAAAAGCAATTGCATTTACCTTTTGTTTTGTCTTTGTTTTACAGTGCCGTTTTAAATGTCCCTCCTCTTTATCTATTAATTATTGCTCTAGGCAGTTGTTAGATCCAACTAGATTGAGTGAGACTTATGATGTCTGGATTTGATGAGCCAAATTGGTGTTTAAAAATCAGTAGCGGAAGAAGATGATTACTTTGACATCGGTATTCTCAGAATGAAAAGATGTCTTTTTCTAACCCATCCTCAGTCCGAGCTGTTCTCCATCAATATCGATTTGTGTGATGTAACTTTAAGATAACGAAAAGTTTCAAATCTATTATTTCGAGGATAAAACAAGTATTGAAATGTTCTGAAGTTAGAAAATGAAGACACCTCAATATTCCAAGTTATTCTTGCTTTGACTACTTATTATTCAGACATGATTTGGAGAGGAAGCAATCACTGCTGTCCTTTTCTATGCCACTGAGCGGCTTCTTAATCAAAAGAGATTACTCGAGGAAAAGATCACTCCATCTAAGGCTATGTTATATATAATGGTGTTAGCCACTTTTTTATTTTCATAAGGGAATGATATATAAATTATGTCCTCTGATTTCCATGTAATTGACATTTCTCCTTTGTAAAATTAACCATTTTTAAGCTGGGAAATTTTTAACACACAGAAGACAAATGGGAATGACCTTAAACTGGTTCCTACACTGCATCCCAAAAGGTGTTTACCTGCTTCCAAACCTATTATGTGTAAGGGTTGTGAATCATTCCCTTGTTTGGTACTGCTGCCTCAATTACCATAAATATTTTACAATTATGTTTGTGCCAAATAAACCTCCGATTGTTATTACTGAAAAGGATTTCTGTTCCAGTGCTGTCCAATTCATTTTCAATTTATATTTCCTGTCTTCAGGTGACAAAAAGTGAGTTTCACATCTGAGCCTTGTTGATCTAAACGTTCAACAAGTTTGCCCTTGTAATTTCAAAAATATATAGTGACTCAAAGGTGGGAGGGTATGTTCTTTGTTTTGAGTAGTTTTGTTAGTTACAACCCAATGTTCCTGCTGAATGCCTCCTTTCAGAAATGACACACATGGGCTTATGAAAATTAAAGTACAGTTTTAGCTTGTGCCCATCTCTGCCCCTGACTAGGTTGTTGTGACCATCACCACACAAACAAAGTGGTGCCTATGGTAGGGTAGTTTGGAGGATTAACATGAGTTGATACACATAAAACGTTTTCACAGATGGCACATGATAAGATGCTGGATATATGTTCTTCCATTGTCATTATTACTAGTATATTGTTATCAGTTTAAAGTCATCTAAAGTCATATTGCAAGATGAAAATCTCATTGGTATTTTTCCCATGCAGAATTATGCCACTCCTATGTGTTTCCAAGAGACCCGACACTAATCCCATCCCAGCACTTCTCGCTATGCAACCACATCCACATCCCTAGCACAGGATGATGGGTTTCATCAGGGCTGAGACTATTCGGGTGACTGTGCATCCTCGGGCAATCCTATATAATAAAAGGCTAATTGACCGAACGGTGGAATGCCTGGTCGCTATGATGCACACTGACCACCAGGGGGCAGACACTCAAGGCAGGAGCTGCCCCCTGGTGGTCAGTGCACTCCTACAGGGGGAGCGCCACTCAGCCAGAAGCCGGGCTCATGGCTGGTGAGCTCAACGGTGAGCCTCTCCTGCCACTGCCGCAGCACTAAGGATGTCCTACTGCCAGTTTAGGCCCGCTCCCCGAGGGGTCAGTCGGACATCCCCCGAGGAGTCCCAGACTGCGAGAGGGTACAGGCCGGGCTGAGGGAACCCCCACACACACCCCGAATGCACAAATTTCGTGCACTGGGCCTCTAGTTTCACAATAAACAATAATTCGAATAAATAAGTCAATGTCTTTGTTACTAATTCATATTAATCTACTTATCTTAAAGGCTGATACTTATATTCCCGTCTGATAATACTTAATAAAGGGTCTAAGAAACAATAATCCTTAGTACTGGGGGCATCTGAAGTTTTTCTAGATAGTAAGGTTTCCTGGATTAAAAATATCTATTTAAATTCCATTTTATCTTAGCTTTGTTCTTGTCAGTCGCACTCTGGTAATTTTACTTTTCAACTATGTTAATTAGCCTTCAAAACTGCTAGGGTTCTCCTGCAGCCCTTCAGGTAGGGCTCCAAACCAGAAAATCACCTGACATGCCACCTGTCCTTTGGCTCCAAGCCAGAAAAGACTCCCATCTGACAGTTGATCCAATTCAAACTATTCTATTTCAGCCACACACAAAAAATTATTCTCATGCTGAGTTCCCCTTCATCATTCTTCTATGAGCCGTAGCATTCTAATATTAAGGATCTGATACAAATCTTGTCCATATAATTCATCATTGCTTTTAAACTGTTCAAAACTAATCGACCTTCCCCTAAAATATTCTCACACGATTTAAAGAATTCTGTCTCATACTGTTATATAGATATATTACTCTATGTTATTTTTATTTTCTCATAAATTGGTTGACCTTCTCTTCCCTACTAGAGTGTAAGCACCTGGAGAGCAGAACCATAAAGTAATAGATTTGTTTAGAGAGAGCTGGCTATCAATATATTTTTATAAATAAGTGGTAATGTAGGGCCAGGATGGATCTGAAATGACTGTTTTCATATTACTTGATTATGCCTTCTAAAATCAATGACACAGATGATAAAGGGGCTTAGTTTTTTTTTTAAATATCTGAATGTGGCCACATTTAATTTCATGATTTTTTAAAATCTCAAAATCAATTCCTAGCCAGCAATCAGAATAAAGCTGTTTCCTTGATGCTTCGTGCTTCATATCATGTTAGACTTATTGTGGCTGTAGTTACAATGTGTTCTGATATAATAAACAAATTGAAACTCAAGAAAGAATTTATTTCTTAAATACATCACACTGTTAATACACTAAATAGAAATTTGGTCATTAGTCAAACTTTTATTGAGCACTTACTATAAAATTAGACACTATGGTTATGGTAAGTATCAAGGATAACATGATGACTAAAAACAGTATTAGGAACACATAATTTAGGCACTTAGATAATTATAAACATAGTAGAGGCCCGGTGCATGAGATTCGTGCATGAGGGGCGGCGGGGTGGAGGGTCCCTTAGTCCGGCCTGTGCCCTCTCGCAGTCCAGGAGCCCTCAGGGGATGTCCGACTGCCGCGGAGGTGGGAGAGGCTACCACCACCACCACTGCACTTGCCAGCCATGAGCCTAGCTTCTGGCTGAGCGGTGCTCCCCCTGTGGGACTGCACTGACCACCAGGGGGCAGCTCCAGCATTGAGCATCTGCCCCCTGGTGGTCAGTGTGCATCACAGCAACCAGTCGTTCCTCAGTTCGGTCAATTTGCATATTAGCCTTTTGTTATATAGGATAAGTATTAGAACCAATTTGATTCATATGTACATGGAAAATACATATGACTGTATCTATTAGAAATACTGCATTTCTCAAGTCACCAAGTACTTGTCCATAAATACGTGTTGGGTGAAATTAATTTTGATTTGTTGCATGTTACTGAATTTGCTTTCTCCTTCATAAAACTACTGCTTTTCCAACACTTCTATTATTATTGACACCAAGAAACTTTTAATTTCTGAAGGTTACGATATTAGTATTATCTTCTCTGTCTCTTGATGCTAGACTGATACCTGAATTTTATAGCCACTATTGCTGTAGCTATTGTCACATGTCTCATGGGATGTTTTATAGATCAACCTGTCTATCAAAGCTGGGGATGGGGTGGTTTTCAAAAGAGTGAGTATTCCCTTTGCACCTGAATCCCTCAATGTGACCCTACATGGTAATAAATTTTTATTGTATGTCCCCTCAGTAGAATATGGTTTTAATGGTATAAATTCAGGTTAGGAATAATAAAACAGCCATATTCATTCTGTGAATGTTAAAAATCAGATCAGCTGGGCTATAATAAGTACTTGTCTGTCTTCTCTTTGTCGTTAACTCCAGCTAAAAATTCTTCCTGAATGTCAATTTAAAAAGGTAAATACTAGTTGGAATCTGACCTTATGAAATCTGCAATAAGTGACTCACTTGAAAAAATTTAACAGAATTTGTTTTGGTCAAAAAGAAAAAAAATTCTTGAACACTAATTCTGAATTCTCCCAGTAGAAATGGCAGAAGAAATAGATAATATCCAAAAGCAACTTGAAGCATTTGCCAAGAGTTAAAGGCTAGAGAGATCTTTGAGTTCTATAGTCCTACTGGTATTCCACCCTCTGAGAATATATTTATACACCGAGAGAGGAAAATAGAAAACTACGATGAAAGCCAAATTCTCTATTTCTGAACTTTGACACATAGAATCCAAACAAGATTACCTAACTGTTATGTTAATATTACCACTTTTAATCTATACTTTTCTAATGATAATGGTCATGCAAAAGTATGTAGAGGAGGATATATAAACTTGTGTACTATAAGAAATAAAAACAAGAAAATGAATGAGGTCCAATGTACATAATCTTTCTAATAAAATGAAAAATCCCCTGAAAAGTTCTATCAGCTAGGGGCTTAACAGTTAAGAAAATTCTCTGAGGAGGTTGATGGATTGCACTGGAGAGGGAAAATGTTCCTCAGATTTGAGAGGAGAGAAATCAAAGTTATAAGTTGTTAGTATACACTATATTTAATAGAAAATCCTGTCATTTCTGTAATTGTGAAAAACAGTATAATATATTTAAGAGAAATCAGAACCAGAAGCTGAGAGATTGTATACCAATCAGGTTTGAAGTTATTTGAGCCAAAGTGTTAAGAACTATTTTATGATAGTGCAATGCCTCCCTGCCCAAGCACTATAGAAATCTAGTCAAACTCTTAGTTTAGTGGTTGGGGATATAAAGCAATGTCACACAGAACAACACTAGAGTATAAGGTGCCTTTTAAAAATTCTGCCACCAAAACAACTACTAAAATGTAGAATCAGATAAAATTATACTGTAATTCATATACACTAAAATGTATTTGGTTAGGAGCCTTTATTTATAATGAGTGATATTAAAAGGTGACTCTGAAGTCAATAAATACTAATAATTCTAGCTCTGCTTTTAGATTTCTACAAGAACATGAATTTGTCTGTACCATCAAAGTCTCCAAGCAAAAGCATAGAAACTTAACAGTTACTTGCATAGTTAAGGAGTAGAAGGATGGATAAGTACACCTAAGGCATTTTTCCCTTAATTTGTATGCAACTCATCATCTGTAGACAACAAACTAGGGTATCTATGTTATCATGAGGGAGAGTTACTTATTACCATAAAAGATTATTTTAGTGCCACTGTCCAAAAATTAGTTCCATATGGGACTGACCTGTCTTATTTATTGCCAAATCTCAGTGCCTAGAATAGGCCTTGCCACATAGTAGATACCTAAACATGTGTTTAATAAATTAATGTTCTTAGAAATCTCTGAATTTCTAATAATTGAGGGTTAGTGGAGTAAATCTTGTCATATCCATGTAACTGAATTTGAGCAAATATAAAATGTAAGTTTTATAGGTATATTAATTGATATAGGATACCTATGAGATGAGGTAGGTTGCTCTCTATGCTGAATGAATAAAAAGAGAATATAAAACCATGTCAATTATAATTTCATTTGTTTCTCTATATAAGATAAATAATATCATGGCTATACTTATATATAAATACTTTGAGGTGTATATACTAAAGTGTAGCAATGTTTATTTCTGGGTAGTGAAAATAGAGGAGATTTTTATTCTTTATGTTCTACAATACTAATTTATTGCTTATGGAACTTTGAAATCATTTTTAAAAGAAAGCTTGGCCAAACATGTGCTTACATGGAAGGTTGATTTGGTCAATTAAAGGTTGATACTACAGCTAGGAACTCCAGAAAGTGAAAAAGTCCTTTATAAATTGGTGACAAAATAATTTAAAATTTTCTGAGATTAAAAAGAGAGAAAGAGCAGGGAGTAGAGTGGGAGGTGCAAGGATAAATGACCCTATATTGTTCTGTGTGCCAGAAAATAATACAACTGAGTAGAAGTGAGACTTCAAAATAAACTTATACCCATTCTCAATAATTTGTAGATTGCATAAAAAAGATGAGATAAGTATTTTAACCATGAGGTACCCATTATAATCATTTGCAAAAAATGTATTGAAAAATAGTTCTAGCATGATAGTGATCAGATGTTGATGACACTGATTTGAAACTATTTTGAAACATTTTCCTTCAAGTATCACAACATGTGATAAAGACAAAATATGAACTTGAAATGATGAGCCAAAGTTAAATGTTCCTAGTCGGTCATCCAAAAGACTTACAGGTACAGAGGAATAATATTTGACAACTTAAAATTATAATGTCGCAAATTAAATCTCCTCTTTTGGATAAATCTTCAATGATACATTTCCAGTTTATCTGTGCAGTTTAATTTTGTTCTATTTCTTCACAATTGAACTAATAACCAGTACAACCAATGTCTGATTAAGGCTAAGTATTTGCTGCCTTGGTTCATCTCAATGGCTTCCACCTTTGTGGAAGCAGCGTTGTCATTTCTCTTTTTCTGATCACTGCCTGTCACTAATGGATAATGACAGGCATGTTGTCAAAACTGAATGATGGCTGGAAGATCATATTGCCATGTGGCCACTAGAAATATTTATTAAATGTCAAAGGGAACACATTGTATTGTCAAGTGCAGACAGGCAGGTAGCTTGGAAGTGAAACAAACTTAAAAAGAAGAGGACGGCAAGAGCCCCAGTACAGTCTCACATCTCTTGGAATTAGGTTAGGCAGGCATTGGGAGAAGATAAACCAGAAACAAAGAAACTAACCAAACTGCAGCAAGGACCAAGAAAATATTAAAACGCACACTGCCTATCTTCCTGATTAGTGTTCAATCAAAGGGACTGTGTCTTTAGATCACAAGACATTATTTTAAATTTTATAAAAAAACACACATGGTTGAGGCTTCTATAACTGAATATGTATGTTGTTTTTTTATGTAGATGAAAATCACCTTTTAATTTGTCATATTTTTAGCTAATAATTCATTAGGAAGTGACAACGAAAGGCAGAGCTGGAGGTTTCCAAATCATTTTAGTCTCAAATTAAAAACAAAAGACCCTGGATAAAATTTTTCCTTTATCATTCAATGATAAATATTCTTCTCTAAATCAAAAGAAATGTAAATAAAAATTGCTCACTGCATCCTACTTGTATAGCTGTTCAAAAATACCAGCAACGCAGTGCCTGAGTGATAAAGATAGACCCTGAGGCGGATGGGTTTCACCAGGTGTTATTGTCACTCACCATACATTACAGCTTCTCAGCTCCTCTTTAATTTAAGCCCTGTTTCCCTGTCCAGGGAATAGCATGGAAAGAGGATGGAGAGCAAAAAAGTTCTTAGGGCTTCTATTTCTGGCAAGATAGTGAATTAGATATCCCCTGAACATTCTGACTACCAAACACCAAAAAGCATTGGATTTTTAAAAATTGTCTGTTAAAATCTATAGCTGATTCTGCAAAAAAGTAAGGAAAATACTCATAATAATAAAGTAGAAAATTATAAGCAATAAGTTAAGCCTAGGCTCTTATAAGGGTGTCGGCTAAAAATCACATGACAAATAGAAAGCACAAAAAAGTTAACAAAAATAAATTCAATCACATTGGTAATCACAATGAATATAAACAGACTAAACTTTCCAGTTAAAGAACAAAGATATACAGATATAATTTTAAATATTTTAAAATCCAGTTTCATGTTGTTTTAAAGAGGTGCAAACAAAGGATGAAAGGAATATAGAATACATATCAACTAAGTACCATCAAAAGCAAAAGGGTTTAAATCACACAAGACAAATATTAAGGCAAAAATAAGGCATAGTGGTAAAAAGTTTCCTTATAATATTTTAGTCTAAGATAAGGACATACCAATTTGATTCTTGTATGTATTTATCAATATAGTTTCAATTATATGTAAAGGAAAAATTAATAGAAATATAAGAAATTAACAAACCACTGTCAGAGTATTGGTTTTTTAAGTGGTGTGCTCTCTCAGTAATTGACAGATTAAGTAAACAAAATAAAAATAAATTAATTGACCAATTATTCCAGATATGAAGATTGATTTACCAATATGAAATCCATTAATGTATTTCATTATATTAATACATCTAATAAGAAAAATCATATGATCACATTAATAGATTAGGAAAAATATATGAGAAAATTAAATTGATATTCAAGATTAAAAAACAACAACTCAGACAGAAGAGACTTCCTTGATTTTCATAAATTAAAGGACACTATATTCATTGGAATACCCTTACATCTACAAAAACAACAAATTAGAACTGGATTTATCAACAGGGATGAATCACAAAACAATTGTAAAGCAAAAACCTTACACTTCTAAAGATAACATTCCATTTATGTAAGATACAAAAGTGGGCAAAACTAGATATAATGTTTAGAGATATAAAGATAGAGTCAATTCATTATTAAAAGCAAGGAAACCATTTACACAAAATTTAAGAGAGCGATTATCACTTGGAGGGAAGGAGGATTATTGGGTAGTCATTGGGTAAGCTCCAATGGTTGTTATAATCTTCTAATTCTTAAACTGGGTGGTAATTATCATGTTATTTCTTATATTTAGATGTTTTAGATAACTTATATTAAATTTCAATTCAAGACAGCAGATTGAGAACAAAGCCTATCTAATAAAAGAGTAATATGCAAAGTAACTGTCACTCCGTGACAAAGATGGCAGTGCCCATAGTGGCGGGAGGGGGAGGGCTTGGGGGGAGGATTCTGTCGGCAGCACCCTGGTGATGCGAGCCCAGTGTCCTGTGCCCCGGCCACGCAGAGGGAGGGGCCGGGGCCCAGCGTCCCGCGACTTGGCCATGTGGAGAGGGGCTGGGGGCCCAGCATCCCATGCCCCAGCTGCGCAGAGGGAGGGCCTCTGGCCAGAGGCGGGGGCACGGGACACTGGTGTTGTTGCAGGCCGGGCTGAGGGACCCCACCCCCATGCACGAATTTCATGCACTGGGCCTCTAATGTTCTTATAAAACCCAATACCGCAGAAGAAAATGGATCCTAAGAAAATAATCCAACAATAACAGTAGTGTTCAGATGAAAGGATGTCATAAACAAGCCAGAAATATAAAGAATTTCTAGAAGAGAGAATAAAGATGGATGAAACTAACAGGAACCCCATGAGGAAACTTCAACCCAAATGACCTGTGAGAAGGTTCTTGCCAAGGTGAGAATCTTCCTTCTCAAAGGAGCTCCAGAGAATCTCCAAGCTCAGAGTCAGCAAATTCAAAAAACAGGACAATAGTTGGGACAATTAATTAATAGACCATCAGTGAAACAGCAACAACTGTGCCAATATTGGCCCTAGTTCTCCAAGACAAAGAAAGAAAAGAAAAAAAAGCAGCAAGAAACACTGGCATTTGCTTCCCAGGATTAAACCTCAAGAATTACTTTCCAAACAAAGGAGAACCTTCCAGGGGACTCTCAGCTATTCAGGCCAGAGAGATAAGCAAACCAAACTCCCACAAAGGGTAAGATTACTAAGTAGTATTTGAGCCCCAGAAGTAAAACACATCAAACTTCCTGACCCCAAGATCTTTGTTGCTCATGAATCCCACACTGTTACTCTAGATAAATTTAATACTAATACAAGACCAAAAGCATTAAATGAAACAATCTATATTTATATTGATAAATGGCATAATTTATATCAAGCTTTAAATTTTGGAGATTAAATAACATAGCATTGAAAGTTAACACTCTTAGATATATAAGATCATATTGTCAAAAGTTATGACCACCTGCCCTAACCGGTTTGGCTCAGTGGATCGAGTGTCGGCCTGCGGACTGAAGGTTCCCAGGTTTGATTCCGGTCAAGGGCATGTACCTTGGTTGCGGACACATCCCCAGTAGGGGTGTGCAGGAGGCAGCTGATCAAAGTTTCTCTCTCATTGATGTTTCTAACTCTCTATCCTTCTCCCTTCCTCTCTGTAAAAAATCAATAAAAAAAAAGTTATGACCACCATGGGGCATATTAATGTACTCTGCAAAAATAATAAAGCACCCAAGCAAAATTATAGTCATTTTAATAATAAGCAATTAATAATTTATAATAAGTAGCTAGAGAAATTTTAGAAATTACACATACTTTCAATTATCCCTTGCAATAATTATAAAATTTGACCATATATTAGGCTAATTTTAAAAAATATATACATATTTTTATTTATTTCAGAGAGGAAGGGAGAGGAAGAGAGAGATAGAAACATCAGTGATGCTGCCTCCTGCACACCCCACACTGGGGATGGATTGAGCCCGCAACCTGGGCATGTGCCCTGACTGGGAATCGAACCATGACCTCCTGGTTCATAAGTTTACGTTCAACCATTCAGCCACACCAGCTGGGCTATTAGGCTAATTTAAAAACCTCAATGCATTCGTATGAATAATATTTAAATAGACTAGCCAAATTCTCAAATTAACAACAGAATGCTAAACAGAAAATTTCTAAAAACAATGATAACAGGATAACAAAAGGAGAAAAGCATGAAAAAGTTATTCTTAAAACCTATATTTTAAAATATTTATGTAAAATACCTAAAAAAAATACATTAGCAACAATCCAGCAGTTTCTAAAAAAAAAATGCATCATAAATTCAAATGTATTATCCAAAATGCAAAATTATACATATGTGTTAAAAAGTAATGCAAAATAGATTAGCAAAAATTTAAAACATTTTATGATGATGATCATATTAAGCAAGAAAATACACAAATAATTAAATAGAGGAGTGGTAAAAGCATAAGATCAAAGAATACACAGAAGTTACATAAATTGCCAATAACATATAATTAAGATGGTCAACCTCACTAATGATCGGGAAAATGTCCATGAAAACAATGATAAGATCATTTTTTAGTCACCAAATTTTCAAAAATTTGGAAAAATGTAGAAAAACAGTCTTTTCTTCCCCTACTGCTGGTAGTAATGCAAACTGGTACAATCTTTTGGATGACAAATTAGCAATGTCTGTCTAAAAAAAAAAAATGTTCATGCTTTTTGTCATAGTACCTGTGGTGTAAGTGTGAAAGTCAAATTGACTATACAGAGTCTAATTCACCAGATCACTCCTCATATCTCCATTTGCCCATGTAGATGCAGCTAGCAGATTATTTCTTTTCCAAGTTAAATAAGATCTGAACTTTCATAGTGTGATATTAGGAAAGTCAGAATATTCATTACACAATTAATTAGTTACTAGAGTTCAATTTTCAGTTTATATGAAATATGTTAACAATTATGTGATTATTTTTATGTGTATGCAGCACTGACAGAAAAAAAAGTGATATTAGCTATATTTCTGACTGCTTGCTCCACACCAGAAACTATACTAAGCACTTTATATATATTTAATTTCATACTTTTAACATGTTTATGAGGTATTATTATCTTCATATTATTATTCAGTTTAGAGGCGGGGTTCAGAATTTATCCAAATTCACTCAACAGGTTAGAGGGTAATTCATGCCCAGATCTGACTGTCTCTGATGATACCAACCCCTCTGTTGCAATCTTAAAATATAATCAATAAATCATTTGCAATGGTAAAAAGTAATGCTCTCAAGACTGGTTATATCATGAATTTTTAAAAAATACGTTTTTATTTCAGAAGGAGGAAGGCAGAGGGAAAGAGGGATAGAAACATCAATGATGACAGAAAATCATCAATTGCCTGCCTCCTGCATGTCCCTCACTGGGGATTGAGCCCACAACCTGGGCATGTGCCCTGACCAGGAATCAAACTGTGGTCTCCTGGTTCATGGATCGATGCTCAGCCACTGAGCCACTTTGGCCAGGCAATCGTGAATTTTTTATTGCATTGAATTAACTATAGACTCCATTGTTTAAAACATTACAAATAAATCATTCACTGAAGTAATATGTGCAGCACTGTGCAGACAGACCTGAAAGCTTTTAATGTGCTCTTCTCTCCTCTGAAAAACTCCTCAAAGTTTTTGTTATCTATCCAAAAACAGAACTTTTTATGAAAAATATGAGACAACAATCAATCCCTAAATAAGACATTCATAGATTTCTCCTATTCTTCTTCTTCAAAGGTTTCCACTGTATATTTCAACTTCTTAATATTTTACATAATTCCTTGGTTTGCTGATATATTTGAAATAAAAATAACACCAAACGTAGCTCATATGCAAATCTGAAGAGTCTTCTTGGCACTGGGAGGGCTCTAATTCTCTTCAGTGACTGCTGGTCCATAGTGACTATAAGCATCTACAGATGGGAGGTCCTTCTGCTTTTCCTGATATGTACAAGGCAATGAGCTTAGTAGTGCCAATTTGGGTTCCTAGCTGTCTGACATGGTTACCGAGGTGTTTGTTCGCTTTTATTAGTCCATTGTAGATGTTGGCTCTCCTCCCAGATTCTCTGCTTTGTTTTCCTCGCTAGCGTTTGTTTGGACCATCTGCTTCACTAGATCAGCATTCTCCTCTCCAGGTTCTTCATCTTTGTCGCTACAAGTTGGGAGTATTTTCTTTTCCAAGTAATAGCCACCTGCACCTTATCCATTTTTACATTCAATTCTCCAATTTTCTTCAGCAGACTTTTCATTTTATGAAGAAGTTTGTCTTACTTAATTTGATAGTCTAGAATAGAATTTATTTCAGGTAAGGGCTGAGCTTGTTCAAGCCATTTTTTTTAAACCCAATACCACATTTAACATACATTCCATTGATTTGCTTTGTATCATGTCACTGGAGTTCCTCCTATAAATATATTCACCCAGTTGGATAACTTATTTTCTGTCTTTCAACCACATATCCAATAGAAATACCAATCTCGATGTTAGCAACAAATTCAATTAAGCTGAAAGAACATGGGGAGCATCATGAGTTCATTCCACAAATTAATAAAAGCTAAAAGATGACATTTACAATATCTAAGCAAAAAAAAGCTGTGGAGTAGCAGACCGGTCTGTAGTGGATGCAGGCTAACCAGGGACAGTCCAGCCTCACTGGCCAGACCAGGAAATAAGTTAGTCCCAGCAGCCGGCAAGATGAGTGACATGAAGGGTGAGGGGCATGGTTTTAAGCTGCACAAAAGGCAGAGGTCCTGGAAATTCCTATGTTTGTGTATAAAATCTGATCACATGTCTGTGGTCCCTACTCCCTGAATAGAAAGGGTAGACCAAAGTAGTACACAAAAGCGTAGGGATACCATACACTAGGTTGGTTTTAAGGGAGAGAAAACCAGGCAGTTCAATTAGAATTATAACACCAAGTAACGTTATGTTCATAAAATCAAAGACATGTCCCTAGATCTGGAACTAGAGGACCAATTGACCAAAGTTGGCCTGTTACTGAACCTTCCATTTTTTTTCCCTAACATTTCACTTAATTGTCGGAATCCAATGCTCTCCAAGTCTGAAGAATTAAGTCTTCAGTTGGGCCTAAGCAGTCCAAAGTAAGAGAAGGTGAATGACAAAAATCAGAAAACCAAACAGCTCACTATAATCGAAGGCCTATACAAACCTGATGTTGAGGATTTAAGCCAGAGGTGGAATATGTCAACATTTGAACATATGCACAGTCAAATATGGGACTTGTTCTCCCATAGCCATGGCAGACATCAAAAATCAATCACAGCATGCTTTCCCACTGAATGCAAATACATTCTCATGGTCTGCCTTAGCCTAGATTTGATGTCACAATCACTAATTGATTGGATTGACATTCCAATTTGCCATCCTTGATTTGCCCTTGGCTTTTAAAAATTTTGCTATTAGGTTTTTATGGAAAATTTTCAAGAAATGTCATTATCTCCTGTAGGCAGATGTCGTTCCTTTACCTATTAATATGGGGAGAAGGTGGCTTGAAAACATCAGAGGCACTATTGAAAATTCTGCTGACTGATGAACACTTTTGCAGGCCAAAAAAAGTATATTTCGGATCTTATCTGGAAGACAGTTCTGCAGATAAATTTCTTTAAATATTCCCATAGTGTCCTGAGTTAAACTTTTGTTTAAAGGGAACACAGAGACAAACACAGGGAGCTTTCACTTACATTTACTCAAATATCCCAAAGGGCCGTGGCTGGAGTTTAGCTATTGAGTAAAAGAGTCTCCTGGGTCTATAAACTCAAACACAATCCTTTTCATGGTGTAAATGAAGCTGGGCACAATTAGGCAGAAAACGATATCTTTAAAGGAAAAAGAAAGTCTATGCAGGCTGCAGTCCAACTTCAATAAAAAATAAAGAGGAGAAAGAAAAGCTGTACCCTTGGATAAAGTGACCTTCAGTGGATGTAAGAAGCATTACTTTTAAAGCATCATATTCCTTGGATTCACTCTCTCAACAAGTAACACTCTTTAATAAATAGGAGGTAATATTAATATGCATTTTATTAATATTAAAAGTTCATTGAAACTATTGAAATTGTATATATTCTAATTTCTATCCTTCTATTATTAAAGACTCAGGCAAATGCTTCCAAAAAAACAATTCAGGAGAATGCAAGATGATTTCCATATTTATTTAAAATATTTTCTTTTACTTAGTTGTCACTGTCACTCACCAACATTTTAGCAAATGATTAAGCAATGGTTCTTCATCCAAATTATCTATCTTGATATGTCTTTATTTTCTTTTTTCTATGACCATGGCATTACCCTTAAGATCTAACCATGGTCTTGAGAGTCCATGAAACCAATTACTAAGATCTTGTAGAATTTAACGGAATAATTCAAATGGTACTCATGAGATTCAATATATTTACAACCTCAAAAAGAGAAAGGTAGAAAAAAAGGAACTTGAAAGAAACTCTAAAGTTCTTTTGCATTCAATAACTGTCTAACCAAATAGAATATGATGTGACATTTTAGGGCAAAAGGCAGGGAAAAAAACTGCTGTGTATTAGTTCTTAAAGAATTGTACCTTCAGCCTGCTAATAGCTGTCATTTCCATAACCTTTGAAGAAATCCAAGTTTACCTCTACCCTCAGTGACATAGCACTTTTTTTTTTTGTATTTATGGGTCTTATTCAGCACTTTAGTTTGCCTCTTGAAAAACTGCCTACTGGTTGACTGCTTCAGACAGATAAGACTTCTAGACAGCTTTTGACAAAAAATGATTAGAGATCGCTTTTTTAAACATATTCCCAATATTATAACAACATCCTCAAAATGTTGTTTGTGCTTTCAGTTATATATTGATGATAGGAAGCAAAAGAGTTATTCCTACACATGGTAGAAGGTTACATAGAAATTACTAGGAAGTCAAGTACTTGAAAAACGCCTGGTGAAGAAGTTGAAACTTCTTGGAGTGCAATACTTATTCTGGGGAAAATGATCAGATATTTGGGTCAGAGATGAACTTTTATATCTGCTTGCTTTCCCATTAGGTAAGTAAATAAATATAAGCCCTATCATTTCCTGGGTCATTTCCATCACAAAGTAAATCACATAGTGAAGGAGAGACAACTCCTTTTGGACAGAAATCTTCGGAACAATCTCTACAATGCAGATAGACTGCAGAAGGAAGCTTTGACTCCACAGAATTCCATTTCTATTACTTTGTAAGTGAATATAGATGTGGCTATATGATGGGCCTGAAATGCTCAGACAAGTGTGATAACCAAAGGAAGCAAACTTTAACATTATCCAGAACATGAAAAAAATAAATAAATAGAAGTTACCATCAGAGAGATTTCAGCCTAACATCCAACTCAACTTTCAAGCAATCAGAATTGCCCTATAAATGGTTTCATTGTGGGGAGAAATCCCCATTAAAATGCTCTTAAGCGAAGGATTTTTAATAAGTAGGAAAACCTAGTAGTTCAGACTATTACAAAATACTTTAACAAGAATCCTTTAAGTTGACTACAGCATTCACTTGCTATTGTTCTTATTTTAATAATACGTTATGGTATTAGCAATATCATCATTATTAGAATTCATGTGAGTTGTTTGGTTTCATGTGGATGTGCATAGATTCCTTACTGATAATTTCTGTAAAGTTCCATGAATTAGTCATCTACATACTAGACATATGAATCCCTGGCAATTTGAAAAAAGAACCACCCATACTTCTGTAGCCAAAGTGGAGTCGGATTGCACAGAGCTGTCAAGGGTCTTCTCCAAAATATATGTGCCAGGCTTCCTTTTCATCACTGCATACTCGATCTACTAGAATTCTCATCTAAATAATACATGCCTCAAGAAATTCCAAAAAGCTATACTAAAAGTCTCTTAACAAATTAGAAGATTTCTAAAAGACTTCAGAGCCCTACTTTATACTTCCAACGCTATACCACGAAGTCCCTTCTCATCGTGGGTAGGGAGATTCCAGAGAGAATTGAAATGACATCATGCCAACATACAAGAAGAAAGCTAGCCACACAGCTACCATCTCTGAGAAGAGTGCTTTCTAGCTCAGAAGAATCATGAGGAAACAAGAACAGAGAAATGTTATGTTCCAGTCACTGTTCTAGTTGCTACACTTGGGAAACAGGAAGACTGGACACTAAGAATAAAAGTGTGAAAAATCAAAGGCTAGCACCTAAAGTGACTGATATCCCACTCACTTCTGAAAAACATCAAAGTAGCCAGAGCTGAAGCTTTTAGAGAAAAAGACCCAAATGCAGGGGCTTATAGATAGACTTATATGTAAAGAGGTGGGACACAGAATCAAGAATACCAATATAGAAGTAAATAGATAACATACTAAGAGAAAAATAGTATTGGATGAGCTGTGAGATGTTTTATATCTTAAATCTGCTTCAAGCTAAAATTCTTAGCTTAGTCACCATAAAGAGATTTTCATAGTATTTATTTTAAGTGAAGAGATTAATTAGAAGACAGAAAATATCATTTATGAGTAAATCCTTGCTCCCCAGCAACCAGTCCCCAGAGTGAAAAGGAAGTCAAGGCAATTTTCAAGTTTGCCACAGCCAACTGATGGCAGATATAAGATCTCAGAGCTACATGAGTTTTTAGTTCTTTTTCAGTTTTATAGTTATATCTGGGCGCACTAAAAAATATCCTATAGCTTACACTATGTAACAGTGTCCTCTGTCAGACCAGGGGACTGAGAACATTTGTACTATGAACAATGCAATACCCACCTTGATCAAATCCAATTGAAACATTGTAAAGACATATTAAAACAAGAATTATGGTTTTCAAATTCTTTTCCTGACAAGAGTTATAAGGTATAACTTGCTTCTAACAAGAGAATATTGTAAAAGAATGGAATAGAATTAAAATGAGTTAATAGTTGTAATATCCCATAATCCACTGCCCTGTGGATGTTGACCACAGTACTTGTGAATAACTTAACATTGGGGTGACTCAAAATTGTTAAAGTGTTATGAGTGGTAATTCATAGACAAACTACTAACAAAACAACAAATCAAAGTAATGGGAGTAAAAACGTTGAAATAATGCTAATCCTATTAATAATGGCATGCTGGGGAAAAATTCCTGTATTTGTACTTTCAAACAACAAAATGATATCAAATTATACATAATCTTTAATAGTTTGACTTTCTTTGGCTCATTAGCATCACAAGCCAAAAGATAACTGGAAAAATGAAGACATAAAAATTAGCTCATATTTTTAATTAGTTGGACATATCTCTTTTGCTGGCAAAAGGATAACTTACTGAGAACATCAACACATTTTATTACCTATGCTTATAAAATCCTATATAATAAAAGGGTAATATGCAAATTGACCCTAACAGCAGAATAACCGGGAACGACTGGTCGCTATGACGTACAATGACCACCAGGGGGCAGACACTCAACGTAGGAGCTGCCCCCTGGTGGTCAGTGCGCTCCCACAGGGGAAGCTCGACTCAGCCACAAGCCAGGCTGATGGCTGTGAGTGCAGCAGTGGTGGCAGGAGCCTCTCCTGCCTCCATGGCGGCACTAAGATGTCTGACTGATGGCTTAGGCCCGCTCCCTGTGGACATCCCCCTGAGGGCTCCCAGAGAGATGTCTGACTGCCAGCTTAGGTCCAATCCCCCAGGGAGCAGGCCTAGGCTGGCAGGTGGACATCCCCTGCAGGGTCGTGGACTGCAAGAGGACATAGCCCGGGCTGAGGGACCCCACCCCCAAGTGCACGAATTTTCGTGCACCAGGCCTCTAGTATTTTTATAAATATCATGCCAAAATGTCTGGTTCTGTTTGCATTATTTGCTCAAGATATTTGTTGTTGTGTGTTTATGTGGTCAAATCTTGGAGCACACATGGGGGTGTTTTGCTTTTGGAACCTAATTCAGCACAAAATGTAGCTTTAAATGTCTTGAGAATAGTAATTACAAAACACTGTACAATTTTAATCCTTCAATTGGCTTTTTATTCAGTATTGGACTGAATTTAACTCAACCCTTATAATTTTAGAAAAGTTCTTAGTACGAATGACTTTCTATGTGAAATCTCTTAATGAGCACAGGACCCAGCACTATAATGTCACTCTCTAATTGAATCTATTATAATAATATTATGTCAATGTGATGCTGCTGAACTGCCATCAGAAGGCCTTTTAACATGAGTTGTTCTGGCAAAGTTAATGTTATATTTTTTTCTAAGACCTAGGGGTGGGATGTGGGGGAGGAAATATTCATCAACCCATCCATCTTGGCTACTTCCGCACAGTACATCCAAATCAGGTAAAGAGAGATAAAATTTTAAAGTCCTTAAAGAGGATATTCAGGCCAAGAAAACCTAATTCTCAGAGAGGAGAAAAGTTGTAGAATTTAAATTATCCACAGTGACTGCCTAAGCTGATAAATGGAACTAGATAATTTCTAAACTCTCCACTTCACTTTGTCTGTGTAGCTACAACTGTGTTTAGAGAGTCCCACACACGGCTTTAAATTGACTCATTTGTAATATACTGCAGATGGTACTTCCATTTATTACTGGGGGTTGATCTGCACTGTATCATAACTTCAGCCTTTGGACAGTAATCTAAACATTTTTCACCAGTGGTCTCTACTTAATAGACAATACCATGTATTTATTACCTACCAATATAAAGAACAATTTCAGTAATTTAATGAATTATCCACATAACAGCTTGTAATATTATTTTAACACACCAAACTTAAAATATTTTTGCATTATTTTTAACTAGCTATGAAAACCTATTCAAAGATTTTAAATAAAATGATATCTCCTCCAACTGCACATAAGTCATTGCAAGCCTTACATCAGAAAGTATTTATTATGGCTCCCACCAATTCAACTTTTTAAGCAATTATAAATTGGCTATAAATTCTAAAAGTTGGTCTCAGTTCCAAGAGTAAATTTTGCAAACACAAGCTAGTTTATTTTCAATATCCACGTACTATAATTTTCAAAATTCAACTTTAAAAGCTGAAAAATTTTGTGTACAAAATGAATGCTTAAGGAACAAATGCTGTATAATGTTTTTTGTTTCCACGTTGAATTTTCATAAATATCTGATTAAATTTTTTTCTGTGACCATAACAATCTTCAATAGTGTGGATAAATAATAGTCCTCCTTAGAATGATTTTGATCATGCAACAGTATTTCTGAAATAGAATCTCGTGTACTTGAAGATTTGTTTTTATTCATTTCTTAGTTCTTTTTCTTTCCAAAAACAGTACAAAGCCATTAGAACAGTTTACTAGATTTATCTTAAATTTTGCCAAGAATTAGAATGCATGTGGCCTTGACCAATCTCATTAGCCTAATGATAGTGAGATATATGAGGCTTTCGTCATTCCACCCCATATGGGGTCTGGCTTCAAGGGAAAATGCAGCCCTCATAAAATAACCTCAGCCCATAACAACTGCACCACAGTCTGTTCAAGCCAGTGCATCAAGTCTCTGCTAAATTTTCACATTCTAGTTCCAAATTTAGATTCTTTGTTTATCCAGAAAAGACTTATTTGCATTTCTTTTCTTTCAAATACATCAGTCTTTTTTGTATACCACTCAAGAACATACTGGAATCTTCCTGAAGATAATCTATGCCTTGTTTTGGCATATGAATAGCATCATTTTTCCCCCCACACCCCATAGTTCTCTTTTGTTACACATACACAAAAAGGCCTCATTTAATCCAGAGGAAGTGAAACTTCCAGTTTAGTAAATTCTTTCAATCGTATCGCAAAAAATTATATTCTTGCCATTGACTTTCTCTTTTAAAAAATGTTTCTTTATTGTTGAATATGGTGGTTTTTTTCCTGTGTTTGTTTTTTTTTTTGGTTTGTTTTTGGTTTCTGTTTTGTTTATAATGACTCTTCTGACCTTAAATTATCAAAGAACTATGCATACGTGTCCCAATGTTCCCTACTGAGCAGAATCACTAAAAATCAAGTCCTTGTGTAGAATTTCATCGAAACTTCATCTGAAGACAGATGACTTCTAATTCTGTAAACACATTAGCAATGTTTTCATTTACACCTTTTCAGTTCTCTTCTTCACTGTGAAAACCTTTTGAGGAAATATTCTTAAATTACCAAGTCATCCACATATTCTCCCCCTACATTTCCCTTACTTTGATCCAGGAAAAAATAGTGTATCCATTATGATAAAAAATAATAATAACTTCTGAATGCTCTAATGATTCTAGCTGACAGGATATTCTCTCATTTTCACTTTGGCAATTGCTCTCATGTATACCCAGGATAACCAATTCAGTCTAGACATCACTTCTTCGTTGTCCTTCTCTTTTTTATAAAAATACTTTATACCTATGCCATGCCTTTCATCTAAAAATCTCAAAGTGGTTCTTTTTCTCTAATATGCCTTTATATTCTCCAGAGAACCAAAGAGGCTTTTTTTTTTTTCGCTCTAGCTTTCTTTTATGGGTGAAATCTGGTCTGGTTGCTAAGAAGCATAGATTTGAATACACTCTCTAGCAGCTTCTACCCTTCTGCTTTTAAAATGGTTATTCTTTTTAATCCATTGAAGTGCATTTGACTATCATTTTTTAAAATCTCCTTTTAAAAGTCAAAATGCAACTCTCTGGAAACCAATGAATCTCATTGCCACGGTATGGTAGGTTCTCCTGCTTCAAGATCTATAATCATTTCTTCAGTGTCAGTAATAAAATGCTTCAGTAACTTCTCCCAGGCCTTTGGCAATCTGCCTATTAGTGTCAGACCATTCTCCCTGCAATCCTACTACTCAAAGAGCCAGGAATGATGGCACTGCTATTGTGGCAATTTGGAGCATTGAGGCCTGGAAGTCTTTTCTTTGTTTCATATGAGATATTAGATAAAGAATGTATATTGCATAGTTAAAAAGCTTATTTCATTGCCAACTTTCCCTGAGTCTATTTTCTCTCCCCTATAGACTTGCTTATGTATATATGGCCTTTATTTCTAAAATAACAAGTGTTGTGTGTGCTTTTTTAGCCTGCTTTATTTATCCAGTGAACATTTCCTTGTTACCTTGTCCAAGGTCACACATGAGTGCCCAGCCACCCAAATAATAGCTATTGGGATAACAAGTGTACATGAAAATCTGCATGAATTTGCAATTTTATTCTTCCTCCCAAGTAGGCCAATTCATATAAACATGTATTAATCATTTACTATGTGCCAAACACTGGAATACAATGATTAAGAAAATCCTAGTCTTGCTTTCAAAGTGATTGTCTAATGAAGATAACATACACAAATAGAAATGTAAACAAGATGGGGGCGCAGGGTTGGCAGTCAGAGGTATTGCAGAATATTTACAGAATGTGCAGAGATGCCTTTAGCCCAACTGAGAGAGTGAGGCGATCAGGAAAGAAATTTGGAAAGAGAAAGTCTGAGCAGAGGTATATTGAATGAGGAGGAGTTAAGTAGGCAGAATGTGGGAAAAAGCATCCCAAGGATAAGGGAAGCATGAATAATGGCTTGGAGATGATAAACACCACATTGCATCTGGGGAATTACCAGTTTGCTGTTATTCAAGCATAGAATCTGAGTGGTTATGCCAGTATGAAGAATGGAAGACATTATCATGAACCAGATCATGAAGTGCCGTATGCAGCATTTTGAACTTGCAAAATGGGAAATTAAAGAACACTTTAGTTTTGAATGACCTGAAGCCACAAACTGGTGTGTAATATTAGCATAAAGTTCGGGCAAAGCGTGCTAATGAAGCCCATCTTTATCAGTCGTTGAAAAGGGCCATTTAAGTGAAAAAGATTTAAAATCAAGCGCTTGGTCAGGGATCCTCCAGGGCAGTAAAAAAGTCCTGGGGTATAAGCTGGGTGGCAAGCTACCCTCAGAAGAAAGAAGGACCTGGAGTAGTAACAGTATTACAAGTTGCCAAAAGGAAAGTAAACTGCACGGCAATTTTTATATCTTTTGAAATGTCAGACATATGGTCCATGAACGTCAACAAAATTGTAGGTCGCAACAGACTAAGACCCAAAGATGCATAACCCATTATGCATGCCCAACCCTGCTGTATCATATCCAAATATGATGTGGATGGCAGCACTCTCCTTACCAGAAGTTTCTACCTCCTTTCAGAATTGACTTTCCTCATCCTTTGTTTGCTTGCTTAAAAAGAAGGAAGTCCCTTAGCGGAAATGTAAAGCGTGGGTCACCCAAAAACATAAGAAATAACAGCACCTGCAACTTCTGTACTCCTACAGCAACAAACAGAAAAGCAGTGTTCCACATGTCACAGATAAGATAATTGATTCACTGACCAAATGAAAATTATGCAACTACATAATTGAAGGTCATAGAGAAAAATCAGTCATCTTGAGATTAGAGCCCAGGCCTCTGACTCATTGTTTAAAATCCTTCATTATGTCACTTATCTAATGGAATGCTGTGGGTTAATCTACAATTGCACTTTGCCAAAATCCTTTCCAAAAATCTTTAGCTTGACATTGATCTAGGATAACAGATGATGCCTGAATCATAAGGAGGATTTCAGACTTTTTATCTCTTTTTGTGAAAACAAAGATCTGAAAGCTTTGTTAAGAAAACTGGTTACGAGCCAGTTTCTGCTCAAGCCTTTGGTAAATGTTCTGAGAAATCGGGGACACAGAGTTAAAAGGAGTTGGTAGATTTCTAACACAACACTATCCTCTTCAAGAGATCTGTAATTCACATGTTTTATAGTCTGCTCTACACTGTGTTCCCCAGCATTTCTTTTAGTCACTGGGAGCTCTGGCAGAGGTTAATTGACCAAGGAAGGCATTTGTCATTCCAGGTTTGTCATTTGGGCAAAATGGTGCCATCCCCATAATTCTTTTCTGCATATTTGGACCTAATAGGATTTAGAAAAGTTTCTAGTGGAATAAAGACAGGTAGAGTGTTGAGTAGATCTTCTCCCAACTTTCTTACTAGAAATAGCTACTAACGCATAGCAACTCATTATAATAGCTCCTTAGCTCTTAAAAATATTTGATATTGGAAGTAAAAAAAATTAAAACAGTTTTGCTATTTAGCCAAGTCACATTTTGTTTATTCTGAAATATTGTATGGCTATATTACTGACAATTTTAATTACTGATTATAAATCAATGAGTCTACAAAAAAGAGAGTAAAATGTTTCTAATTCTCCATGTGGCCTCAATGGTCACACAATTGTGGCACAAAGGATTCTCAAAATGACACTATCATATGGAACTTAGAACAGTACTATCTCAATATATATTTTTAATAGAACTGCCAATAGAATGTGAGCGTTGGGAGAAATATTGGACATCGCTTAGTCAAACTCTTTTTTAGGAAAATAAAAATTGAACCCAGGGAAGTTGTTTAGGAGCCATGACGTAAGTCCAGGTTTTTGTATCTCCAGGCTCCTCAACTCTGCTTCTCCTCTTCCTGACACTGACTTGTGCTTCCCCAGTGAACCTCTGCAATATCCTCTCATAAACCTCTAGTAGGAGTTGAAAAATAACCTCTTGAACCTCTTTACCACTGACCCCAAATGCCTTTTTTTTTACTTCCCCATTTTCTTGACAGCTCTGTATCTTTTTACTTTGATGACTTTCATTCCTTTGTAAAACTCCATCCATTCATTTGTTCAAGAGGGTTTATGGAGTGCCTACTATGTGCCATGTCCTCCCTCAAATTCTCTACATGACACTAACTTATTCCATCAGACTGGGCCTGCTCTGTCTGCTTTTTCTTCCCACCACCTAAAAATGGGAACTTCTCAAGGCTTTTCTCATTTTTCCTTTTGTGTATTTCTTCACTCATAACTTTCATTCAATTCCATGATTTCAGCCATCACCTTCTGTGACTGAATGACTAACTGGCATCTCCTCAGAGCTTGGGCCATCTTCCTCCAGTAAGTGTTCAACTGTGAAGCTGAGATTCACCTGAAACTAAACCCTTCTGAAACTGATTACAGACTCTTCCCCCAACCTACTTCCTCTGAAGACTTTCCTATCTGGAAACAAAATGTGACCACATGCAATCGGCAAAGCCTTAATGCCAAGACTCATACTTAGGCAAGTCCTCTGATGCTTTGGGTGAAACTAATAACCCAGTATTAGCAATTATCCCTGCACATCTGCTCCTTCTTTTCCACTCATGATGCTTCTGCTTTAGACTCCAAGGCCTGACCTATTTCTTCCTCTTCCCTCTGGCCCAATTATTAGAATAAAAATCTTCAACATTTAAGTAATTGTTTTCCTCACCCTACTCCTAGGCTGCAACCATCCTGTTGAATCACTACCTTCCTCAGTCACAATTCTTCCCTGTACCTGAGCATGTGCACTATGCTCCATCTCCTGGAGAGACTTATTCCTCTTCACGTGCCCAGATCCAAAAGCTCTGACTCCATCCCTATCTCTTTGACGGAGATTGTCATTTTTCAATCTTTGATATCCTTGACCTCCCTTGACCTCCCAAGTTATACTCATAACATATTTAGTTATATATTGACTTGTACTTGTCTTTTCACAATCATATGTCTTCTCTACCAACTAAATTGAACTTTTTTTGAGGGTGATATGTTATACCCTGGTCCACTTCAGTGTCATAATAAGTATTTGTTGAATTAATATAGGTAACTGACCATGAAAAAAGCACTTTCTGAAAAATCATAGATTATGTGAAACTTTATATGGTGATAGCTTTTATTCATAGGTTATGAATAATTATGAACAGGTTACCATTTCAAAGGTAGAAGAAAAACACACTTCAGCTAGAAGAGATCAAATCAAATTGGAACACTCATTTCTAAATCTTTCCTGTCTCCACAAGGCCTTTAATGTGACAAATTAGAATGTTTAACCATTTGTGAAAGTGTGCAAATAGTTGGGGGGGGGTGGCATTGACCAGATATATATTAGGGTTCTTCAGGCTCCAAATGACAACTACCTAATCCAATTATTTTAAGGAAAGGGGTTATTTATTGGTTCAGATAGCAGAACTGGTTTCGGCTGTCTTGTTCAGCTTGGTGTCAGGTGGTATCAGCAGTGCTTGGTGTACCTCTCAGCTCCCCTCAGGTCCAGTACTAGCTTCCAGAGACACCAAGATGATGCAGAGGCTCCAGCCTGCAAGCTTCCTCGTTCAGTTCCAGAAGGGCAGCACATTCTCTTTCCCAAAAGCCACAGAGAAAGTCTATGCAATGCAGTTCACTCTGGTGGACTCTCATGACTAACCTTGAGCCAATCAGCATGACAAGCGGAGCTAGTACACCACACCAACCTACTGGGGCCCACACCAGGGGCCTGAGGTGTGGTTATTTGGCTTCCTGGAACCACACAGACTGAGTGGGGAGGGGCCTTTCCTTAGAAGGAAATGGATACAGGGGTCAGTGGGTAGGTAAATGCACACTGAGGAAAACTGTCCAAGACTCACAGACTGCTATGCACATTCACCTTTCAATAAACTTAGTGACTGAAGTAGGTCTTTCTTCTTCCACTATATATGATGACTGTGCTTCCAAGCTTTTTTAATTTCATGGTATATAGAAAATAATAGTAGTCCTATGTCATACTAAGTGCTGAGAGAGTTAGTGTCTCAGCATAGCACTGGACAGCAGCATGGGGGTGGAGAAACTCCATCCATAAAGCAGCATGATACTGTGGAAAGACCACCTAACCAAGTGAAGCCTCACATGCTGGGTTGTAGGCCTAGGTTCACTACATACATCAGGCAAGTCTCAATTTCTCTGTATCTTAGTTTCCTCATTGGAAAAATAGGGGCAATAATACTTTTTCAGCCTACCTCACAGAATTGCTGAAAAAAAATCACATAAAATAAGGCATATTGGTGTATTTTGTAAACCAGAACAAATGTGAGGCATTATCCCTATTTTCTAGGACTCAGTTTCCCATTTGAAATATAAGTTGGGAGGTAGGAGATCTCTAAATACTTTCTTACACTGAATTAACATTATTATCTAATACTGCTTCATAGCTGAATTAATCCATAGGGGTCAATGAGGTTGCTCAACATAGATACAACTAATATTATGGACACATGTTAGTAGAGTTAGCCAGGATATGCAAATTTATTAGAGCTTAAATTATTGATTTCATTACCGAAAACAGCATTGACTATCATTTGCCTAAGCAAACACAAACAAAATAAAACTAAGATTAACCCAAACCAGAGTAAAGGCTAACAATGGAAAGACAATTATAAACTTAATCCTGTAAGCAGGGACAAATGTTAAGAGCCTAGAAGCAAATTACAGAAGTGAGGGAAATAGAAGATTTAGAGAGTAATCTGAACAAAAAGATCAGACATGGACTGTTGACTAGACAGAGACCCTATTTCCTTCCAAACAGAAATTAACCCTCCACCAAAATGCATGCCCATCTCAGAATTATGCCATGAACACATGGTACATTCAGAAATGATCACCAGGCCAGCCACAATTCTAAAATCAAACTCAAGGAGTTCTCAACTTTCTTTTTTTAAAAATAAAGTAACCAACTGATGCCACAGGAATTCATTGACATCCCCCCTTTTATTCATACTAAACTTTTTCTGCTTACAAGTAGTAAAACATAAAATAAAAAGATTTGAATTTTATAATTTTCTTCTTCTACCAGATGCCTTCTGTGAAATATGCAATGGGAGAAGAGAAGGAACTGGGGTTCAGGTAACTTCATAGAGACACAAATAGTTAGATATTCCTGGAATTTGGGATAGTGTATTTAGCATAAACAAATAATACAGGAAGATACACAGAAAGAATACAATCAGCCATTCTTATGTAGATTCAACATAAAGAGATATTGGATTAAATATCTTGCAGAATTTTGGGAGGTCCTCAAAATGAAAGAATGATGTAGTGGTTATACTTCTGAGAATATCTATACTTTATCAAAAGGCTAAATCCAGACTCCTCACCTCCAGTTTCTCTCCTAGTTTGCAAGTGAAATGTGACTCTCACAAATATCTCAGCATCTCAAAGTTTGCTCCATAATATAATACAGCTAATTTGGCTTCTTCTTGTCACTACAAGGACATAAAGATTCTGAAGGAAGAATGTATGTAAAATTACTTTTTTATAGAAAGTTAATAAAATGTTTAATTATCTTTACATAGCCACTCATTAGCTGGACATCCAAATTGTTAATAGTGGTTAATATTCTCAAGGATGAATCAAGTCAGCTGAGAATAAGTGCCACACTTATCAGCTGTACAAACACAGTCAGTGACTCAGTAACATCAATTAGTTGAGTAAAATATCAAATCAAATGTTGTCATTCCTAACTTCCATATCACTGTCATAAAATATATCCCAAAATCCTACATCCCAATCATAAAGTGCAAACTTGACTAACCATTCTACTTATTAAAGACAAGATATAGAATGCCCAGTGATTCCATATGGGCAGAAACACCTAGAACTGTTATAATTCTTCAGTGAATGACACTATTATCAATTTATTTATGCAAACCCAAAATATAGGAGTTACCCATGATACCTCCCTTCCTTAACCCCCCTATCTACTCCAAACAGCAAGTTCTGAGTTTTTACCTCATGTGCCTATAAAAGAGTTAGGGCTAAATAATTAATTCTTTGTTGTGAAAACTGGCCTGTATGTTGTTGGTTCTTTTGCAGCATACTGGTCTCTACTCACTGGATGTCTTTAGCAACCTCTTCCTGCCCCTGAGTAAATTGAGATGACAAAAATTTCTCCAGATATTGCCAAATATTCCCAGGGAGGCAAAATTGCCTCAGTTGAGAACTACTGGTCTTAAACCATCCATTTATCTTCTGATCCACTGAAGTCACTGGCTTACATTGCCCCCATCTCTCAGGACACACCACTACTATCACACACACACACACACACACACACACACACACACACACACACTGAATGGCCAGATTATTATGATCTCTGAACGCATAATAATCTGGCCACTCAGTGTATATCCTATATAATAAAAGGATAATATGCAAATTGTCCCCTCTACTAGGAGTTCGACCAGTAGGCAGGCCGGCCAACAGCCCATGTCCCCTCCCCCTGGCCAGGCTGGCCGGACCCCACCCATGCAAGAATTCATGCACCAGGCCTCTAAAATAATACACGCACACACACACACACGCACACGCACACTGAGTGGCCAGATTATTATGTGTTCAGAGATCATAATAATCTGGCCACTCAGTGTATATATGTATGTGTGCTTGTGTGTGTGTGTGTGTGTATGTATATACATACTCACACATGTATATATAGATTTCAGAGAGGAAGGGAGAGAGAGATAGAAACATCAGTGATGAGAGAGAATCATTGATTGGCTGCCTCCTGCACACCGCCTACTGGGGATCAAGCCCACAACCCCGGCTTGTCCCCTTGACAGAAATTGAACTTGGGACTGTAGGCTGACACTCTATCCACTGAGCCAAACCAGCTAAGACTATCACAGACTTTTAATTGATCTCCCCACATCCACTCTGCCCTCTCTAATCTTATATTAACATGATAGTCAGGGTAGGGTTTTTTGTAACATAAACTTGATCAGATCACCCCACTCCCTGCTTAAAACACTTTATAGCTTCCATTTTCTTTTAGGGGAAAATTCTTAGCAACTGCATGGTCCAGTCTTTTCTTACCTTTTTAGACTCTATCACTGTGCTCAATAGCATCTCTGTCTTTCCCTCAGCTCCTCTTAGATGATAGGCTTCCACCTGCCTCAGGGCCTTTGCACATGCTTCTCCCTCAGCCCCAAATGCTCTTACCTCCATGTCTCTTCATCTTACATTATTCCTCAATTATTGAATGAGTGGCTAGTACCTTGCAGGCATTTTTCTGGGAGCTGAAACTTCAGCAATAAACACAAACCCCTGACCTCATGAAGTTTTTAACTGCCACAAGTTGAGTAGAGATAGGAAATAAGAAAAAAAATGAACAAATAAATATATAACATGTGATGTGGTGGTAAAGGCAGTGTAAGGGTGATGTGGAGTGCTGATGAAGAGAGCATTGCCATTTTATATAGGATCATCAGGGACAGCTTACAGATAGAGAGGGAGCATCTAGGGAAGAGTGTTTTGGGCAGAGAGAGCAACAAGATCAAAGTCTCTAAGGTGGAGTTCACTTGAGTGTTCATGGAACAGCAAGGATGCCAGTGTGGCTAGAAATGAGTATGTAAGAAGAAGAGAGTGGAGGAAGAAGGGGTCAGATAGGTAGCAGGAAACCAAACCCATGGGGCTCTATAAACTGAGGTAAGGACATGAGATTTGCTCTGAGTGAGATGGGAAGTCATGACCAGAGATATCTGAACAGAGATCTAATGTAATATTTTATTTTACTGGGATCACTCTGGCTTCCCTGTAGAGTATGAACAATAAGAGGGCAATGGCAGAAATCAGGAGACCAGTTAGTAGTCTGTTGCATCACCTATTGAACTCTTATACGCTCTTTCTATCTCTGCTTTATTTCTTCAGGTAAGTCTTCCCAATCTCCTGTATGTTCTTATACCCCATGTATCTCTAATTTATGATGTAGCACCTGGTATCCTTGAAATTTTGTATTTATTTTTGTTATTATCTAATTAATATTTGTCTTGTTCACTGGTCTATAAGTTCCTTTGGGAAAGGGATCCAATCAGTTTTTCCTTCCCCAATGCCTAGCAAAGAAGTATAGAATAGTACAGGTGCACAATAATTACTAGGGGGGGGGGGGGAGAAGGAAGGAAGGAAGAAGGGGAGGAAGAAAGGGGGAAATATTGTTACAAGAGTTATTTTAACAATTCTAGTCTAATTGCTTCAAAATGATGCAAATATGGGACAAACAGAGTAGGAATTTTTGCAAGGAATATAGGAAGTGTGAGGCCCTACCATCCAAGGGAAATGTGGCTCACCAAGAGATAACAGTAAAAACTAACATTTATTGAGAGATTACTAGGTCCCAGGCACTTTAGTTACATAACCTTGTTGAATCCTCTCAATAACCATAAGGGGTTTGTCTTATTACATTTTTCAGATGAGGTACATGTACTTAGAGAGGTTAGTTACATAGCCAATAATTGCGGAGCTGAGGGTTCCAACCTTCCTGTTTAGCACTATGCACACTGTTTCCTGCAGGGACAGTCAATAGCAATTTTATTAAAGATTTAGCTCCTGCAATTCCATTCCTGAAAACTCATTGTGTCAAACAAATAGCAGGGCTCAAATGCAGTTGAAGTTTTGCTGCACATCTTGTGTGTACATTTTCTCCCAACAGAAACAATTCCTTCCAATCAGTGTTATACCATTTCATTTGAAATTTTAATGAGGCACAGCAAGCAAAAACGAAGAAGGAAAGAAAATGGAAAATTGGAGCTACCTAACAGTAGAATCTAAGAAATTATATCTGATGCAGGATTAAAGCACAAGACGTAATCCTTAATC
Organism: Cnephaeus nilssonii; assembly: GCF_951640355.1. NCBI lineage: Eukaryota > Metazoa > Chordata > Mammalia > Chiroptera > Vespertilionidae > Cnephaeus > Cnephaeus nilssonii. The sequence goes on from NC_137083.1 coordinate 22,789,777, forward strand.
TCATTTAAAAGACCCTAGTTTGTTTAATATATTAACAAAGAAAACAGTTTGATGTCACTTTGAGGCATAGAATAATTCTTATTTCAGGATGTTCAATAAGAACAATAACTGCCATAAAAACAAATCTCTCCTTTTGATAAATCTTTAGAGAGAAATAGGAGAAAAGTCAACTTGAGGCTATAATTTAGCAATTCTTTCATCACAGCTGTATAATGAAATGGAATTTCTAAAGCACTCATGGAAATATTCATCATTTAAATATTTCCAGTGAATTTTAATTTTCCCAAGGAGGAACTTTTCTCTTAAAAGAAGCAGGAGGATACAGGGAGCGAGAGAGAGAGAGAGAGAGAGAGAGAGAGAGAGAGAGAGAGAGAGAGATACATCTATAAATATATCTTAACTACAAGTATAGTTATCCTGGTATGGCTCATAGTAACAACAACAACAAGGATGTAGTCTCTCTAACAAGAGATAATCCATCAATAAATTATGTCAATCCAGACAGTGGAACACTACACAGCCATTAGAAATGATGTTGTAGAAGCACACTTGTTGACACAGGACAATGTTCAATACCACATTAGTAAGTGAAAACAAATCAGTTCTAAAATATTAGCACAGTATATTCCCACTTTTGTAAAATATATATATGGCCCTAGCTGGATTGGTTCAGTGATACAATGTCGGCCTGTGGATTGAAGTGTCCCAGATTCAATTCCAGTCAAGGGCACATACCGGGCTTGATCCCCAGTAGGGGGTGTGCAGGAGGCAGCTGATCAGTGATTCTCATCATTGATGTTTCTATCTCTCTCTCCCTCTCCCTTCCTCTCTGAAATCAATAAAAATATAATTTTTAAAAACATAGATATTATGAACACAAATCAGTTTAGAAGAACTATCAAAAAATATATCCAACAGTCTCTCCTAGTTATATATTAAAACTGTATATAAACAACAGTTGCTTACTTTTTTTACAAAAGATATCTTTGATTAGCCAGCCATTTTACCAAAATCTGCATTTTCCCTAGGACTTTTAAGAATATTCGGAAGCTACATCAAATGCCTTGCTATAATAAAAATACCCACTGTGTTCCCACTCAGCTTGTTAAGAAATCAAAGAAAGAAATTAAGTTAGTTTGGCATGATTTGTTTTTGATGAACCCATGTTGCCTCCTAATTATCACATTATTTTCCTCCAGATGTTTGCAAATTGAGTGAGCACAGAGATTCTCTTTGTTGAAATACACCATAAAAGCCCTGGACAATAGACTACGTTTGAAAGCTTTTGAGTTACTGGGTTTGCTAGCATTTAAAATGAAGCTTAGATCTGGCTAGGGGGGGTTGGGAGGGATGTGCACATACTTTAAAACATGACTGTAATTATTAAAATTATCTATGTGAAAGTAATGGATCTAATGATGAAAAAAACCTCTGAATCCTATACACTAGGGAAGCCCCAGGATCCTCTGCTCTTAAACACCCAAACAAATACAAGGTCATGGTGGCATGAGACTCAAACAGACAACTATATATATGTAGATACATATATATATAGCTATAGGTAAAAACATACCCATATCTGTAATTTGGCAGCACACTGATCATCTTTATTATGGTTTATTCAGTTTATGAACATATAATCCCCTAGTGTGTAATTGAGACCTAACTTCATGCAAGATAAACCAGGAAATAAAGCTGCACTTTTTCAACACTTTTATCTCATATCAGCAAGAGCAGTGAGTGGACAAAACATTTGCCAAGACTGTTGACCTCTGTGTCTCTTTATCTACAAAGCAAGGTTAATGATACCAGTTGGGAAGAGGGGTTGATGAATGAATGAGACATCCTGTGGAGACAGAATGCTAGAAAAATGAATAATAGTCTAATGTCAAAAAATCAAAACATAAACATAGAATATATTAAATATTCACTTTGATCTGTAACAAGAGGTACTGTTATGCTGCAGAAATGATTAAGTTCTCTTATAACCTACGAGGTATTAATACCTGTTGTTTTTTAATCCTCACCAGAGAATATGTTTTTATTGATTTTTAGAGAAAGAAAGAAGAGAGAGTGAGAGAGAGAAATATCAATCAGTTACCTCCCATATGCACTCCTACTAGGCATTGAACTGGCAACCTAGGTATGTGCCCTGAACTGGAATTGAATCTGCAGTCTTTTGATACAGGAGACACTCAACCAACTGAGCCACCTGGTCAGGGGTAAATACCTATTAATTCACTCTTGGTAAAATTGGCCAAGTCTACTTTTATAGATCTAATGTGAATAGCATGAGAATGCTTATACAATGACAAGGTAAGTCAAGTTTCTATTTAGCGTTCCTACTAGCCCTTAATCTCTTTTCCTCACAGCTATTTTTGAGGAAAATGAAGAGTGAAGCAAAGATTCCCCAAAACGTACATTTATTGCAGTCAAATTCCATGAGCTAGTTGATTAGATCACTATAAATATTCAAAAGAAAAAAGAAAATAAAAGGGAAAAAGGGAGAAAAGAAAGGTGAGAGGAAAGGGAAGAGAAGGGGAGAGAAGGAAGGCAGGAAAGCAGGTAGAAAACAAGAAGGAAGGGAGGAAGGAAGGAAGGAAGGAAGGAAGGAAGGAAGGAAGGAAGGAAGGAAGGAAGGAAGGAAGGAAGGAAGGAAGGGAGAGAGAAAGAAAGAGAGGGAGGGAGGGAGGAAGGGAGGAAGGGAAAAGGAAGAAAATGAGAAAGAAAAGAAAGGGAAGGGGATGAGAGGGGAGGGGACGGGAGGGGAGGGGAGGCTAGGAGAGGAGAGGAGAGGAGAGGAGAGGAGAGGAGAGGAGAGGAGAGGAGAGGAGGGAAGGGAAGGAAAAAAGAAATAGAGAAAACAAACTCAAATATTAAACATGACTATAAAATAAACTTCACATACTCACTTACCTTTGTGACACCCTGGATTCCCAGGGAGTCAATTCCTGGTATTTATTAAATTGAAAACATCAAGAAATTCACAATCTTGAAATGTTTATAAGGGCATTTGGCTTATTCTAAAAGTACATTTTCTTCCAGAGTTACATGTGTTCTGGGAACTTCCTGACACCATACATTAACTGCCTAAAGTTTCACCGATGAAACCAATTTAAACAGCTCTCCATGGAGTTATTGTTACTGTAGATTTCGTAGCACTAGTACAAACAAAGCCCTGCTGAGAAGCAGCTGCTTAGTGGTTGGTCAGCTAACCAAGGCTCTCACCATCACTTCCCCACAAACCTGATTTAAAGTCAGCAAAATTATAAAATCCAACAAACCAAGGGATCACTTGGAATTGTTGGAAATATATTTGCCAAATGCACCCCAAGGATTTACTACACAGAATATACTCTTAATTTTACTTTCACTTTTTTAGTGCCTTCCTTCACAAACTTCCACCAAGCATTTAGGATTCTCACAATGTATCCCAGTCAAGGCACATACCACCAGTGTCATTCTTTCACTTAATAGTGATTCACAATTCAAATGATGCCATCCCCTTTCCTCTGTCAAGATTCTTGTTTTATGTCCATTTCTTCAGAAGTTGGATCTCTGGTAGGTAATCTGCATAGAATGACTATCCCTCCCATGTAACACATTTATTTTCTGAAGGTTCAACCCAAAAGCCTATGGAAATAACTACAAGCCCTTAGGGCTAGCTGGGAGAGGGAGATTTTGGATAAGAGGGACTTCATAGAACTCATCTAATCATATCAGGTAGATAGCTGCCTGTCCTTTAATGAAAAAATCATAAACTATAGTGCCTGGACTTCTTTTAACACATCAAGTGTGACATGATCAAGGGCATGATGATCTGAAAATAGATCATAAAATTAACCCTTTGCACTTGCTTGCTTTTTTTCTCCATTCCTTTATTCTAATGCTAACCGTGTCGAGTCACACTCGACATCAGAGTGCAAAAGGTTAAGACAGAAGGGAGAATTTTAATCCTATATAATAAAGAGCTAATATGCTAATTAGACCTGAGGGAGGAATGACCTTCCAGAATGACCAGTGGGCAGGGGGCGGGGCCAAGCCCCTTGCACGAATTTCGTGCATCAGGCCTCTAGTAGGTATATAAAATGTTATTGAAATGGAAATTGCTAGCTAATTCAACTTTCTTGTGCTGTGGAGAGTTCTTAGATTACATGTAACTATACATGATGTGACAAGCTATCCTTCGGTTCACAGAAAGGCACTCTGTTCTTTTTAGAAATTTCAAAGGGAAACAGTGGCCACCTTCCTGCATTGGAATTATCTCTCTTAATGCTGATGGCCCAATGTGAAATTGCAAAACTGTCTTGGACTAAAAAGTTCAGTTATTTCTTTTAGCAATTTTCCAGTTAAAATAAAATGTTTTGAATTCTTGAAAGCTATCAATCTAGCAGGCAAATAAATCAAAATTCAAATTCAAAACTCTTACCGTGTCAACAGCAGTATTTCTACATCAAACAAGTAGATTTTAATAATGCAATACCTTCTTCACCAAGGGATTTCAAAGTCTGAATGGCAAAAATAATCATCCGTATTTATTTTAACTGGACAAATGTTTTTCCTTTCCTTAACGGAAAGTAAAAGACAAAGGTAGTTCTTCCTTAGACCTGCATAAAAAGAAAACTACAGTCTCTGTTACATTAAAATTAATAGGAAAAAAAATGTTTTAAGAGGTTGGAAAAAATATTAAAATTGTATCATATTGAGATCATTCTTTGCTCACATAAAATCAGGAGACCAATAAAATACAGGCACACAGTGGAGGGTTACACAGGTGATAAGAATTTTCCTTTGTAATATTAGTTCAAAGATAACAGTATAAAATCAGTCATCAATAATAATGAAATTTATACCTAGAAATATCTTTGTCCTTTAGCCCTTGTGAGAGTATCTCAGAGTTCTTTACAATATCAATCCCATTTTCTTTTCTCCTCATAAAATCTGTTGGTATAACACAAATTTCTTATTATTTGAAACAGTTCATGAATTAGCTAAGGCTTGTTTCTCTCCCATCTTCCATGCATTGCCAATAGTTTAGACTGTTTCTGATTCTTATATTCTCCATCTATGAAGAGTAGAGAAGGACTGTAAAGATAGTTTTTATAATGCCTGCTATAGTTTTGGAGTAAAAGATTGAAGAATCACCAAAAATGATGTTTTTGGTTTTTCAGTTGCGTATATATATATTGAGTTTCATAGTTTTTCCTGGCTTAGCTAACACAGGTGATGTTTCTTTGGACCTAATATATAGTTACATTTTACATCGTCACTGCATGCCTTGGCACACCTTGGCTTGTTCTAGCTGCACCACTCCAATCTCTGCTTCTGTCATCACAGGCATACTCCATGTGTGTCTTCTCTAAGAAGAACACAGTCATTTTGGATTAAAATAAGTCTACTCTACTACTCCAGTATGACTTCATCTTAATTTACACCTACAAAGACCCTATTTTCATATAAGGTCAGATTTACAGGTACCAGAGGTTAGTACTTCAACATACCATTTGGGGAACACAATTTGACCCATAACACTATTCTGTAAACGCATAGCCAACTATAACAAAACTAAGGTATCTGGCAAAAAGAGTCCCAAAGAGCAGTGTCTAAACTGTTGCTACTGGGTACTATACAGAATAATCTTAAGTATTCCCAGGAGGATTTAATGATGAGTTTGGGGGGGGGGGGGGCAGGACAAAAACAAAAACAAAAACGTTATTTCCAGAGCTAAACCGATTGTCTTCCTAGGCAATTCTCCTAAGAGTAAGTTGCAGAAGTCTGTTGCATTAATAACTAAGGGCAAAATGCAGTCTGTAGCAATTATACTGATAACATGATCAACTAATGAAGTTCATTAGTCTAGTTGCTGGAAACAGGGATTTATTGACTTTTTTATTTGCCACTGGTAAATGAGTACTGAATAGAGAAACACTATTCAAGCAAAGTATGAAGCAAAATGCATTCTTTCAGCATTTCAATGGTCTTAATTAAATTGTGCTTTTAACTCATTTAAGCTAAACTTAGCCAGAGCATGTAAAATTTAAATACCTATTTAAGCAATAATACATATAAGTCCTATATTAATTATGAACAGGCCAGATATTGTTACTAAATTTAAAACAACCTAATGTGATTTCACACTGCTCAGGTTCAACTTGTTGGATTAATTTTATTAATATTTATTATATCCTTAAACTTCTTGGCCCCAGAACAAACCAGAACCAAAGCCCCAAGTAAAATTGCTCAGTAAAATATGTCCTTAGATTATCAAATTTACTGAGAATATATTATTTCTGAAAAGCACCAGATAAAGGAACAATCATTAAACATAGTGTTCTACCTCTCAAGATAGAAAAATATCTAGAGAAAAGAAGAGATCTTTTTTAGCATCCAAGGACCTATGTGTTCTTATTTAATCATAGTGTTTATGCCCTTTTAGATTCTTCAGATATTGTCATCAGTATCACTCCTTGATTTACATATATTAGTCTATCCATATTTACTAATATAATAGGATGTACATTTAGATTTGAACTGGACCCTGCATAAATATTTCAAATTCACAATATTACATAGCTGATTCCTTTAACAAGCTTTTGAAAAGGCAGAGTGTGAGAGGGCAACAGGCCTGTATCTTTGACCATTACAAAAGAGGGTCAGAAATAATGCCTGAACGTCCAATGCCTGGCAGGGGTTGTGTGCTGTGCTTGTTCCAGGCTGTTTCCTTCATCCCCATTATGTTGTTAGCTCAGCAGAGGAAAGAGACAGTTTAAAAAACGTCACAGTGGGAAGTGTTTTAACATTGACTGATAAATCCCCAGAGGCAAATGCAAAATATATCCACATTGTTAACAGTGCCTTTGAAGCAGGCACAAGATTGTTAAAATATGTGACTGGGTTTTTTGCCCATTTGGTTGAAGTTGTTTGTGGTTTGGGGTTGCTTGAGAGTGGAGAAAAGGAGTGTTTTCCATAAAACATAATTATTTTTGTATTCTTAGATATTTATAGTGTACCACAAAACATGGAACCATCCCTTTCATCGTCTATCCTTATCTCCTAAAATTAACCAACCAAAATATACATAGAACAGTGATGTTAAATTGAGTATTTAACATATCAAAAGATAAATGTGTCTGTGTTACCGTGTTTAATAGCATTATTGTAGATCCTTGTTACCCTGCCCCACCCCAAGCAATCACCAACAACTATTTTTATATGTTAGACTCAGGAAGAATTACGACTATTCAAATACGATCTAATTATTGTTCTTGAATGGCAGATTCTGTCCTTTAGTGAAAAAAAAATGTGGCCTCATTTTAGAAAATAACAAAGATATCCCTAACTACAGTCTTTGGAGATTAAAATTAAGAATGGGTGCTTATAGAAAGCTGGAAATAATTATTAAAGTCTTCTGAAACTTCCACACAGCCCTAGCTGGGGCCTTTTGATGCTCTTTGGTCCTAACATCATTTGACTTGTATTGGCCTTACTCTAAAAGATTTAACTTGTCTGTTTTCCAAAAGTGCTTAGGTTTTCAGTATCCATTGCAACTCCTTTGTAGGCAAAATTGATATTTTGATCTCCGACGCTGAACATCTGCAAACTAAATTTATATGCATGATAATGACACGCAATCATAAAGAATGTGAAATAATCTGTCTGTGTTACAACAGATGTCAATTTTTGTTGCTTGTTATTACTAAAGCGGGGAATGGAGCTTCTCTCTGTGACAAGCAATGCAGCTTCTAATTCCTAGCAGTAAATGCACCTAGAATATGAGCAAAAGTGGCACTCAGCCTGAATATCCATCACCATTTTGATTGTTTGAAATGCATCTGGTCCCTTTGAGTATATTTACTGTGATTACCCAGTTCAAGCCTTTTCACACTATTGTATGTGTCATCAAATGACAGTAATGAAAATAACTGCAACCATTATGATAGGTTTTAGGACTTTGCCATCTGTTGAGTATTAGCCTTTGCCATTCCCCAACTGGCATTCCAGGGAGCCAAAGTTACACAGAAGCTTCCCCCCAATACTGCATTTTTATACCACCTTCCACTTCCCACACACAAGAGATAAGGCATCCCTTAAACAGTCTTCCTAGAACCTAGCAGTTGAGAATGAATCTAGAGGAACTCACTTGATGTTTTTTCAAAGCTTAAGGTAAAAGCATAAAGCCTTAGAAATCAAGATGGCGTATGCTACACAGTTCTCATAATTAGCAGTAATATATGACATGACATTTCAGCATCAATCTAAAGTGGGGGGAAATGACAAGTATTATTATTTCCATGTAATGTAAATTATTTGGAAGTACTCTATCCTTCTCTTATGTGAAATGAGTAAGTAGGGACAGGTTTTTTTTTTTTAGGCCACAGACTTCCAATTTATCAGAATGTCAGCATTTTGACCAGCCGCAAATTTGTAATTTGAATTTGTATAAACAAAGCCAAAGACATATTTGATTATTCTATTGTTAGCAGTAGCCCATTATCACACCAAAACCTGACCATAACACCTTGTTTTACAAAAGGATTTAATATAGATTCTAATCAAAATTAGGGTAATAGTGATAAAATGTTATGAAAAAGTTATAAACAGGAAGCTCAAATTTTGACTGAAAATAATATTTCCAATATTGTTTGTTTCAAAGCCCTTTTTGCATAAGTCAATTTTAATTTAAAAAAATCTGTGAGATAAAAGCATCCTGCTATGGGAAAGAAAAAGGCACTCATATAGCAAGAAAGCAGGAACAGTACAACTAAAGAGAAAATGCAGATGAAAATGTAATGTTTTCTCTAATTGCAACATCCTATACGCCCCCCAGAGAGCCTACTTCAGTTTGGGTATATAGTAAGTATTCAAGAAATATTTATAGAAGATAACTGGAAATTAAAGGACCAGGCTACGTTAGAAATGGTGGTAGAGAATGTTGAATCAATGGACATTTTTAAAAAATACATGGTGTTTTATAACAACTGAATCCAAATCATTTATTATATAAAATTGCGGGTTTATTAAGTAGCACATGATCCTAACCAAGACAATGCTACCAACACTAAAGGCAGCTGCCACTTCAGTCTTTAAAAGAAGAGACAGAATCCCCCACACTTTTTTCATTTTTTCTCAATTACATGCACTGTTGCTCATACAATGTAGCTAACACTCTATCATCACTGCATTTGTCCCATGAGAGGACAGTGATTTGTGGTATTCATTTTAATGCAAAAGAATAGATTTCAATAAGGATTCTTTTTTTTTCAGACAGAATTGAAGACTAACTTTTCTTAATTAGTTTGCCAGAAAATAAATGAAGAAAGAATGATGAATAAGGCAAAAACATAATTGAAAGAAAACCCCAACAAATAAAGGAAGAAGGAATGAAGAAACTGTACAGTGTTATAAGAAACATGTGTACTATTTCCTATTAGGATCCTAGAAAGAGTGAGAAAAGTATGTACCTTTCAATGTCACTTAGAAAGCAACCAAAACAAAGTAAATCATTTTATATTTAAAAGTAGACTTGGAAAAATAATTCTAAACATAGTAGCTAAAGCCTGAAAAAGTACCATGAATGTGGAAGAGCTAAGCCAATGACAATGATGACTAATAAAACCCAAAATAATGAAGGCAGATTTGCGTTGGTCTTCTTAAGTAAATGGATAGTACTCCACCTGGAATGCAGTTGAGGACACAGTATTGATCCAATCTTAATGATGATTTGGCCAGCTGAACAGAAAACAAAAATAGTAAGAGCAATAATGTTTCAGAAGGTTATAGTGGCTGCTGAGGTCACTAAGAACACCCTGTAATACTCACTGCTCCCCGAAATAATGTTTACTTACTGCGCTTTGATTCAAAATGCTTTATACTTCTGAATACGTTTCTAAATAATGTTCCAAAGAATCTGGACAACTCACAGTGCTTTGGTGTTTGCCACGTGCATGTTCTTTACTTGTGGTCAATAACAAATAATTCAATTCAACCAACATCTCTTAAGTATTACCATGTCTAGGCACTATGCTAAGGAGCTGCACACTACAGAAGGGTAAATGGGACTCAAATATTGTTGAGACTATGCTATTATATCTCCAACCAACAGGAACATGATGTTGGAGCTATGAAGGTGGCTCCTGTATTTGTTTGGATTATAGGAGAGTGGGAGACACTGACATTAAACAAGTCATCACAACAAATTATGAGGATGATAAACCCTTCCCTCCAGGCTTAAAATCTAGTGGAGAAAGAAGGCATGCAAAGATAGAGCAAAGGTAAGGCTGACTAAGAGATATGCTTAATAGAGAGAAATGAGTTGTGCAACAGAGCAAAGCAAGGCATTAATTGTAACCTAGGACATTCTGAGTGAAGGAGGATCTGAATGGGCTTAGCAAGATGGATATGATGGTGGAAGGCATTTGAGACAAAAGGACCAAGTACCCCAAGCAGCACCTACTCAAGTGACAGAGACCAGAGCATGGATCAAAAAGTTTAAGGGAGACAGAAAGCCAACAAACTTGAATCTATTCTATAGGCAAGGGATGGCAAGTAAAGACTTCTGAGTTAAACAGTAATGTGATCAGATCTCTGGTTCAGAAAGAACATTTTGCAAAGCATTTGTGAACAATTTGCAAAGCTATTTGAAATAGAAATAACTAAAAGAACCTATACCAAAATATTCACAAAAGTGGCATTTTTTAATTATACCAGATATTATCTCTTGGCTAATTTATTGATATTTTCTACATGTTTTAAAGTGAACATGAATGGTGCTTGCATTTTTAAAGTAAGTTGTATACTTTCCTGATATACTATATCCATCAATATAAATATACTATTTATTACTACTATAACATAAATACCAGACATTGGAAGCCGTATAAGTATGTAACTTTCACAACTGATTAAGCCAAAATTCAGCCACTGGTCTTTGGTCAGGACTTTTACTGAAATTGACTTAAAACCAAATATTTCTAGCAGCCAGCAAGTGATGGCATTTTCCCGAATATCCTACAGTGTGGTCCAAAAATAGCACCATTGCTTATTGAGTTACAGGAAGAAGAACTAGTAAGATCACAGATCTGAGAAGTGAAGGAGTTTCTCATCATAAAGCAGGAAGGCAATAGATCAGTACAAGGTCACATTGACTTCCTATGTTTTAGGGAATCAAGTCCTGACATGATAAATGCCAGGGTGACTAGATGTTCCTTTCCCCATGTAAAAGGTCATCTAGGCCCTAACCTGTTTGGCTCAGTGGATAGAGCATTGGCCTGCGGACTGAAAGGTCCCAGGTTCGATTCCGGTCAAGGGCATGTACCTTGGTTGCGGGCACATCCCCAGTAGAGGGTGTGCAGGAGGCAGCTGATTAATGTTTCTCTCTCATCGATGTTTCTAACTCTCTATCCCTCTCCCTTCCTCTCTGTAAAAAAAATCAATAAAAATATTTAAAAAATAAAAGGCCATCTAGATATGACATTGGTGAGGACAAGCATCAGTATCACTTACCCTTCCTGGTACAATATTATTTGCTCTCCTCATGAAAGAGAACAGGAAATACGGAAGGGCTTCTGGGAGACAGCATCTTGGAGGACTTGGTGACTGCAGGATCACTGGACCCGCCACTTTGTTGGCATTGTTGTAGTTCTTACCCCTTGATATACTAAGAAGTGATTTCGGAAGAAAAACAATTCTTTTTTACTTCTTCTTAGTTTGATTGCCCTATGATCTAACACCATGTTAGTTTAAAATTAAGAAAGAAAAACAAACCACCCAAAGAAGAGTAATGATGGTAAAATTACATAAACTTCAGAAAAGTTTATAATCACTATATCAGAAATATGTATACTTTTCCTTTAACAAATGGAATATTTGCATTTGTATGAAATCTCTTAAGGAGAACAAAGCCATCCACTTAAATTATGCAACAAAATTTAAATATGCTTCTCAAACCAAAAATCAAACATAAATCCTTAGTAGGATAAAGAGAAGGTTCAATGAAGGTTCAAGACTTAGGACTATTTGGTCAAAGCAAAAAGCTCACAAATCCACTCTGAATATTTGTGTCTCATTTTTCCCACCTACCCTAGGAAGACAGGGCCTAAAAGTTGCTACAGGTATAGACATCAGGGTCTAGGAACCACTCTAGGTCAAAACAATGACTCTCCCACCTATCAAATAAATGGCATTGGAATGCAATCTGAAGCCCAGTGACCAAGTTTAAATATATCAGACAGGAGAGCCAATACAAGAAGCCAAGTGGGTCAAGCACTGAGTAAGCTGAAGCATAAAGAGGAAATAAACTGAGCCGTGCAAAAGCCCGTGGAGCTGGATTCCAGGTTTTCAAATTAGCTTTATACATGGTTGCTCTCAGGCACTGGCGTAGATTTACCAGGATCCATTAGAAAAGTCAACACGGGGATGGGGTAGAGGTGGGGGAACAGGCAGAGGCACCACATCAAGCATATACCCAGTGTCTTGCAATTGGCCTTTTTTTAATAATTATTTACTGAATGAATGAATGAATGAATCCCACTTTTCATTTAAAGACCAATCTATAATAATAAAATCATAATATGCTAATTAGACTGGACATCCTTCCGGACGTCCTTCTGGACGACCTTCCTGACAAAGCCGGGGCTGCAAGTGCCAGAAGGAAGGCCTACTCTTGCACGATTTTCGTGCATCGGGCCTCTAGTATATATATATATTTTTTTTTATAGTAAGGGATTTGTGGAGTTTGGAAAACACCCTCCACTATGCCAGCTTCTCCCCTTCAGCTAAATATTACCCTCAGATACTTCTTACTCCCCCACTTCTTTGTGCCTTCATTTCTTAAGCTCTTTCTTCAAAATTAACCTATTCTAATATCTACTTAATTATCACAATATGACTGAAAGATACATAAACAATCACTAAAGCTGAAAATTCCATTTACTAATAAACTAACAAAAACAGCCCTTCTCCCCCACAAAAAAATCCCTAACGTTATGAGGATAACATGGGCACAACTAGATATGAATCAGTCTGGTTAAATAGTACCTGTAATGGTGCTACTTACCTGCACCACTTATGCTAGCGCACAGTACTAGGTGCATAAACCAGGTCTTTATTTATTTATTTATTTATTTTTATTGATTTCAGAGAGGAAGGGATAGGGAAAGAGGGATAGAAACATCAATGATGAGAGAATCACTGATCGGCTGCCCTCTGCACGCCTCCCACTGGGGATGGAGCCCACAACCAGGCATGTGCCCTTGACTGGAATCGAACCCGGGACCCTTCAGTCCACAGGCCGATGCTCTATCCACTGAGCCAAACCAGCTAGGGCTAAACCAGGTCTTCATTGCTAACTAAAGTAGAGATGGGAGTGATTGTACTTAGTGTTTTACAGGCAGATGAGGGAGGAAGACATTAAAGGCAAAAAGACCAACAGGTGTAAATGTATGCTTGTCGAATGGGTAGTTCTGAATCAGAGTGCAGAAATATATGAAATGGCAGACAGAGGTGCTTATCAGATCCTGGCAGGCTTCTTACACTAAGGCAGGAATCTGAGTCTTTGTTTGGGGGCAATGGAATACGATTGTACTTACCAAGCAGGAGGAGACTTGTGAGTTATAAAGCTTACCGTGGTAGCAATATGGAGAATGAGACTTTGAAAATGAATGGGACTGGAAGAGTGGTACAACTAGAGGAGAGAGGAGGATCCTGAAGACCAGGACAAAAGTAGCGGCAGGGGATGGTTAAGAAGATGAAATCACAGAGTGTAATGACCTTTGTGACTGTGATGGCATTTCCTCAGCCCGAATGCCGAGCCCCATGCTGCCTATAAAAATTCTTCTCACTCTTAAGGTTCACTTTAAATGATTTCCTTCCATGAAGTTATCTCTTTGGGAACTGTTCTGTCGTCTGTCTCCCACAGCCTTTTGCTTGCTCCTCTTATACTGCTGAGTTCATTCTGCCTTACATCAGAGCCAGCTGTTTATATGTGCACTGCCTCCATTACACCACAAATCCTTGAGAGAGGGCCTTTACCTGACCATCCAGTCATTCTTCTTCACCCAATAACATCTGGCACAGTAACCTGCACATAGCAATTTGGATGAATTCATGATGAAATTGAAATGCCTCAAAGAAACTCTTTGCTGGTTTTGCATTGCTATAAAGATAACCAAATTACAGAGCCAAGAGCATGCATAAAATGGTGAGGAGCAATCAGGCTAACTTCATACCACCCAAACTAGGCTACAGGGGAAAAAAGAGTAACTGGAACATGAGGTATCTCTAGGTAAGCACTGATATTGGATCCTTTATAGAAATACTAGAGGCCCGGTGCACGAATTCATTCACCAGTGGGGTCCCTCAGCCTGGCCTGCAGGATAAGGCCAAAACCGGCTCTCGGACATCCCCCAAGGGGTCCCAGATTGTGAGAGGGTGCAGGCCAAGGGACCTCACTGGTGCAAGATCGGGGCTGGGGAGAGATGCGGAATGTTGGCCAGCCAGGGAAGGACCAGGGGAGGGCTCAAGGGCATGTCCAGCCTGTCTTGCTCAATCCCAATTGGCCGGACCCCAGCAGCAAGCTAACTTACCGGTCAGAGCGTCTGCCCTCTGGTGGTCAGTGCACGTCATAGCGAGCAGTTGAGCGGCCTTAGCATATCATTAACATATTACACTTTGATTGGTTGAATGGCCGACCAGTCAACTGGACACTTAGCATATTAGGCTTTTATTATATAGGATTTCTCTCTACATCTTCCTGCAAATCCTGACAATAGTAATAGATCCAAGGGCATTTTATTTGTAAACTGCAAACAGATAAATAGCGTCATTATACAAAGTTACTTGGGATTCACTGCAAACATAAAATTGTTTTTACCTCTCTTCTCCCTCCATTCCAACATTAAAATGGAAAAAGAAAACATACCCTAATGCTCCCCTAGTTAGAAATCAACACAAGCCCTTGGGGCCACAGAAGAGCCTAGTTATGAGAGAGGTGGGGAAGAGGGCAGAGATAACAGCTTCTATCCTTTAATTAGGACTTTGCCACCAAGAAAAGGAACTATGTTTATTAACCAAAGAGAAGATTGGATATGAAGTTATTCATTAACAACTTTTCAGGCATTTTGTATATAATTGAGAAAGGATGAAACACAAAAGGAAAGCTATCTAGGGGTCCCGGCTTCCTAAGGATTCCTCAGTATTAATACCACCCCTCCTAAGTCCCTTTGAGGATAGCTGCTTAGATGCTGAGAGAAAATAATTGAACAATTTCATGGTAACATTAAGTAGCAGCTTATAATTGACCTCAATGTGAATAGCAATAAAGATGGAGAGAATGACATATGTTCTATATAGTGAGCACAGGCAGGATTCAAATCCTAATGCCTTTACCTCCATCAAGGAAGGGACACGTGAGAAAACTGCTTAATAATCACCCACAGCCTATTTGTTTCCTATAGCGGAGCGAGACATTTTCATATCCATTCTTCTAATTGACTACACTGAAATGATAGGATCATTGTCTGCAGCAAAAGAACTCGCGGGTATGCATTGATCCAGGGATGGAGCAATTTGGGAATGCCACTTGCTTCCTAAAAGGGCATTTCAATTGGCCAAATCAAAGTGAAGTGTTGTGCAATTTTCTGTATAATCAGGATTAACAGCAGCTAAAGAATGACTGGTCTTCAGAGTAGGAAGGCATGCTGCCAAATATAAATATTATAGCTGCTGCTCACCCCTCCCTGCTCCCTCCTTTTACATCTTGGGTATGACTGTATGAGCAGAGCTGGAGGCATTTATTCACAGTGTTCTGATTCTTCTTTAGACGACTCTGAAGTCTGGATGAGCAAACCGAGAGAGGCTGTTTGTTTTTTAACGCTGGCTCCCCTGAGTATCTGTCCCCACAAAATAAATCTTTCGGAGTCAACATTTAGAATACCTGCATATACGAATTTGCATTCACGGAAATTCTAGACAAAAAGGAAAATACAAAATATTACCAAGTGACACATCCAGGAATAACATAACCCTGATTCAAACTCCTCTCTCCCCAAGTCTGCTCCTGCTCTTGTATCCTCAAACACAGATGCTCCACCATCCACCTGCTTGCTCACCCCAGACCTGGCATTGCCGTTGGTTAATTCCTGCACTGGCCTCCTAATTGGTCTCCCACCCATCCTATTTGTCTACCACAAATATTTCCACCTACGCAATCTAGCTAATTCACAAATCTGACCCCTTAATGGCTAAAGCCCGATACTCTGGCTCAAAAGATGCACCTCTCCCAGTTGTTGTCAATCTCATTCTCATCTCCTGTATATTCTCCCTCTGCCTCCCATTCAACAGTTATTGTCACAGAAATTCCTGTAGTTACACAAACTCATGTTGTATGTCAGGCCCCCTGCATTTGTCTATACTCTTCCTCAGCCATGAATGGCCATCTCAACCTGGCCCACTTGGTAAGATTTTCTTGATCATCAATACTTTTGCCTCGGTATCACTGGCTCTAAAACCCCTTTGCTAAGGCATAAACAATATTAACAGTCCCTTTTCGTAGTATTCTTGCATCTTGTACATAGTTGTTTTTGTTTTTTTTTAATTTTTTATTGCCTTTATCCTATCAGGTTAAAATCACATGTTACCTGTATTATACTAGATGGTGAGCTTTCAAGTCTCCTGAACTAAAGCAATGATGAGGAACATGAGCGTGGGACCTCCCTCATCTCAAATCCTGGCACCACTCCTTTCTCAGTGACCTTGGGCAAGTTATCTACTCTCCCTGTGACCGTCCTCAACCGTAAAATGAGGATCATGACTATATGTACCTTAGAGAGCTATTGCGAGGATTGTAAAATCTGATTTTCTGTAAAGCATAGTAAATGTCTAATGAATGTTATTTGTCAGGTTGAAAAGCCAATGGCATTCATAATCTCTGGTGGACACATGGTAAAGACTCAGATATAGTAATTGAACTGGACAGTGCAAACTGGCTCAGGGAAAGAAATAATAATAAAGTTCATTCCAATAAAAACACTCTGGCAGGGGCTGATGCTAGATTTTGTGGGCCATTTTAACAGGAAACATTATTCTAAGAGACCCAATACCTAAATGTTTCATTAGCTCCTTCCAGTAATGTTAGTCTGGCTTTTCAAACTTTGATTCTCAGGCACATTTCTCTTTCCTAGGGTTTTATTTCTGCACCACTGCTGTCATTCTTGTCCTGAACAGAACTTCCCCAGATAAGTCAGAAAGAGCTAATGAGCTTACTTAAGTACTCAGAAGGAGATAACATTCCAATCTCAGCTTCCCTGCTCACCTTGGAAAAGCACAATTCCATTAGTCCTTAACCTTACCTAATTTTATATCATTTTACAAAGGAATAATGCAAGACCCCCAGACAATAAACACCATAATGTATAAGTGAATACATATACCTTTTGTCTCTTCTGTAATAAGCACACCAGAGACATATCAAACTTATATACTAAGTTTAAAAGCATTTGAGTATTAATAAAATATTAATTTATAAATTAATTCATCTGAGTACCTTTAAAATCATTAAATGCATTATTTACCTGCCTTCATAATAACCTTTGAAGAGTAAACAATGCATTATAAAATTGAGCCACAAACAGATATATGACCCATTCAAAGCAATGGTCGTGGTGCTATGTTCTTTTTAATAGAACATGAAGCTTTAAAATTCAAAAGAAAAACATCCCTGCAAAAAAAACACAAAGAACAAGAAAACTAGACTCAACTAAAATATACTCAGAATACTCTGGAATCTGCAGAAGTGAATTACACTTTATAAATTGTGGGAAGTTACAGCATTAGAAATTGAATGTTATCAAACACCTTTCAAAAACTGCCTAGCATATGAAGTCAATATCATATCCCCAATTGCCAATTTACATTTACACTGTTTAATAGATCTCCACAATATAGACCAAATTATGAAATTCCTATGTATATATTTTTTAACTTTAGACAGTTTCATCAAATTATTTCCAAATGGTTATCAGCTTTTCAACTTGTGCTAAATATGACTTTAACATCCATTTTTTCTTTAGACAGAAATAAAATATTATTTGTACTAGTATATCCAGTTACATTTTAAGTATTTTAAAATTCAGGCCATGCCTTGTTTAAATCCATAGTTATCTTTATTTTATATTTTCTTAGATTAGTGTTCCTCAAAATGAGATAAGCCTAAATACTTAAAATCAAATAATTAGTTGGTTACATTCCTTCTTTATACCACAGAAAACAGCATCACTTCCCTCCCCCTTCCTCCTTCTCTATTTTCTAGAGAGAGAAGAAGAGAGAGGAAGAGAGAGAGAATGAAGCATCAATCAATGGGCTGCCTTCTGCATGCCCCCAATGGGAAATGAAGTGTGAAACTCGGGCACGTGGCCTGACTGGAATAGAACTGGTGACCTCTCAGTGCACAGGACAATGCCCAACCAACAAAGCCATATGGGCCAGGGGAACTGACTATCACTGTTTAAACTACAGATAAAAGTATGCTTCCAAAGGAGATTGTGATAATGTTGCAATTTAAAAGTTGAGGCCAAATAATTCCCCAGGATGACCTTGAGTTTCTACTTAACAGTTTAGTCCTTAAAACTTCACTTTGTCAATTTAGGTAGCTTTCAGTCAGGTACAAGAACACTTGTGATTTACCTAGGCTGGCTCATATTTTGGCTTCTTTGCTTCTTGCCTTGCTGATTAATAGAAATACATACTCAGCCTGCAGCAAACGCAGGGAGTTTATTCCCCATGAAAACCTAATGAAAAGGCTGTGCCTCCACTAGACAATAATTTGTTTAACTTTGAACGAGCCAATTGGAAGCAGCCTTGAATCTTTGGGGATACCAGGGCTCCATTAAGCACAATCTTCCTTCACTGAACCACAGTAACGTTAAGTAGACTTCCAAAGAAATATAACTTGCCGCCAACTCTCCCTTGAGAAGACAATGCTGAGGCCAACCTTCTTTTCTCTTCCCCTCCGTCCTCTCTATTATTTTTGTGGAATTGTGCTGCTGAGGTCAGAACCCACTCAATTTATCTTTTTCAGAGCTTTCTCCCGCAAACAAGCAAAGGGAAACATATTTTTAAGCTTGAACGGCTGCTTTCTAGGCACACAAGCTATGCATCTCTGTGCTGATGTGCTCTATAGTTAAGGGAATACGCTTTCTCTGTTTCCAGACTTCAAAACAGGGTGGTGCTAACTCTCTCCTCCAGCTGCTCAAGGCAGTTATCTTCTCCCACTGTGGACCATTTTCCACAATGACATACTTCTGCGTGTCTAAAATATGTGAAGCTTCAAAACAGCCCTTTCAAGTTCCTATCCAGAGTAAACATCAAAATATTTCCTCTTCCTGCCAATACTAGAAAGTGAAAGCAAACTACTGTAGCTGATGTGCATGCCATTATCTCCCCATCCTCTTATGCTTGCATTTATCATTCAAGCAAATGTGGGGATCACGTGGGATGGTCCCAGAACACATCCTATATAAAGAAAGCTAATATGCAAATCAACCAAACCATGGAATGACCAGTCGCTATGATGCACACTGACCACCGGGGGCAGACGCTCAATGCAGGAGCTGCCCCCTGGTGGTCAGGGCGCTCCCATAGGGGTAGCGCTGCTCAGCCAGAAGCTGGGCTCACGGCTGGCAAGCACAGTGGTAATGGCAGGAGCCTCTCCCACCTCCACGGCAGCGCTAAGGATGTTTGACTGCTGGCTCGAGGAGCGGGCCTAAGCCTTCAGTCGGACATCCCCCAAGGGCTCCCAGACAGTGAGAGGGCACAGGCTTGGCTGAGGGACCCCCCAAGTGCACAAATTTCGTGCACCAGGCCTCTAGTATGCCTATAAAGGTAGAAAATGATTAGGGATCATGAAGAAGTCCAGCTTTCAGATAATCCATTTTACAAGAAGTTCCCACCCTGGCTGGTGTAGCTCATTTGGTTGGCGTCCTCCTGTATAGGAAAGGTTGTGGAGTCGATTCCCAGTGAGGGCACATGCGATACCCAGGTTTCAGAAACTGATCAATGTTTCTCTCTCACATCAATATTTCTCTTTCCCCCTTGATCTTCCTTCCCCTCTCTCTAAAATCAATAAGCATGTCCTTGGATGAGGGTTAAAAAAAAAAATAGCCCAGGTTGTGTGGCTCAGTGGTTGAGTACCAACTCATGACCCAAAAGGTCACCAGTTTGATTCCCAGTCAGGACACATGCCCAAGTTGTGGGCTTGATCCACAGTAGGGAGCCTGCAGAAGGCAGCCAATCTATCTTTTTATCTTTCTATCCCCCTTGTTTCCTCTCTCAAATCGATAAAGACATATTTAAAATAAATAAAGAAATAAAATAAAAAAGTGAAGAAAAAAAAGATATTCCCTAAATCACTGGTCTTCAAAATTTGTGGCTATCATACCTTCCAGAAGAACTTTTAATACTGTATTCACACATTTTTCAATTGACATCTTAAAATTTTATTATAAACTGAAATGTTTGTAAAAGATATATATTATGGCCTGTGACATATTGTATAACTGTAAAATATACTTTTTACCAAACTCTCAATACTATAAATTTTAGGTCTTTCCATTTATACCAAATACCTGCATAACCAGTACCTTAAATAACAAAGCCAACATCTCAACTTGTAACTCAATAAAAAGTGACAAAAAAATAATAACAAAGCCAGTTTTCATTGTCAAAACAATCAGCCGTTTTTTATATGTTAATAAATCCCTGTGACAATTTTGTCACCTCTGAATTTTAATTTTAAAGTAACTGGGGAGAGAGATGAAGAAAGAGACAGCAAGACAGTGAAACAGTCTGCCCACATGTTATTTAATGATTATGAGACTTTTCAAGCATTTTCAGTTTATTTACTCATTTTTTAGACTTTAAACGCTCTTCACCTTAATTGACTCCACAGGCACAATTTCAAAAACCAAGAAATTAAAGAATCCCCTATGGTTTAGGGGACTAGAAGGCAATTTATTCCACAAAGGAAGTGAAATCAAGTTTTTGTGTTTTATGCAATTTGCATGTGAAAACGGGTAATATGACACTAATTCTACAAACATGACATGAGAATTGCACCTAGAATTTTAATCATATTTCTAATCAGTCTTCACGGCTGCATTTTAGGAAACTAAATTACGTTGGCAATAGAAAAATGATTGCTATGTATTCCCCCAAATCCTACAGTTCTGGGTTACTTTGAGAGAAACCGAAGGACAGTTAAGCCACTTTTAAATGCCTGCTACAAATCCATCATTGCTATGGAGGGAAATAAGAAAAATAAAAGAGTCTGTTCCTCTGAGAAACTTGAAATCTCGTTGGGAAATGGGATTTATACATCAGAAACAATTAGGAAATCATTCCATGAGCCCAGCCGAATAGTTAATGCTGTGAGGTCTTGGAATGTACCAAACCTGGATTCCATTCTGGTTATCAATTACTTCTCACTGACCTCCACTTCCTTGTCAGTGAAATGAGGATGATGACAGGGATAGGTGAGCAGGTGAGCTATAGCCCAACACCTGTTTTAATATGACCTGTGAGCTGAGAGTGGTTTTTACATTTTCAAATGGTTATATCAGCATATACTAGTATATATTTGAAAATTATATAAAATTCAAATTTCAGTGTCCAGAAATAAAGTTTTATCACAACACCCATTTATTACATATCTTGTATAGCTGCTTTTGTGTTAAAATGGCAAAGTTTCGTAGTTAGAATAGAGGTCATATGGCCTGCAAAGCCTAAAATATTTACTACCTGGCCTTTACAGAATAATTTGCCAAGAACCCTGTTGCACAGAAGGAAAAGAAATACATAATATGAGTAAAATGGTTAACACAGAACCTGGTCTATAAGCAATGAATAAATGGCAAATAATATGACTGTAAGATACTATAATTTGAACCAAATGTACAACTTCAAAGGTAAACAAGGCTACAGTAGGCATGGCTTACCCGTTAAGTAACTGGCCAATTAAGGCTCCTAAAAAATTTGAAATATTGGCATTGTCCAACCTATAACTGTGCAATCAATACACATAGAGCCTGTCGTGCATATGCATGCATGATGGAGAACTGAGCACCAGGAAGTCATTGTTGCTGAATTCCATGACATTCAGGTGGATGGTGACTCAATTCTCCAAGCTCTTTTCCACCTCAGGACTCTCCCACATGATGTTCCATCTGGTAAGACCACTCTACTTTCTGTTCATCCCCATCTATTAAGTCTTTGCCTAGCTATGATTTCTCAATCTCTCCCCTCCTCCCTCAATCTTCTGTTTCCTTGATAGCATGTTTATAATTATATATTTGGGTGGCAATTTGCTTATGAGTATCTGTCTTTCCCCTTAGATTCTAAACTCTAAGACAAGAGTGATACAATCTGTCTCTGTCAGCATTACACGCCCAGCTCCAAGAGGACTCTAAGTCGACAATTAGGATTTGGTAAATAAATGCTTGTAACCCTGGAGGTCACCTTTAAAGGGCCTGTCCTCAACCATAATGAAGTGCAATGAAAAGACTGTCAAAACAGAAAACTTAGCCTTTTCACCCTTTCTTTCAACCAAGAATTAGAAAAATACATTGTTCACTAGGTTGTTAGTAAATTTTGAAAAATCATTTACAACAAAAGTATTTTCAGAACCTACTATATTCAAGACACTATTCTAGGCACATGGTATGTGTGGGGGGCGGGGGGGGGGGTGATAACTCACATAAGCTAAAGTGCTGACTCTCCAGAAGCTCACAAGACAGACACAGGTTCTAATATGAGGTGGACTTGGAAAATGGTAATAATGGAAACAGAAAGTGTTATAGGATTAAGAGCGGAGAAGAATGTTAACTTTGGCTGAGAGCTATGGAAAGTCTTCTTGGGCAGATGAGCTTTAATCTGGCCCTTCAAGCAAGTGGAACTTCAAAAGGCACCTAAGAGGAGCAGGGTATTTTCAACACAACTTGAGGAAGGACACATTTGGGAAGTACCGTCTTTGCATCTTAGTCAACTAAGGTCAAGTAGTGGTTGAAAATATGGTTTCTAGAATCAAATCAGAATACAAACCCTAAACCCACCACTTACTAGCTCTGTGTCACTGGGTAAATTATCTCTCCAAGCCTGTTTCCTCACCAGCAAAATGGGAATACATAATAATATCACCCACCTCAAATCATTCTTGTGAATGTCAAAAAAGATAAAGCACATGAAGATACAACACAATGCTTAATCTCATGGTAGGAGCTCAATAAATGATAGCTTTCATTGTTCTTATTACCCTTCCTCAGTCCCCATAGATGTGGGAAATGGTACCATTTTCTCCTCTCTGCTTTCCTCATGCTATTCTGAACTGAGCTATTCCCTGGTAGCAAATTAAACATTTCTGAAACTGCATGAGCACTTTAAAGCTCTTGGGGTGCCATTGTGTACACAGAAGCAATACTTAATTGAATAGTAGCCTAATAGCCTCAGAAAGCTGCTGCAATTTAAACAAAAAAAAATGTTGAGTTAAAAATAGAAACAGTTCAGAGAGTGGGAGAATGAGCTCCTATGAGTTGCTTGACATTATTCCTCAACACCCTATAAAAAAGAGCAGAATCTAGCAAAAAATAAATAGATGTACAAATCCAAATTGCTCACCAATTTAACAAAATTGGAGTCAATTACTATGAAAAGAGGTTTATATTCTAAGAAAAATCATTGATTAGGGCAAGGAAGATCTTAACTAAAAAAAGCACATCAAGTCAAAGAGTTAATGCTTCCAAATGGCAAACCATGAATTCCAGTCTCCCTCCCCCCCCCCCCCCCCATGAATAGATTTAAGTTTTTGCAAGAAAATATAGGATTTAGTTTCAGTATCTCAAACTGCTGCATTCTTGGGATAGGGCAGGGACTGTCTGTATATGAAGAGACACTTGGAAAAGTATCTACCTGACATAGGTGAAGTATCAAATCTCACCACTAAATTCCAGACATAGGAAGACTTCCCTTGGGAAGTGAGACAACATCTAAAAATAGCTTAGATGGTCAACTGTCTTATATGGCGTAGGTGCAGCCTAGACTGGAATCAGGGGGATTTCTCACTCTATGATTTGGCTAACCATTACTAATACAATCTTTGCTTGGTGGCCTTCAGAGGGACATAGACTCTTTTGGAAGGAAGGAGTGAAGGACTCTGGATGCAGAGGTACATGTCTAAAGTTATTTTAAAATATTTTTATTGAGTTTTATAGAGGAAGGGAGAGGGAGAGAGGGAAACATCAATGATGTGAGAGAATCATCGACTGGCTGCCTCCTGCATGCCCCCTACTGAGAATCAGGCCTGCAACCTGGGCATGTGCCCTGACCGGGAATCAAACGGGTGATCTCTTGATTCATGGGTTGATGGATGTTCAACCTCTGAGCCACACCAACCATGCAAAGGTACATATCTAGACCCACCCCAGGATTTGTCTCTCTAGTGATGTGAGATAGCAAGTCTCAGTTGCCCCAAATTGTCATTTTAGTCTTAGGATCCAAGTGGATTCCCAACTATGGTCAATCTCTGAAACTATGAAAAGAAAGAAAAATGAAGCCATGATGTTTGTCAAACCTTCAGGGTCACTGACGCTTCAGGCTCATTGTCAGAGCCTCTCAGTGCTACCCAATAAAAGTTCCTGCTATGATGGAAATGTGCTATATCTGCTACTGAGCACTACTTATTCACCAACTTCTTTTCAGGTTATCTTTTTTGTTTTACTGACCTATTGACCTGCCTTGACTGTTGTTTGTGTGACCCACCCTGCTATCTCCAGTCCCTGGTATCCAGTGTCTGAGCTCATCTCATCACCCTCACCTTTACTGGGTATGGACTGATCCAGGTACTCTGCCTGGTATACACTCCCTCAAAAACCACTCTTCCACTAGCTCCTATCTTTAGCAAGATTGCATCCACTTAGTCCTCAGCTGTCTTCTCCTGGCTACTTTCTCCCTTCTGGATAGTAACACTCTAGGAACCAATATTGCACCCATAAAAATTATAATTTTTAGAAGCTCTTAAAACTTATACCCTGTGGCTTAATATAATAGAAGCAGCCAAAGATAGTTCAGTTCCACCTCAAATTCTCTGATTCCCAGATTCCTGTTTTAGGTGTCTATTTCCATCTTATACTTTAAGATTAGTCTCCCTTTTTGATTATTCATCTATAGTCTGATTCCACAGCCCATAGCAGAGGAAAAATATTTCAGAGGTTAAATTTTCTTTTTCTGAAGGTCCATTATCCAGGTGTGAAAGCAGGCAAACTTTATTCCACCAAACCCTTGTTTTGAATCTTCTTTTCTGTACTGATAACAACCTGCTGCTTTATTCTTAAATTACATACATCCACAGACTAGATATTTTCCCCATGAATTGCTATATAATGCTAATATGTAAAGGGGTAAAAAAGAAAGATGATAGCATGCATATAAATAAATTATACATTGACCAAACATTATTTCTATAATTGTCAACAATGAAGTGCTCAAGTGGTCTGAACATTTTAACTGTCCCTCCCCTGTTTCTCTAAATTTTAATCCAAGTGTAGTTTTATAAGCATACTTGAGACCAATTAGGAGAAGGAGGCTGCTCAGCTTTTTCAACTTGGAAAACACCAAATATACAGGAATGGGCTCTCAAGTGCCATGCATGTACCAGATGACCCTATTCAAAATTGACTGGGCATCCAACACAAGCCAAACAAATCAGACCTTCCTCCAAATCTTTCAAGTGAGAACTAAGGAAAGAGAGTCAGCCCTTCTCTGGAGGGTTATCAGGCCTGGTAGCCATGAGCAACCATGTTCCCTGCCATACCTGTAGATGTGTGGCCAGCTGTGCAAAGGGTAGCCAACATGCAGACAGAGGCAGAGTCAATTCCTTATGTTTCCCGGTCCTGGGGCATAACTTCCCCTGTCCTTCTTGCTCTACATTACATGACACAGTACAGTTCCAGGAAATTCCCACTTTTCCAAGTTAGTTCAAGAGTATCAATCACTACAATATTTTAAAGATTAAAACAATCTACGCCTGAACAAATACAGCATTGTGGGTGAGAAATGGAATTACATACAGAAACCCAGAATATTAAAAATTAAAAATCGCATACCAACCATCTCCAAATAAATATCACATACATATTAAAGTTTATGAGAAACATGGTGCTTGAAATATGACTAGTCAATGAAAAGAAATGTCATTTTTGAATTCTCTGACATGTAAATGTTTAATTGTAGTTTGAAATTATCACTAAAAACAATAAAGAGTAGAATTTCCAAAGCATGTACAGTACGATCCCAATTTTATAAAATTAGTTCTGTTTATCTATCAATTATCTATTTACCCAACTTGCCTGGCCATTTACCTAATATTAACAATGGTCATTTTTCAAGGGCCATATTATTACATGACGTCTCATTTTTTTCCTTTATATCCTAATGATTTAAAATTATCAGCTCAAATCAATTGAAATACCTTACTCTAGACATATCAATATAGCTTCTATGTGAATACATAAAAGCTAAGGAGATAAACAAACCCAAAGAAAGACCTTGGTTCTGCTCCAACAGGAATACAAGAGATTTTTTTTTTAAGTTTGAAAATTACTGCTTTTATTCTAAGACAAGTATTCAATTTAGCATTCCAGCAATACAATTGTCCCCTGAGCATATGACATGGGATCTTATTAAGTTTCCTTGAATCAATCCTGAATTCCAAACTAAACTATCAATTCTTGAAGGTCAAGTCACTTCTTAAACTCATTTGTACCACAACCGCCCTCCATAATTTTTTTCCCTTCCACTCTCACCCTCTGGGGTTGTAGTAGAGATTCCCAGAGTGTTGTTGGATTTGAATTTTTGGTGTTTCAGGTTCCTCAGTGTTTGGAGATGGAAAACTTTATTTAATTTTAGTCAACCAGTTCTTTATTTACCTAATCAACTAAGACAGAGTGTGTTCACTCAGACTCTCTAGGTCACTATTTCTCCATTTCTGTAGTAAACTCTTGTCCAAATCCCTCCATGATAACTGGTAATGGGACAATGTCTATTTCATATTGAGCTTCCTGAACTATTATTCCAAATATCCCCATGGCAAAATATTTTGTAGAGGAATCTGTATTATGACTCTAACCAAATGCCCACCTAGTCAGATCAAGAAATAGTCATTTTCAACGCTTAATAAAACCTTCCTGATAAAAACATGGCACTGTCACAAATTGAAAATTAGCATGAAAAAGAATCTGAAAATATTGCCAAGCCTGGCAGCCTGCCTTCCCTGGCCAGTCACTTAGAGTAACACCAAGGAATTGCAAGTGTTCCAACATATGTGATGCACACTCATCCTTTTATTTTTAAAACACAAAAGAAGCTTCTTGAAATGAAACAATCCAGCCAAAGCATATCACTTTGCCAAATTGAGGGCGAGAATGCAAATAGATTCACAAAACTGATTTAAGATTTAAGGCTTCCTAGGTAGGAGGCATTTAGATGGAAGTGTGGCAAAACTGGAGCACGCTCTCCTGGGTCCTAAGACTCTTTCTACTAAACCTGACTGTGTCATCAATAACCCTGGTTATGATTTACCCATGAATAAGCATATTAAGTTTGAGTGAAATAACTGAGTTACTCTGTAAGAAATTCTGTGTTGTATTAAAGCCCCAATTCAAGATCCCTAATGCAAGATTGCTTCTAGCAGAAACACAAAACCACTGAACTCCCTACCCTCAGGCAGAATAAGCATGTCTCATTGGACACAACAAATAGAGATGGGCATCTCTCAGCAGGTTGCATTCATTAAAGAAAGGCATCAATTAATTGAAGAGGTGTACATCTATTATATTTTAAAAAACACAAAAGAGAGGGGCTTATTGAACAATAAGCAGCCTAGATGAAGTATGTGATGTTAACAGACATTGCAGAAATAGAATAAATGATTTTAGAAAAGTTCCCACAAATACTGAAGTTTCCCAACAAAAGGGATCTTTGAAAACACTGTGGCTCTAGTCTCCAAATTTTAACATTACTGACATCTCTGGTACAGAAAAGCAATCAAAATGCAAAATAACATTTCTTATGCTGAACACCTTTATATCTATGTAGCCTTTAAGTAAAAAAAAAATTGTCATAGAAAATGATATAGATTGTATTGGTTACCTAAGCAATTCCTACATGACCAGCCTAAAGAGACTAAAATGAACCAGAAAAATATTTCAAGATCCTTGATGTGAAGAAATATAAGATTGTGAATAATGAGAAAAAGTTACTGAGATAGACAATCATTTGAAGTAGGCTTCCTTGACCACAATAGGATTGTTAAATAAACTAGATATTAATAAAGATGAACACAAACATCTTCAAACCTTAAGGGCAATCTCCAATTTATTCATACAGATTCCACTTAGAATCAATGGTTAGGGATCTAATAAGTCACATATGCTTCCTGAAAAAGTCCTTAGAACCCATAATATCGATCATAATTCCATGTCACTCTATCCCTCTATAATATAGCAATTAATACTTTATCTTAGGTGAGCCTTATAGGTGTGTGTCTGTCCCTGAAAGTTTGCCTACTGAAATGACCTCTTGCAAGACACCCATTCATCTTTAAACCCCCAATGAAACTTAAAGTAATAATTTACACATAATAAAAATATGAATGTGTATTTGTAAAATCAGGAAAAACTAATTTGTCCTGCTGAGGAAGAAAATCTGTAGGGAAAGTAAGAAACTTAATCTATTTGGAACTCCTACCATGATTCGAGCACAATTTTATTAATGCTTCAATAGTATCTTCTAATTTTCACAACCAGAAAAGTTCTAAGTATGACGGTTAAGAGTGCAGGCTCTGGAGTTTGACCAGCTAGTGTTAAATCTGGCCCCACTTCCTAGCTGTATGAGTTTCAACAAGTTGTTTGACTTGTCTATGCCTCAGTTTAATCACATATAAATTGAGGTTAATAATAGTAACCACCTCACAGACTTTTGAAATTCATTGAATTTATGCATGTAAAGTACATGAAACAGCATCTGATGTAGAGTAATATCTGAAAAAAAGTTAATAGCTTATCAGCTTATTAACAGTTTGGAGGAACTAAGAACCTCAGATGTGTCAAATTCATCATCCAAGACTACAAGCCTTCTGACTGCATACCATTAAGCAACTGGAAGCTTGGGCATCTTTATATTTTCCCATCTCTGCACAACAGCTCCATGACCAGGCTATGCAGCATAAAAGAATAACTTCCTCTCCCCCATCTCTTATAGAGGACTTCCAACAGGAGATCAAAAGGGAATTGGATGGCGCTACCTCTTGTCTTTCATCAGGTCTGAAGAATTGACCATCTGGCAAATGTATGTGAAGCACTGTCATTGCACTTACAGCTCTGGGTCCCCCTGGGACTTACACTCCCACTCCTTGGTTCAATGTCTGCTCCTTCTTTCAGAAAAGGAAAGTGCAGCATTCCTCATTGGAGTAATGCAAACCCCAATTCTGTCACTACTCAAACCCAGTTCCTCCACCAGTAAAATGGGGATACTAACAGGAATGATTGTAAACATACCAGATGCTTAGAATCTACTGGGAACTAACCTTAAATCACATAAAATTCACACAATCTTATGATATGGGTACTATTAGTAGCTAAGCTTTACATATAGATAAGGAAACCAAGGCACAGAGAGGTCATGGGAATTGCCCAAGGCCACGTGGCTAATAAATGGCAGCACCAGGATTCAAACTCAAACATCCTGCTTCCAGAACCTATAAACCCACACAATGCCTGGCAATACAGTAGGGGCTCTGTAAATGCCAGGTCTCTGTACCCATTCTGGGAAGCTGTAATGAATCTGGGTAGACAGACAGTACAGAAGTCAGTGCAGAAGTCATTATACCCTATGGATAGGAGAGCCTCTAGCCTGTATTGAAAAGATTCCTAAACATAACTTTCTCGCTCTTCATGGATTGACTCTACTTACCTCTCCAGTATATTTCACACCTTGTCCATCTCCACCCTTAATAACACCCCCTCCCACATTCATGACCACCAAACTTCACCCCACCCACATGAATTTCTCCCAAAGCCTTAAATGTATCACAATCCCATCATCTCTCAATTCTGGAACCTTTCAACTTGCTGGTCTCTGTGCTTAAAACACTCTGTCTAGCTCCATTTCACCTTACTCAGCATTACTTAGTTTAAAAGGCATTTCTCTGGAGAGTATTTTGACCCCCTCCCAATCTTCCTCCCAAATGTGTTGAGCATTGCTGCTTTGTCCTTTTGCTCCCTATACTTTCCTATTTTATGGTTCTTGACACACTGGACTGGAATGGTGTTTCATAGCTGTGTTTCCTTCTAGATTCTAAGCCCAGTGAGGACTCAAAACATATCTTGTCTTTTATTGTTTCTCATAATGCTTGATACATATATGTCTTTAAAAATGTCTACTAAAAGGAAGAAAGGATGTGCGAAAGCAAACGTGTAAAATATTTGCTTTCTCTTCTTTCACTCTAACCGTTCTGTAGAGAAGGTTTCAGTAAACTTCTATCAAGCATTGTAGGATTTTATTTTATTATTTTAAAATACATTTTTTATTGGTTCCAGAGAGGAAAGAAGAGTGAGAGAGAGATAGAAACATCAATGATGAGAGAATCATTGATAGGCTGCCTCCTGCCCCACCACTACTGGGGAGCAAGCCTGCAACCCAGGCATGTGCCCTGACTGGGAATTGAACTGGGACCTCCTTGTTCACAGATTGATGCTTAATCCCTGAGTCATACCAGCCAGGCAAGCATTGTAGGATTTTAGAACAACAATTCTTATGATTGCAGAGGTGACAGGTGAATGTCATGGACTCCCATTTGGCCCTTGAGCACAACTTCTTTTCCTGCTCAGGGGTTTGGCATTTCTCAGGGATGCAGATATATTCAGAAACCCCAGAGGCCTGGATGGGTTGATAATCTCCAAATATAAAGGAAAATATTAAGAAAGTAAAGCTAGTTCCATCTGCCAAGTGCCAGAATATAAAGTATTTCTCTAATAGAAGGTCTGAAGCTTGAAGGAAGGAGACTCCCTAAATGGTCTGGAAGAAATTTAATTTGTTCAGCAGTCTAGTAGGGCCCAGTATCATGCACAGTTCCTTTTCTCTCTCCCCACAAGAAGGGGGGGAAAGAACCACACAGGTCAGCTTGCATGAACAGAGCAGATTCAGCTTGGATGTCAGAGAACATCACTCAAATGCCAATCACCAGGATTCTCAGCTACCCAGAGGTTTGGCTGGATCCCCGCCAGTCTGTACTATGACTGATATCTTTTTTTTTTTCACATATTGCAACATTCAAAAATAAAAGGAAAATATGTTCAGCTGCTACCTCTTTAGCAGCTTTGCAATTTTCCAAGGATCAGCCGTGTCCTGTTCTCAGTCCCCTAATCTCAAAGCAAAGTAATAGCTTCCCCTTGCCTAGGGAAGCAGTCTCTGGTTAGTAATTCAAGAATCCTTAGCCTCCCAATCTTTTTCTGCCAGGAGTAAATTAGTGGGTGTTCGTTAAACGCAAGACCTCATGTAAAACCCTCTTTTCTCCTTCTCTGTCTCTTCAATCTTTTGAGGTATCATGGACAGTGAAAGTATAAACTCTTCATAATAGCAGTCTGGGCCATCTCCCCTAAACTCCCTATTCAATCACCACTAACTTTCACCCATATCCATGCTCTAGCAGTGTTCAGGAATCCTCAGTTATGGAAGGTCATAAGCCCAGTCCCCTTTCCCAATGTAGCAGGTCACAGAGAATCAACCTGTTTTGTGCCCCTTACTGGGCAGCCCCCACCCATTTTACACTTTTCAGTTCTTGGCCGCAGCAGCTGCGAAATAGCATAGACTCTAACCAGCTGTCTCTATTCACTGCTCCTGATGACAAACAGATAAGTCATTTTTGTTTTACAGACTTTGCTTCCAGTCTCTCTAGGTCCTGAAGCCAGGGGCATTCATGACTGACAGATGCCTGAATCCTTTCTAGATGGTCCCTTGAAGCCCAGAAGCAGTTTGACAGGGCTGGCTGTAGCAGACAAGCCTTGGGGGTTTTCTAACAGTTACCCAGTCATCTATTCTTTGCAACACACAGTAAAGACACTAGCAATCAGGTGGAACAATCATGTGGATCAAATGAAATCAAGTGCAAAAAAATTCATTATATAACTGAATTTTGAGTCACAAAACCTGAATTCTATGAGCATTAGACCAACATCCCAGTTCCTGGCTCTACCCAGAATAGTTTTTATTTTTATTTTTTATTGAATTTCTTCAATAAAGGGATGACATTGGTTAATGAGAATATATATATATATGTTTCAGATATACAATCCTACAATAAATCATCTGTATATTGCATTGTGTTTATCACCCCAAGTCAAGTCTCCTTCCATCACCATTTGTCCCTCCTTTACGCTCTTCTATTTCCCCCTGCCAATCACCATACTGTTATCTGTGTCTATGAGTTGTGGTTTTTTTTCTTTGCTTTCATCCTTCTCACCCAGCCCCCAACCCCCTCCCCTCTAACAGCTGTCAGTCTGTTCTCTGTATCCTTGAGTCCCATTCAGATAGAGACAAATACCACAGATGAGTTTTTAGAGGTCTTTCCTTGCCTTCACTGAATCTTAGTTTCCTTCATCTTTTTAAAGCAGGTATTTGGTTGCTATCTGCCCATATGTCAAGGACACTGTAATATAGAAACAGTAAATTCTATAAAATGAAAGTGGTGGGGAAAAACCTGAGATCAAGTTCTAGTTCAGCCACATACAACCTTGAACTTCATTTCAAGTATTTCCCCTTAACTCTTGCAAACCTTCAGTACTACATGGCCTAAAGTAATGAATACCTGGCTCCTGCCTACTTCTCTAGCATCATCTAGTACCATTTGTCTCTTCTTTGACCTACTCCATCCACACCTGACCTCTTTTAGTTTTCCAAAGAGACAGAGCATGCTCTGCCCTGACTCAGGACTTCATATACCTAGAATATTTGGCCTCATCTTCACTTACTACATTTTTTTCTTCTTAAATAACATCCTCAATCTTGTAAGTTACAACTGAACTATGGCATTTTCAGAGAAGCCTTTCTTTATTCTCATTTACTTTGGCTTTCCTCTATTTTATGTTTTCATAGTGACTGGTTCTTGAACCCAGGCAGTATTCGTATAATCATTTAAGCATGTCTGCCCTCTTCAGTGAAAACAGAGTTTTTTTGCCCCAGCTGGTGGCTCATTTGGCTGGGGCATTGTCCATCCCATGCTCCCAAAAGGTTGTGGGTTTGATGGTCAGTCAGGCCAGTCAGGTCAAGGCACATACCTAGATTGCTGGTTCCATCCCAAGTCAGGACACATAAG
Source organism: Cnephaeus nilssonii (assembly GCF_951640355.1). NCBI lineage: Eukaryota > Metazoa > Chordata > Mammalia > Chiroptera > Vespertilionidae > Cnephaeus > Cnephaeus nilssonii. Next base: position 22,823,186 of record NC_137083.1, read on the forward strand.
GGAGGCAACCAATCAATGTTTCTCTCCCACATCTACTGTTTATCTCTCTCTCTCTCTCTCTCTCTCTCTCTCTCTCTCTCTCTCTCTCCCTCTCCCTCTCTCTCTCTCTTTCTCTCATCAATAAATATACTATTATCCTCCAGTGAGGATTAAAAAAAAACACAGAGATTTTTGTCTGCCTTGATCTCTGCTATTGTCTAATTCCTAGCTCATTGACTGGCATATGGTAGATACTTAATGCAGATTTAGTAACTCGCTCCTCTTCATAAATCCTCACTAGTTTCAGTGGGCTATACTTGTAATACATTGTGTGAAAGCTGCAAAAGTGAATTGCAAATTTCTGTGAAAGTCGCTACTATTATCTATGTATGTTTTGAATTCCAAATATCTTAAATTGTAACTAAATCTCTGTGCACTGAAGCTATAGATGAGCTTTCTTCATTATTGGTTGGGACATGTCTGAGATGTGAACACTACCCTCCTTTGCTATAGAAATAAGCACATGATGGGAGGAATCTGTATTAGAATCTTTTGCAGTTTAACAAATTGTTCCAAAACTTAGTACTTAAAACAACAAGGAACAATTACTAACTCTCAATGTGTTGTGTGGTGTGTGTGTTTTTTGTGGTTTTTTTTTTTTTTTTTTGAGGGGGGGCGCAGAATTTGGGAGTGACTTGGCGGGATGCTACTGTCTCTCATGAGGTTGCAGGAATATGTCACTGGGACTGCAGTGACCTGAAGGTTCAAGTAGGGCTGGGAGATCCACTTCCGAGGTTGCTCACTCACATGGCTGACAAATGGGCACTGAATGGAGCCTTGGAAATCACACATCACCTCCACCATCCTTGACCAGTCACACTGAAAAGCCCCAATTCACTGTCGGGGGAGACTACACAAGGGAATAAATACGAGGTGGTAAAGAAAATTGGGAGCCGTCACAATTGGCTTCCACAGACTTTTTCCCTGTCAAGAATCACTAATATAGTGCTTTATGCACAGTATGTACTCTAAAAATAAATGTTTAATGGAACCTATGGCTGGATAGATGAAAGGGAGGGCCAAGGAATTGATTTTTCATTGTTTCTGACTCTAGCAAAGGAAAAATCAGGAGTACTGAAGCAGTTAATGAGACCACACACACATAGCAAAGACTATAACTACTGGTTTTGAGGAAAAGTGCAAAAGAAAATGTGAGGTATCAATAGTGAGAAAGGACATGTGCTCCTGGAGTAATTCTCAAGTTTCTGAACTCATCTTACTTCCTCTTTGCCCTCTAGCATAGCTAAGAACAAAATGTGTTAAGTAAATGGACTTTTCTTTATGCATAAAAATGAGGCTTAGAAACTACCAAAGTTGATATGTGTGTGTGTGTGTGTGTGTGTGGTGGGGGTATTTGTTTGTTTTTATTATCCTTGTTTTGGAAATCTATAATTTAGTTGCCCTCATGAATATTATGCAAATATATTACACAATACAGGGGGGGTTGAGCTTTTAGAATTCTTGACTAATATAAGCATTACTGTAATTATCATTTCAAAGTTCTAATAATAACATTTTCTTTGACACTGGTTTTGGAAAGAATTTCTAAATGCTTGAGTAAATATTTGCAAATTATGACCATGAAACAGTAAAGGCCATCCACAGTAAGAGGGGGACATTGCAGCCCAGAATTGATTACTTTAATATTCAAGCTTATTAGTTCACTCCAGAAGCACAGCTCTGACCCTATAGGGTGTGTAATCTAATGAACCCAAGGGTAGGGAAGTATTTCAAGAGCAACTGCCATGCACATAGGATGCAAGCCACAAACCTGGTAGTTATCCGGAACACCTCCCTTTTCCCTACCTCCCTTATCTAATCCACATCCCCCAGATCCATTCTCTACTTTCTGCTGCCCCCACCCGGACCATCACCACAGCTCCACACAGGTCTCAACACACACACTCTAATTACAAATGTGTGCACCCCTTACCCACCAGACTGACCTATTAAAAAGCAAGATCCATCATGTCTCTCCTCTCTTCAAAAAGTCTTCTAAGGCTTTTTTCATCTTCTACGTGACCTAGAGATGACAATTTCTGACATGACCCACGGAGTTATGCACTGGTCTAGATAAAACTCTCCCATTTCACCTGACAAGACCCCTCCTGACACTCTGTGCTCCAACCTTCTTTCAGTTCTAGAATACACATTCTCTCACCACTTTCTTCTGTGGGCTACTTTGTCTACTTTTTCTTAAAAGCAGCTTCTTCAGAAAAGCCTCCCCTCAGTGGAAGGCCTAGAGGGAAATTCTTCCTATATACAGTTTAGAGAACTATTATCAAGCCTTGGTAGCTCTTATGACAGCTGTAATTTTTGCACTCTGTGGGGCAAATTGAATACCACTGATCTCCCATTCTCCCCACTCCTACCCCAAGGGCACAGACAGTGATGACTATGTTCATTAAGTGTTTCCAGTGCCCACCACCAGGTTCAATGCATAGCTGATGTTCACTCTGTGAAGAAGGATTGAATACGTGAAGATTTTGAACGTACATCTAGAATGTAGCTTAGACAGGGAAGACTCTGGTACAGTTATTTAAGAAAAATAAAGTAAAAGCAGAAGTGTAATGTCTCTCTTGATGAATTCTTTTATTACTATCAGTAGCTAGAATAAAAAGGACAATCAAGGAGTGGGGTTTCCCAATCCACAATTCCGTTGAGAGGTTTTTTATCTGTAATACAATCTTTATAGATAGGCTTGAAATGTAAGCTTGTGGGGGGAGTTCTTTTCCATTTAGAAGCCCTTCAAACATTCAACAGAAGAGAGAGGGACGGGGAGAAAGAGGAAGGGGGAATTAGGATATGGTAACATAATTCATTATGACTTCACCAGTATCAATAAAGCGTTCTCCACTGCCTCTGGTGGCAAACCTTCACCAAATAAGAGCCTATTTCCATACAAAGAAAAGCAGAATGATGGCCTAATCTCTCACTTTTGGGTAGAATTAAAGAAAAAAAATCCAATGCTTCTCAAAAATACAGAAAAACATTATAGAAAATGGCATTAAATGCATAAGACCCATCCAGACAATATAAATGGAATAAATATAGTCACATTGAAAATATGGAGCTAACAAAACTTGTGTTCTTTCTGTAAAAAAGTTAGCAGCAAACATTCAAGAATTGAATGACAGCATTGACTATGGGTAGGAGTAATTTCGTGTACTTCAACTATTTTAAAAAAGGATTTTTATGCTTTCTCTTCATTTTAACAAGTTCTAAACATGAACTCCAAATTTCTATTAGGACAGTTACATATAAAACAAAAGAATTTTAATGAGTTTTCTCCCCAAAATACCCAGAGGTACAAATCTACATTAAGGATTAATGACCTGTCAGCTTGTACTTAAAGAAGAGAAGAGACATTTCAGTTGTAGAAATGTAAAAATAAAAAAAGTCTGGAGTAAGAAAACTTATCATTTTTCCCTTTTGTGTCATAAAAAGAATTGACCTGATTTATTTGCTTTAAATTGGCTAAAAGAAAAGAGTACTAAATGGTTGGCCTTTTAAGCAAGAAATCATTCTGTGCAAAGTTTTATGACAAAATTAGAAAGCCTAATCAAAAATACTCTTTTAGTCACTAAAATGATAGAGCATTAATGTCAGAGTCAAGCATAGTATGAGAGGGAGAGGCTATTTACATTTTAGATTTAACAGAATGTCTCCATTGACTGTGGTAATGGGGAGGGAGTGCCTCACACTCTCAACCAAGCATGTCCGGTGGTAGATGCCATAAAATATCTGAATAGCTATTTCAAACTATCGATGCAATTTTATCCCTATTTTTTAAAGTCTTATCTATTTCAAGTAAAAGTTAATTGCTCGGTTTTCCGATTCATTTACACTTGATGCATGGACATCCCAGAGAAGTTCTATTTGAGGTGCTGTGAAACCCTTTTTTCCTCTTTGAATCTAGAAGTGACGTTATGACAGCAGGAGACAGAATCCAAAGGCTGAAAAGATCAAGTTGAATTTGAACCTCAGAACCTACGGGGTTTAAATAGATTCCAAATTTGGAAGCTTGCATTCTCCCAGCCCCAGTATACACATGGCAATGACACCAGGAAAACAATCCAGGTAAGAATCGTGTAATTGTCAGAGTCGGTGTCTCATATTCCTTTTTGCGGGCATGCTCTCATATAAATGAAGTTAATAGATTCTACCTTTTTCCTTCAGAAAGTGATAATCCCTGTTGACCATACTGAGCAACGTTAATCTGAGTCTATGCTTGCTTCACGAAAGCATCTATATAATAGGAGAAAATAAGATTACCCAGTGTTGCCTATGAGATGTAAAATAAATCTAGATATTAGACTAGTTTCTTTACATTTTCATATAAATATTTAGTGTCACAGAGAAACAGGATCTCATGGGCAGGGGGGAAGGGATGGAGAAGCAAACTGCTTCCTGATTTTAAATAGACAATATGTAACTGACTGGACTTTTTTTATTGCATTTTTGCTTTTCTGGTCCCACTCTGAGCCAGGAATGGTTACAGGGCACATCATTAAACAAGAACACCCTAGAAACATCTTAAATCCTCAATAAATCTTTATAGCATTCACAGTTCTATATATCACCAGAGTACACATTAAAAGGCTTCCATGACATAGAGTTGACCCAGCACTTTCTACCTTCCAGGTGCTTTATGCAGTCACTGACAGAAGTGTGTAAAAATCAATTTATGTTCAATAAGGTAAATGTCAATGATATGTTTAAACACGATGAGCCAATGGCATAGTTTATTTCCAGACATTCAAATTTTGATAGCTGATGACCTTAAATAGTATTTGGGCATGATCCAAAAGTTCAGCGACATTTAATAAACTATAATTAACTGAAAGAAATTCTAAAATCATGGCGTTCTCCTACCCAAAAGCCTTCTGTGGCTCACAACTCCCTGCAGAAGAAAGGATATTCCAATAGTTTGGCAATTAAGATACTCCATAACCTGGTTCTAACCTATCCCTTTTAGCCTGGTTCCCATCTATCACTCATGCCTTTACACTCCAAACAAATCCAACTATTCTTTATTGCTGACTACATAACACACTTTCCCATCTCTGTCCTCCAATGCTCCTCTTTCATCATTTCTGTCGATTCTTCAAGTTTAAATTAGGACAATTGGTTCAGAAGGCAGTGTGGTAATATGTGTCAAGATCATTAATGTTATTTTATACCGTTATCCAATAATTCTACATATAAGTCTTAGAAACAATCAGAGCTATAAATTTTTAAAAACATAGAACAAAAGAAAATAAAAACCGTGAAGGTAACCAAGAACCCAAACTTAGAGGGTTATATTAAAAATCATTATTAAACCATATTAATGGATTCTTGGTTAGCTGGTTAAATCACAGTTTCTACTGACAAGAAGAAATGTTTGCATGTTAAGTGAAATGGTAGGATAGAAAACTGCATGTATATAATATGATCTTAATTATGTAAGTAATCAGAAAAAAAGGAAAGAAAATAAAATAATATTGGTATCTCCAGGTCTAGACATTTTGCATAGTTGTTTGTTTTCTGCTGCTTTTATAAGGTCTCCTCTGCTTTACAAAATTTCTACATATATTACCCTAGTTACCAGAAAAAAATAACACACTAAAAAGGTTTTTAAAAATCCTATGTTTTAGGAAGATACTCACATGCCACCCTCTGTGAAACCTTCTCACATGCCCCTCAATAGAATTAATTCCTTACTTCTCTTTGGTCCCACAATACTTCATACTTCAAACTTTTTAAATTCACATTTTTAGCTTGATATAGTTAATGAATGAATTGAAAAAAAAATACCTAACATAAAATTTCTAAAAACAGACCCAGTTGAAGAGGAGGTTTATATATATGCCACCTGTAATAGAGTTTTCCTTTCAACATTGTCTTGCTCAGTAGAAGCACATCTGTTTAATATGAGAGTCTCCTATATAAACCAAGCATCAAACCTATTCTCATAGCTCTACATCTGCAGTTTCTTTGAAAACTAAGGCCTTTATATAGACTGAATCCCACTAAATCCTGTATTACCATTATGAACCAAGGTGCTAAAATGTATGCAGGTTTAAAAAAATACACCAGTAATTTTACCACAAGCATAGGAAGAAAAATCATGGCATAATTCTCCCAGAAAGCCTGTTCTGCTTTATTGCTCCAAATTGTATGAATTAATGTTATATATTTTTCCATGCCATCTTGCAAAATTCTCAGATTACCCTTTAAACATTAATATTGCTATAGCCTATATAATAAAAGCCCAGCGACTGAACCGCAGAACAACCAGAACGACTGGTCGACCAGTCGCTATGACATGCACTGACCACCAGGGGGCAGATGCTCAATGCAGGAGATGCCCCCTGGTGGTCAGTGTGCTTCCACAGTGGGAGCGCTGCTAAGCTGACTGGGATGAGCAGCGCTCCCATTGTGGGCCGATCCCCACAGGCCACACACCCCCATCAGTGCACAAAATCCGTGCACCGGGCCTCTAGTCATATATATATATATATATATATATATATATATATATATATATATATATATATATATATTATAACCTTGCTTATAATTAGGGCATTGGAGAAAGTTATAGATAAAATACATGACATCTAGTTAAGTTTGAGTTTCAGGTAGTGATTCTTTTTTTAGTGTATGTATACCCCATGCAATATAATATTTTTATCTGAAAAAAATTATTTGTGTTTATCTGAGATTCAAATTTAACTAGGAGTTCTGTATTTTCATTTGTTAAATCTGCCAACTCTGGGTGGGAAATGGATTGCATACTTAGAGATTCCACAATCTGGTTAAATAACCTCTCAAACCTACCCCTGGGTAGCACTTCATTTAAACTCAGCAGATAGTAAACTCAGATATCTGAATTCTCCACATCCTTCCAAACCAAAAAGAAAATCCACTAATACAGATGCCACAGAATCACCAGGATTCCCTGACCTCTCCAAATTCCAGAACCTGAATTCTTGCCAAGTCTACATGGGAGAATTGCATACAAACTGTCAAGCACTGTTGTGCTGTAAGGTTTTATTTTTATATATTTATACTTAACAGAGGAGCCAGAAATGTTTGACTTTACAATCTCAAATTTTTTTTCAGAGTACTAGTGCACACTAGAGAGCCAGTTCGAATGTGCCCTTGCTCTTTTATAGAAGAACAGTAAAGAGGATATGTCTAGCACTTATTGTTGGATTCGTCCTTGGCGGTAAGAAAACTACTTTCTTCAGATTTTCTTTTTAATGATGTGACTCCATTGTCCTCAGTCCTTTTTTATGGACCTTCGTCCATGTTCCATAGTCTGCTTAAAAACAACTTGCCATAAAATATTTTATTTTTCTCACTATTATTCCCCCAAACTTCTTTCTTATCTTTCCCATCATCCACCCAGCAATCCTAGTAAGGAATCACAGGTTTGTTTTCAGTGCATCTTCATCAACCACCCGCTTCTCGATCCCCATACCACATCAGTCAAACCTCAGTTTCACCTCTGAAATATGTCAGTTGTCCTCATTCTCCCCTTTTCACCCCCCGTCTCTGCCTTGGCCCAGGCTTTCCTGGGCTGTCTCCAGATGAGTGTTTCTCAGATTTCTACGTGCTCCCAAATCACCTGCGGATGTTGTTAAAATGCATGTTCTGATTCCATGGGTGGGTGGGCCCAAGAATTCCCATTTCTAACAGATCCTTGGTGATACTGATGCTGCTGGTCCAGGAACCACACTTTGAATAATAAGATTTTAGGTTAATTTTATGGGCTGCCTGCAAGTCTTCCTTTCATGCCAACTAATCACCACATTGCTCTCACTATTCTGGGTAAGATTTTTGTCTGATTCTTTTTGCTACTGAATTACTCAGACGATAGGAACCACCCAGTCCTACGACAACTCATGCCCAGTTCCTGTCCATTCCTCAGACCACATTCTAAACCCTAACCCCACCCCACTTCCTTCTGCTCCTGAAACTTGCCTTTCCTTTTTCCAGGCCTTTGTACATTGCAGGTCTTTTGCCTAAAACATCCTTAATCTCTTTGCCTGTATTAACATTATGGAACAATGTGCTAAAACATATGCGGGAGCATAACCCATGGACACAGACACTAGTGTGGTGAAGGTCTGGGGTGGGCGGCAGGTGGGGGCTAGAAGGAGTCAATGGGGGAAAGGAGGCATCTGTAATACTTTTTTTAAAAATATATTTTATTGATTTTTTACAGAGAGGAAGAGAGAGGGATAGAGAGTTAGAAACATCGATGAGAGAGAAACATCGATCAGTTGCCTCTTGCACACCCCCTACGGGAGATGTGCCCGCAACCAAGGTACATGCCCTTGACCGGAATCGAACCTGGGACCCTTGAATCCACAGGCCGACGCTCTATCCATTGAGCCAAACCGGTTTCGGCAGTAATACTTTTAATAAATATAAATTTAAAATAGATAGATGATTGATAGATAGATAGATAGATAAAATGTATGCAGGGATTAAAATATAAACCAGTAATTTTACCATTAGCACAGAGGAAAAAATCATGGCATAATTCTCCCAGCAAGCCTGCTCTGCTTTTTCTACCCAAGATGGATATATAACTGTTTGTATGGGTTAACTTTCTATCATTCCCTCAGCACCAACCCCTAGCCCTAATAAAATTATCTGCACCTCACAGAATAGGATGTCTTCATATATTACTTTGCACATGCACGGGTAACAATAATATTCAGGGCTTATTATGAACTAAGTACTGTTCCATGTGTTTTCTGCGTAATACTTTTAACAATTCTTTAAGGCAAGTACTGTCATATACCCATTTTTCAGATGATGAACAAAGGCATTAAAGGTGACTTTGCACAGGAACACACAGTTTGTTCATGCCAGAGCCAAGTTTCAAGCCCAGAGAGTCTGATACAAGCATCTACCATCTTAACATTGCACCACCCTACTTCTATGATTACATGTCACTTCAGTTCTCAGATTGAACTATAATGAAATTGCTGATGTCTGATTCTTTCACGTCTAGAAAACAGCAGTCTCCCATGATTCAACTTTTTCAACAAATTAAGACCTATTTATGGGCAAAAGCCATATCTTTTTCTCCATAGAAATTTCCTGGATTTAGCACAGGTCTGGCACATATCTGACACTTAATTGGTCTTTGTTAAATGAAGCAAAGATAGTAGCTGCTCCATTTATTGAGGACTGAGCATATGCTGGACACCGTACCAGGTGTTTCATATATAATGTCATATCTAAACCTCATTATAAACCTGTATTGTGGACCCTATCATTTTTATAATACAAATGCTAACTTTATAGCCCAGTGGGGTTAATGCTCATGGACACGCAATCAATAATGCAGCAAACTAGTACCAAATACAGCCCTATCCTAAGAGACAAGTTCTCAGCCTTCAGTATCGAATGGTATAGGACCTTAAAAAATATCTTTTTCTTTTATCAAGTCTAACCTAATTTCTGGTTTTAAAAATCTTACATATTCTAGGAAAAAGACAAAGCTCTCTTTGTTAGCTTATTTTTCAAATTTTTAATTTTAAAAATTTGAAATGTACACAAAAATAAAGATAAGAGCATAGTAATCTCCCAACTTCAAAAATTATCAGAAATACACTATTCTTGACTTCAACTACCTCCCACACTTTATCACTGAACTATTTTAAAGCAAGTCCAATATATCATATTATTTCACCTGTATGTTCATCACCATGTATCTCTAATGTGCATCTTTAAATAGCCAAGGATCATTATCACACTTAACAAAATTAATAAATATCTAATCACATAGTCTACTATCCACTCTATGGTCAATTTTCCTTGATTTCAAAGAATGTCTTCTTAGAATGATGTTTTTGAATTAGGATCCTAGCAATGTCTACCCATTGGATTTGGTTGTTATTTATGTGGTTAAGTTTTTTTAATCTATAATGGTTCACTTCTCTTTTTTCTCTCATGCCATTTATTTGTTGAAGAACCAGTAGCTATATCTAGGGGCTTAATTAAATTCAGGTTCAATTATTTTTGGCAAAAATCTTCAGAGGTGGTGCTACATATGTCCTAAGGCACCTGTCAGGATGTACAAAATGTACAGTGGGCCTAAATTTAGTGACATTAAGATTGATCAGTGGGTTTAAGAACCGTTAGCCTGATCTATTAATATTCTGTGTTCCAAAAAATTTTATCAAAATAATTTTAGAAGTCATTAACTTCCAGTTTCAAGGGCCAATATTTTAGGAATTTTACAAATGATAAATTTTTCTAATTATATAATTCTTTTTGCATTTGCAAATTGGAATTTTTATTGATTTTCAGCTGCTTGTTGGCCTGCTCAGTAAATGGATCAGGATACATATACAAAGATGTCAAACACTACATTCAGTACTGGCATGGAGCCAGATAAAGGTCTCTAATCTTAGAAATTATTATTCAGATCAGGACAAATGAAAAAGTCCTCCATCAAATTATATTTGACATAGATCTCAAGTACCAGCAGGATACTTGGTTCTTTACAGAACATTTTGGCACTGCTTCAATAAACATTTATCCTGTTAAAACTATTATTTTGTGAACTTTCTTTTATGTATTATGGAAGAGATATTTGATGACATGATTGCTCAACATATCAGATTTGGATTTCTACACACAAAATAATAGAACCATAGTTAACAGGTCATTGTTGTGAAGAAAAACAAATAAAAAAAATTCTTCCCATTGCATTAACATAGCTTGTTCTACAAAAGATAGCCTTTTTTTTCATGCAGCTACATGATAAGCTGCTATGCTGGGCATTGTGTAAAATCATCATCTAAACATTTGCACAGAGCATCAGATAAAATAATTCATAGTATCAGGCAGGAGAACATACCTTATGAAAGTACATTATTAGTTCTTGTTTTCCTATTCATTGCCAAAGGAACTTGGGTCCCAAAAAAGAAACATACAAAGGAAACTTTAAGTGCTGAAAGTATTTGAGGAAATTAAAACCTGGCATCTTGGTTCAGGACCAATTATAGAGGACCGAGGTCTCTACCATCCTCAGGATATTTTTAGTAACTATGCACATAATCTGCTCTATTCTATTCACATGCACTTAGGGTCCTCATGATGAGTATCATTTTTAAAGCCATATGTTTTATCCATCTTTTGCATGGGTCATTGGAAAAATCCTTGCCCTACAATTCAGCAGAATTAACTCCTAATTTCCACACTCACACTGATTATCTCGTTTTAGAAAAATCCTTTCCTATAAATATAAAGAGATTGGACTAGGTGGTGTAAGGCCACTCCTGACTCGAACTGTATGATTTTATTAAGTGCTACACACACACACACACACACACACACACACACACACACACACAAACACACATACACCCCACACAATTGAAATTAGTCCAATGAACTAATGTCCAATACCATATGTTCTCCTTGGACTAAATTATTTAGATATAGCATGAACATCACACTGCATCCACATAGCCTCACTAGAAGCAAATATAGTACACCTCAGAGAAATGTACAGGCTTTAATCTAGAGGCACTGAATATCCAAGACAAAGAGAATAATAGAGTTTAAAAAGATTTGGTGCAAATCACAATATTTTATTACGTATTTGGTTTCATAATTTCACATTTTTCCTTTAAGTCATTAAAAACATGACAGATTAAAATGTCCCAGTTCAGAATAAAATAAAATATGCCCCTCCTTTGTCTCTAAATATGTCTGACTCATAGTAGCCCTATAGTTAGAGGTCTATTCTAAGGATAGTATATTAGGTACACATGTGTAGGTCATTGCAGCTTCTGCCCATGGCTTCTTGCACAAAGAAGTGCCCCACTCACAAGTCCCAGGCACAGCATTTACTCTAAGACCCCTGTCAGAGATGATCTGACCAGAGGTGGAAACATAAACCAAAGGCAAAAAGTTCAAACTTAGCAATTGATCTATGAAAGGACCAGATACTTAAAATAAAAATGGAACATGGCTTCTCAGGAAATAGTTTCTGGAAAACCCAAGTGAGTTTTAACATTTATTTGGGAGAGTTACAATCATAGTTGGAGTTAGAACCGTAAGAAGTAAGCTAAAAGTATGAGAGACCAGAGACAATCAGTAAAGAAACCAGTGAGGAGAGAAGGTATAATGGAGGTCAGAGGGAAGCAAAACTTCCATCAGGGAAGTCTATGTAAGGAGAGAAAAAGAAACCATCTAGTCAACAGAGGGGCATAGATTCTCACGATGTTCCCACTGAAATTCTGTGCCACATGAATCCTTACTCTAAATGCCATTTAGCTTGAAATAATATGAATAAGTGATGGGTCGCTAGCCATGCAACTGAAGTTAAGCAAAGGGTTTAGTTTAGGAACAATTTCATGGTAATACAAAAGAGGGATCACAGTGTGGTCACATAGAGAAGTTTCCAATGATTTCATAAGGTCAAGTGCCTGAGACATCAGGAGAAGAGATGCTGCCAAAGAATTAAAGAGAACAAAGCTCCTGGGCTGGTGTCTATGGGAGACTCTGCCACCACAATGCTGTGCTTCCTGGAAAACCAAAGTGGACAAGAAGGAAGCAATGAAGACCGGATTGTCTTCACAGTGGAAACCTTATCTGGCACTATCCCACCTAGTGAGGAATGGTCAAAGCCAGTGGAAATTTCAAGAGAAATGCTATGTTTTAAAGCACACAAGGAATTGTCCATCCCTTTTTTCCAAAGAAAAGAGTTCTGTAACAGTGAGATTTGTGGGAGAAGATTGAAGCAAAAGACATTTTTTTCTTCATTTATTTTGTGACCCTACAATTCACCAGGCTATGGTCTTAGAAATATAAACCCACTATAAAGCTGTTTTTCCCAAAATGCTGGTAAAATGTAACAGTGGGACAAAAAACAGTGTTAGCTTATTCCACAAAATATGTGATGGAAACACCTAACACATCAGTGGACCCAAAGCCCTTTAATCAGATTTAAACAGCAAATCTGATTCTACCCTTCAATTTTTCTGTTGGCTCATGCTCTCCTTGATGCTTTTGGCTTTCCAAATGCCAATAGCCTATATTGTATGCTTGCTTAAAAGCTGGGTATAAGACAAAAATTTCTGGCCATCTTCCTGAGAAATACTCTTGAGAGAGAGAGAGAAATGAATACTCTAATGACGGCAGAAGAATATCTTGCTTGTTTTGAAAGGAAACACCCAGGGTGACAGTGGGCTGGAATCTATCCATCTTCACTCTCCAGGTCTCTGGGGATGAACCTGAAAGCAGTGAGAATCATCAAGAGAAAAAATACACCAGGTCACATCTGCTTCGAGATACTGTTTTATAAGCCGGCGGTGATAGGCTGGGAAGAGCACTCAACAAAAGTTTCCTATTTTATCTCCACTGCTTGCTACCTCTGACCCAAAGTTTAAGGGGACTCTTGAAGTCCACTTTCTGGGAGGACACAATCCAGCAAATAACAGAAGATTCAATGACTGCTCAGGCCTTCCAGAACTGGCAACTGTAGTATCAAGTAAACAAGGAACAATGCAATCCTATGCCTCCTGCTCCTTCATTTATTTCCAGCAGAGACTGTTTCCCACTGTTTCTAAAGAGCATGGTCCTCCACACACTTTTTATCAGCATAGGCAGCAGTTGACTAGTTCTATCTAATGAGATTAAGAATGAAAATGGGCCACACTTCACCTGGATTGGGTTCTGGGATAAAAGAAAATCATCCTGTCTTAATGAATTTCCAGGCAACAACACATTCCAGTGATGTTTATCCTCTTCCCTCCTTGATATTCTCTTCCCATCAGGAATTTGGAGTTGACATTCAATCCAACGGGGAAGCCACCTTGTTTACTAACAGAGATGGCAGCCACTACCCCTTGATCTGAGAGATGCCTTCAACTACCAGTAGGTGTTGCCAACTTTCATTCCAGATGGCTGTTAAGCACCCACAAACAACAACCGACACAGCCTCTGGCAGCACTGGGAAGAGCTGTGAGCAACCAGAAAGCCAGCTAAGTCACATCTCTGCACCAGAGGAGTTCTATTTTTATTAACAGGGCCATTTAGAATAGGCATGAAATTAATTTATTGCTACACTGGTTTGAAATATTTACTTTTTTATTACTTTTGCAGTTGGCATGAATCTGTTTTGCTAGAAAAGATTAGGATGGGGAGCAGACAAGAAACAAGGAAAGACTACACAGCCCATCAGAGCGAGTATTTGGCAAGATTATTGGCATTCCTTCCCAAGGAGCAAGCAGTTAGGCACAGAACATGGGCCAAATCTCTGATTTCTTGTGCTCTGCGTGCAACAAGAAGAATAGAGGGGCTCTTATTTCCGTGCAATGGAAATGAGATGGACTTTCCCCCTTTCCTTTGCACAAGCTCTGACTAGCAGTGAGCAGATCTGGCATTACCTAACTGAGGAAGCATCATTTATTCATTGATTTTGAGGCTATTTGTTTTGCTCTTTTCATCGCTATGGCCCATCAATTTTTAGCTAAGCTCTCTGCAGAGTTTATAGTTCAGACAGGCCAGTTAACCCGGATCAGCAGCATTCCTACAGAATTTCTGTGGGCATTGCTAGGAGAGCACAGTGGCCTTGAACTCCAGGTAAAAAGATAAAGCATTTTCTGGTGAAGCTTGTTTCAATCTATGAGGGTAACTCCTGCACCCAACCAGAGTTACCCAAGGTAGTTTTACTTCTTTTGAAATCCTTTTCCTTTACACTAAGAAAGCAGCAAAAGACTCCAAGGACCTAAAGTTTAGGATGAGAGCCAACAGTTTTCTTTGCGGTGTGAGAGAGAGTTGGTTCCATTTTGACTTTTGAAAGCTTGACTAATCCTATTTTAGATTCAGAAGTCAGTGTTCTATCTGGCTTATGAAGTCAGAAGATTTAATCCAAATAAAAAGCAGAGATAGCTGTGTGATGGTTGGTTAGGATTCATAACTTGATTAAGTACCTCCTGGAGCCATTTCTAAAACATGATGCTGGAACTGTACTTATTTTCACTTTTAATAGCATTTATTTCTGCTTATATAGGTAATACAGACCATTTTTTAAAACTGGGAAATTCAGAAGAGCCAAAAGAAAAACATATAAATCCTTTATATTCTCAGAGATAACTAGAGGTGTAACTTTCCAGTCATTTAGAATATGCATACACACACTTTAGAATATGCATATATACACTTTTAAACAAAATTGGGCTCATTCTAAAAGTACAGTTTGTATATCATAAGCATTCCCAATTATGTCACATATTACCCTAATGTTACTCTATCAACTGTATTTATTCTTTCAATTAGTTTTAAAGTTTCCAGTTAACATTCTCAAGAGCTCAAAATATTAGTCATTAAAGAATATCTGTAAAAAAACACATTCAAGAAACTAAAGGTTTAAGGAAAAAGAAAAACTCATCATTTCACTCTCCTCAGAGCTGAACACAAAGTTATGGAAGCAAAATAAAGTAATTTCATCAATAACTTTAAGGAAATTAACCAACCTTTAAAAACCGTGTCCCCTTTTATGGAGACATCCTTTTGCTAGAGTGCTTTTGTTAACACTATTCATCTGCCTGGCTCAATTCGACTGAGTTCTGAGGACCAATCTTCCCCATCTAGCCAGCCGCTCCAGCCTTTTCTAAGAGGCTCTTTTATCTCCTGGGAAGAAGCTAAAGTATAATGGTTAAAAATAAAACGTTAATCTTGGTCAAGGTATTTAAACTTTGTATGCTTCTATTTCTTCATTTGTAAAATGGGGATAAGAATATTCCCTTCCTGATAAGATTGTTACAGGGATCATAAGTCAATGTATATCAAGCAATTAGAATGGTTCTTAGAACACTATACATTCCATAAATGCTAAATGTCATTTTCTCTCACTCTCATTTGGTCACTTCATCACATATTGTTTTTCTTTTTCTTGTTGTTTTGGTTTTTGTTTGTTTCTTGGCATTTATTTTGTTCTTCCATTTTTTTTGTAGTTTTCCTATTTTGGCACAACCCTCTTTTTAGGTAAATACCTCCATTTTTCCTTGCCTGGTGCTCTGCTCTCCATTTTCTTTCCCCTTTCTTCCTGTTGAGAACTCATGGGCTTTTACAAAATCTGATTATGTCCTCTGATAGTCTAAGGCTTTAGACTGCCAGGCGGGAGTTAGGGGAGCAGTCTAGCAGAGAAATCAGCCTCAAAGGATTCCCTCTGTGGATCTGTTTCTGACAACAAACTCCCTACATCACGTGACTCAACCCATTTTATAATCTTTGCTCATTTGTTTTCACCCTTGGGCTGAATGTCCTTGAGCGCAGAGGGCCTGTCTCTCAGGTGGTAGTTGAGCTGAAAATAAAATGCACACTACTCCATTTCCTGGTACACTATTTAAATACTGAAACCAGCCCAGAGGAGTGAGGAGAGAGAGAGAGAGAGAGAGAGAGAGAGAGAGAGAGAGAGAGAAACCTCCCTCATCTCCACGACAGAGTGTTAGAAGAAGAGGTGAGGAGACCCCACCATGCACATAAGAGCAATTTCCTACAAAACTAGCTCAGCAGTTGCGAGTGGTTCACCCTCACCAACCAAATCTCCTTGCTAGAATCATTTTTTCTCTTTTAGAGCCTCAGTACACCAAAGCACAAGGAAGCATCGAGTTACAAGTATCAGAGCGCAGATGAGTCCCTGTGTGTGCATCTGTGTATCCTACTGGGAGGGTATATAAGATTCCTGTAGTTGTAATTGGAGCTGCTGCCCTTCGGCTTAGAATTGCATTACTCGAAGAGCAGAGGGGTTGCTGTTGTACTTATGATCATTAATATTTCAATCCAGAGGGGACTGTTTCCTAAACCCTAGGAGAGCTAATGGAGGTTAGCCTGGCGAAGCGCAGCCCAAATGCCATAACCTGCAGCCAGATGTGGAATGAATAACAATGCGTGGAAGAAATAATAAAAAAGCAGATAAGGGGAGCAAGCTTCTCGTGTTAAACATCTTAGCAAATTGAGGTCTTGTTTAAGTACGTGGGAGCTAAATGCCAAAGAAAAGCCCCCTGACCTAAGCAGCTTGCTGAAAGTGGCTGCCTATAATTCAACAACTCTGCCTGGAAAGTTACACACAAAAGGCTGAGAAAAGCTGATCTAATAGATCAACTAATGGCCTGGAAGGAAGTTATAGAACCCAGACATCTCATCCCAGACTCCTCTCCCTCTCCCCCTTTCCATTCCCTCAGGGCTCCATAGCCTTGGAAAAGGAATTTAACTTACACACCACAGAAAGGGTAATACATGTTTGTCAACAAGCTACCACTGGAGGGCACAACCAAAATAATACGGGTCCAAGTAAGGGGCGCTTCCAAAATGAGAGCAGCTCTGTGACCACAAGGTATACATACTCCCATCAAATACAGTCACATATCAGATCACCTTTCTTCTAGAATTAAGAGTGTGTTTTTTAGAGAGTCAGCGTTCAGCTTCTCTGGTTTTCAAATGTCAGCAGTCTTTGAAGTATCTACTGCCCAGGAGTAAAGCAAGTCTGTGACAATCTCTAGTTTCATCAAATGAGAAGATTGGGTCTGAGAAATCAAACTTTACAACTTGTAATCCTTTGATAATAATAACCATCTACAGATGCTGTTATTTTTTTTTTGTATGACCTGACTGACTATATGTATACAGAAGTTAAGTGAGTGTTAACATGTTCAGAAATGAGATATGTTAACCTTTCGAGCAGAATCTTGTTTTGTAGCTGAGGCATCTAAATTAAATGAAAATGAGCCCTTCTCTGTTTTCTTAATAAATAATGAATGTGTAAAGGAAAGATGGCAAATGTGGGACTCTTCATTACCATTTTTTCTTTCATGAAAGACATGGGGCAAATCATCAATCCTGGCGATCTTTCATGTCAGGCTGATTGTGATTCCAGAAAACCCGCAACCACTACAAATGGGTCAGAGTCAGCAAGCAAGTTGAGAACTGGCCCAGAATGCCATGCCCACTTCAATCTGGTGACATCATGTATTCATTGAAATGTCTGAGTTTCTATGACTGAAGTCTATGTCTCTGGAGAGTTACCTGGAGGAAGAATATGAGATAACATGTACAGACCTAAATTGATAGGGGCTACACATCTCTGCTTAGGTACAGACCCAGCCCAAGCTCTGTAAAAACACTGAATAGATTAATTACATCTAAATGAGGGGAAAAACCACTCATGCACCTATGGACTTAACTGCTGAAAGTTTTAGGAAGCTTGGCTAAGAGACAAAAATTAGTTCTCTCAACATAAGTCAATCACTATGTCTTGAGGAATTAGGAAGAAAATAGGAATCATAAGCATTTATATTTTTATTAAGTTGGGGAATCCAAATAATGAGTTTTGTCTGGTTGTGAGTTTTAATGAAAACATGTAAGATAAAAACACGGCTTGATCATCTAAGGGGAATTATAAATACTGACCCAAGCCACAAAGGAGGTGACAGGAGAAAGAAAATACACGGTATTTAACCAAATGAAAAAATTTTAATGTATGTATTGATGGTCTAAAATTATTGGTATGTGATCAATTTTCCAATTTTTTTTCTTTTCCCAGTGGTTCACTCAACTTCCAGAAACAAAACATAACAACAACAAAAAACTATAGCAAACTAGAGAATCAACACAAAGGATGGCAGTCATTACTGAAATAATTAAAAGGAAAATCAAGCAATAGAGCTAGGCAGTTCAAACAATCAATTCTAACTATCAAATAACTTGAATTCTGCTGTAGGCTGATGAAACTTAATAAAAAAAATATCAAAGAGAAATGAAAAAAATTTTTAAATATCAGTAACAGTCACATAAAAGGTTTGGATTCAGAGGTAACTAGGACATGTAAGAATCCAGCTTAGCCATCATCAAAGTTTTGAAGAAGTGAACCTACCACTAAGAAAAGTTCTCAAGAACAAAGAAAGAGATTAAACTAGAAGCAGTTAATATAAGTATTGCAAATAGTAACCAAGTTTTATTGGCTCTCCTGTCTCCCAGACATTAAAAATAAAAAGATAAAATCAAAAGCCTATTTTGCACTTAACCCCTCATTAACCTTCCCTCTTAAATTTCAGCTGCTCTAGAAATCTAGAAGGATGACAGATGGTCATTCGAGAAAAGTACTCTGGAAGAATGACCAATTCCACATCCATAACATACAGAAGCTCCCGCCTCCCCAAAAGACACGTTCATGTTTGTTCTTAAAAACAAAAAACCCATAAAATTCTGCCTCATGAAAGCTGATAATACAGAAACCCATCCAAAACCTAAGTCATTATAAGAATTTAAAATTAAAGTGTTGCTCAGGTGTAAATTTCAAATGAAAATCTCTCCCAGATTTTATTAAGAAAATAGCAAATTAGGGAAGGCAGGAGTGAAAGGATAATAACAAGCACTTTTTGAAGCACTTTGAGCCTTTTTTTATGATAGGACTGGGTGTGGTGGGGCAGGGAGGTTACTAGTCTACACAGAAGGGAGTAAGTGCATTAGAAGCTGGGAATGAACTGGGAAGAACTGGTCAGAAAGAAAAGAAGCAATTGCCTGGATTAATTTTCTGTATCCCTTCACTTGTTACTAAATCTGCAGGATGCTTTCACACAAAGAAGGAAAATATGGAGCCTCGCATGCTATTGAATACTGAAACATAGCTGGGCCATTTATGTAGCCACGTGTAAGCAATTTGGTATATGGATTTCTTTGGGGATTTGTCCTGCCTTGAGAGGGTAACAGCTACTTGAGAAGGAAATGTTTATAGTGCGCCAGTTCTGTGCAACACTCAGAATACCTTTAAAGGAAATAACACCGATGAAAACCTATTACTGCTGAATACATTACACACAGTACATTATTTTGTCCTCCCAACCCTTAAAGGTCATTAGTACTGTTCTTCAAACCAGGAAACTGGGCCCTGGGGGAGGGGTCAGTAATTTATACAAGATGCTAACGATTGCAAAATAGTAACTGGGATTTTTGACCAAGCCACAGGTACCCAGTGAACCATGCATGCCTCTTTTTGATGGTTTTAAAGGAAGAAGTTAACTGATCTTGTAAGATATTTGAGAGTAAGCTTGCCTTAAGAAAAGGGGAACTAATTACATTTTTAAACATTTAAAAGTTTACAATGTTTTAAGACTGATGAAAGTAAAGGCTATACACACACATAATCATGCTGTGTTATAATCAGAGGCTTCAAGTACCCAAGGAGCACATGGACCCAAACCCAGTTCTTTTCCGTTTTGTTTTTCTATTAAGTCTAGTTTAATACAAAAGTCCTCCCACCCCACTCTTCCAAATCCAGGTTCTTAGGCCCTGGACTAGTGACTGCTGGTACTTCTTTGGTCTCTGTGCTTCATTGCAATGTCTCACTCAAAAGTTAACAACAGGAGAGAGGAAAGTGTGAGTTATAAGGTTAGACCACTTGGATTAACACCCTGTCTTTGCTGTTTACTAGTTGTCACTTTGAACAAACTACATCCCCTTCTCAGTTTCTTCATCTGTAAAATGGTAATGATAAGAAATGTCCAACATAATTTGTGAGAATCAAATGAGCAATCATGTATAAACTTTTTAGCCTACTGCTCGATACAGAGTAACAAATAAATAAATTTTAGCTATTATCATTAATATTGAGAAGAGTTCTCTATCAAGGGGACCCTGCCTCTTTATGTAATGTGACTGTGTAGTTTCATTAGTAAAGCAGTAGTTGGCAGGCTGTATTTTCCAAATACGGTCAAAATAATATCTCCCATCACATGTGGGCTTCGAAAATATGACCATGCCACACCCCCATGGAGAGGTCGAATTTGTTTCTGATAAAGTAAGGCTACACCAGTTCCAGACGTAGCCCTTAACTGGCATGTTAGCTTTAATTCCTGCCTTTTGGAACACTCTCTCTTAGAATTCATCCAGCATCTTGTAAGGAAGCACAAGTAACCTTGTGGAGGTACTCACATGGAGTGAAACCAAGGCTCCCAGCCAACACTTGCAGCTGAACTCTCATCAAGAACCACAGCCAACTTGCCTACCAGATGAGTAAACAATCCAGGAAATAGATCCTCCAGGCCTACCAAAGAGAGCCCAGCTAATTCCATTTGGAACAGCGTTAAGCAGTCTCTTTGAAACCTTAACTAAATGGCAGATTATCATTGTCAAGTCACAACATTTTGGCATCATTTCTTATGTGGCAGTAGATTCCCAGAACAAAGCATTTCATGTAATCACTCTTCCCCCACCTCCCATTTTTCAGAAATATATTTTTATATTAAGATTTATAACCATAACATGTGCTTAATGCCTGCTATTTGCCAATCATTGTTCTATCCTGGATGGAGGGAGGAGGAAAGAATTCACTGCATAAGTAAACATGTTTCTGCTCTCAGGCAGCAATAGTACAGTTGGGGAGAAGGACTGCCCCTGTGTAGAAGTAACCAAGTACATAGTTACCAAATACCTAACTCCGGTGTAGGTGTTTCAGACTAGAGCAGCCTAAACCAGGCCCATTTGTTCTAAATAGAGATGAAAGGCTAAGCAGTGAGTACATAGCCAAGGCTAGCTCAGTTATGAGATGCTTCCCCCAAGAGTCAGATTTAAGGCAGATTTTTTAACAAAACAAAGTAAATATACAAATGGCAGACAGAGGATATATTCTGTACATTAGAAATGGTGTATGCAAACGTTCAAGACTAGTGATGAACAAACAGTCATAGACAAGACCTGTGAAGGAGACTGCCTAAATTTTAGCAGGGGGTCCTTGCCAAGAAGAACAAAGAAGTGAGGTTGGGGAGGTTGGAACAAGGGGTCAACAAATGTCTATTCAAAGCTTTTACAACCTGGTGTGCTTTGGCCTTGGAAAAGTTTTCCTTTTCTCCTTTCAGACAGAAGCCTTCTCTCCAGCCCTCAAAGACAAGCAGGCTGAACAGTGACTTAGGTGCTTCTGTCACATAATGCTTGCTCTCTTTACAAACCGACTTGCTGTGTTTTACTCAGCAGTCCGTGTCATCTCTTTTGTGGAATCAGGATTTCTCAAAATCTGGTCATATCTTCTGCCTGGTGTCTTCTGTCAGAGGTGTCTAAGCGATTCCTTACACATCCATCAAAGAGACAGACTTCAAAATGGGAACTAAAAGCAAAGTGACCATATCAATAAGAGCTGCTCTGAGTTGATTCACAAATGCAGCCCCCAACGGAGTGCTGAGCAGAAAATAACTCCCACTGGACTTCAGTCTATCAGTGTGTGTCGGCCTTCCCCAAGCTGTGGGCTGTGTTCACTCCTGACCATTCACATCAGCATATGTGGGTTACATGCTATCTTTTCATTCAGTGCCTTTTATTGAGGACCTATGCTTTATCAGAAACAAAGCCAAACTGTAGGGTCCTACTGCCCTGCTACCCAAGAGCTATCCTTCCCCACTGTCCCACTTGGCAGAAAGTGGCATCTAGATATGTCCTGAATCAAAGAGGACTTAAAACCCATATAAATCAGAAAATCACCAGTAAATCAAATATCAACAGTTTTGGATTCTCCTCTGGAATTCTGATGGAATCGAGTAAAATTTTAAACTGCAATGAGAAAAGTTGAAGCATTACTATTTCTCTCTTTTTAAAAAATTCTTAAAATCTTCCTTAACTTGCTGTTACAAACCCTATTGTTCTGGTGACCAGACAGAGCCTTTATAGGGGATGGGAGAATTTCAAATTGAAAAAGCTAAAGAATCCAGAAAATAGATCAGCCATGTTCTGGGTACAGTATCTTTTTTTAATATATATATTTTTTATTGATTTCAGAGAGGAAGGGAGAGGGAGAGATAGAACCATCAATGATAAGAGGAATTCATTGATTGGCTGCCTCCTACATGCCCCCCTCTTGGATTGAGCACACAACTTGAGCATGTGCCCCAACCAGGAATTGAACCATGACCTCCTGGTTCACAGGTCGACGCTCAACCACTGAGCTACGTGGGACTACAGTATTTTTAATATCAAAGCAGATATTTCTAGAACCTCTTTTCTTCCCAAATACTACTTTGCTTTTCCTGAATTCTGAGATTGAAACGGGATGTGGAAGTATGGAGAAAAATGTAAATAACATATGCTAATTGGATCAGAACCTTTCTACTTTAAGGGTATTTATGGATCACAATTCAGGGTGCTGAGGACTGCCACTCACCTACCTACCCACATACACGCAAGCACATGTGCAACCTCATAAGCACAACAGCCTCAGCCTCTAAGCCAAAAAGCACCAATGGGCTCATCCTGATGAATGTGAGCTGATGCCACACCTTTTGGTCGACCTTTCTTTTCCACTGATGAGTACATCATCTTCAGGGTTGAATCACATATGTCTCATTAGACTGAAAGACTGCCCCTGGCTATTGCTGTATTTTTAGACAACTTCAGTATCATCCTAAATACCAGAAGACTAGCACCTAAACAAGGACCCTATGCAAGCATGTACATATCCTTTTTTCTTTCTTTTTTTAAAATATATTTTATTGATTTATTACAGTGAGGAAGAGAGAGGGATAGAGAGCCAGAAACATCGATGAGAGAGAAACAATGACCAGCTGCCTCTTGCACACCCCCTACTGGGGATGTGCCCACAACCAAGGCACATGCCCTTGACCGGAACCGAACCTGGGACCTTTCAGTCCACAGGCCGACGCTCTATCCACTGAGCCAAACCGGTTTTGGCCTTTTTTCTTTCTTTTATTCTCTTCCTTCATGTCATAAGCTCCCGGGATCCCACATCTTGTTGGGACCAAGATTTTAGCTCTTAACAAACTTAGCTCCCACCCTGACCTCCTTGGGTATCTCTTAAAGCTTTATGTATTTAAACCACACCCTGGCTATTAATACGATCTTTTCAGTTCTCTAGCAATTTAATACTAAATTCCACACTTAAACAAAAAATTGCTTCTAAAAAGTGTGCTTGGAAATAGAGTTGAAAATTTTCCCCATTGCCATGGGAAATGCCAATACTAATCAGAGAAGCGTGATGATATGGAATTAATAACATGTCTTAACGGGGGGTGACCTATAGGCTTCACAGTCTTTATCAAACAGAATGGATGATTAAGATGATCATGACTCAAGAGAGTTGATTCCTTTCTTTGAACATGCTAGTCTGGTGGTTCTTGATGATTCATTAAATCCATGGAGATGGGCTAGTTAAAGACTGACAGACAAAGAGAATATTGGGTGGACAGATCAACTGTCAGCTGGACTGCTACATATAGTTGTTCCTCGGTATCTGAGGGGAATTGGCTCCAGAAACCCTTGGATACCCAAAACATTGGATGCTCAAGTCCCTTCTATAAAATGGCATAGTATTTGCATGTAACATATGCACATCTTCCCATATACTTTAAATCATCTCTAGATTATTTATAACACCTAATGCAATGTAAATGCTATGTAAATAATGGCATGTTGTATTGTTTAAGGAATATTGACAAGAAAACAAAAACTCTGTACACTTTCAGCACAGATGCAACCATCACAGGCCGGATGATGTGGTACACATCAGCAACAACGTGACATTTTCCCCCCATATTTTTTATCTGCAGTTGATTGAATCTGCAGATGTATACCTGTGGATACAGAGGGCTAACCGTATATGCTAAATTTCCACCCTGAGAAACTCTGCTGAGCAGCCCCTCTATCCCTTTAATACCTATCCTGGATTAGGGTTAAAATCTGTTTCATAGTCATGATACAGGCCCAGGCTTCAAGCCAAGGCTATGCCAAATAATATTTAATCCAACAAGCAGTTATTTAGCAATAACCAAGTACCAGGCAATTTCAGCCTCAGCATTTAAGTATAGAAAATTATTAGATTGTTTCTGTTTTTCTAATATAATAAGCAAAAAGAGCCCAACATCTCTTTCAGGAAAAATAAAGTGAATCAGTGTATAAAACACTGCCAAATTTCCAAACATTTGGGATGTTATCTTTTCAAACTCCACTGAGGGGGTAACTAATTTGTCTACTGGAATCCACTTTCCATTCAATGCATTAAAGGTAGAGAAATAGATTTGTTTGTCCATCTCTGCCTTTTTCTTTTTCAGCCAAACAGAGTCTGAACAATTTACAATGGCATCTTCACTAAAATGGTCTTTCTATCTCTAGTCATTTTTGACAGAAGTGTTCATTTGAGGGGGATTTTGTGCACGCGTGTTTTTCCCCCCTGTCCTGTTGTGCAGTTGCATTTAGCTTTTGTGAAAATGGCTGCCAGAGTTCTTAAATGGACCTGGGGGCTATTACTTTTCAACACACTTTACACGTGAGCATTAATACCTGCATCTTTAAAAAAGAACAGAGTAAACATTTATTTTCTCCAATCTGATTTGCTTAAAAGGTCTTGCATATATCCCGAAATGTAATCTCCTAAGCAGTTTTCAATTAAGGGTGGGTGAATGGTGACATTGAAGTAATCATGGAAATAAATACAATGCAGTAATCATGCAAAAATGAAAAACAAAACAAATTGATTTTTTTTTCTCTATGCACTCACATCCAATCAGAAAACTTGGCAGTACACAGGATATTTTTAAATCAGGGAACTGATTGCCCATTGTAGAAAGAAACCAGTTTAAGAAAACATAACCCTATACTCTACAAAGTTAATGTTATTCAAAATGCTGAAGCTAGAAAGATGGTACCCATATTACCTGATATTTTCACCATTTATGCACCCAGGGGCAGACATGTTTATCATTCACCTTGACGGCCGATTGCTGTGCTAATGCCATTTAAAACTAGATGGGAGAAAATTATATTTTCCTAAGGACTTGACTGATTCTTTTCTTTAAAGAACAGAAAAAAAAATAAAGATAGCCATTTTGAGTCAAACAAAGTGCTACATAGAAACCTCTGGGCATGAATCGCATCAGGCCTCTGTAATTTTTGCTTGCTATCGGTTATTGCTGGGATAATTGCATAGGAACACTATTTGTGTAATTGTCAGCAGTCATACTCCTGGACCAAGGACCAAGGCCTCCTGCAGATTTCTACAAATCATTACTCTCCTTACAGTTTGTGCTTGCTTTCTTTCTCTCTTTCTGAAGACCACTGGAGTTAAACTAAATGGAATTATTGTTCTCAGGCTTTGGAAGAATCACATTAATTTCTGAGAAGTACAGACAAATTTTGCAGCTAAGCAAACTGTGTTCTTTGTTGAAGAAAAAGAAACACCAGAGGGTTAAAGGGGAAATGCTCAAAGAAAATGCACATCTTCAAAGTTGTAGATTTACTTGAACAAATTGAAAGCTAATTTGGGGAACAGGTTCAAAGAAACCATGAGACCGTTTAACTGATAAGGGATGGACATGGGGGAAAGACAGCTGACAATGTTTGCACATCTCTGTTTTCTTGCTCATTCGTTTTCTCTTCCAAGTTGTCATAATGCATTAAAGGAATGCAATGCAATGGATTATACACTTGGAGTAGTAAAAAAGGCTCAGGAATATATGTATACTAGTATATACAGAATGGTTTTCCCTTCTTCCAAAGTCCTAAACAGTAATTCTGCCCTACATAACATATTATAAACACATTATTTGTGCTTACTAAATCTTTCCACATATTTCATAAAAAATAGTCTTGGTGAGCACTGGTAAAGAAAAAATTTTAAACTCCTGTGTAGTAATGTGATTGGTACTTATATGTTTTGCTTTCAACAAGTTTGTCAGATTTTCCAACATTTGGTTCATAACATACAATAGCAAATACTTTTTCAATATTTTAGATCTTAGACAAAGATGCAAATGGGCATTTCATTTGCAAAGAAGAAACAGAGATGACATATATTTAAGAAATGGTAATTGAATAGGATATGATGGTTTGCCTATCAAATTAATTAAACAATCTTAATGATAATGCCCCAGATTTAAATATAGAAAATTATTTAGGAAGATGAGGATTTGGTGAAACAAACATCCTTTAATATAGCTGATAGAACAATAAAAAATCAGTAAGAAATTTCTGTAAAAAATTATAATACATATTATAGATTTTATAGTAAACTTGTATGGTCTTTGAAAATGAAAGTTTACCCTACAGATGGCTATACTAAAATAATTTAAAAATTCAGACAATAAAAAAAGACTTGGTATTTAAAATAACAAACATCCGTAAACAATATAATCACCCAACAATAGGAGCATATTGAATACATTATGGTACAATGTACAATGAGTTATTATTCACTCATTCAACAGTGTTTTCAAATTCAAAAAATATGTAATGATCTGGAGAAATATTCACATAAAGTAAAATACAATATTCAAAATTGTAGATGCACGTGACCCCAAAGTTGTTGTGTCTATAAATATGCATAGGAACAATGTTAAGTGATAATTTCTGAATAATGGGATTATAAATTATTTTTATTTTCCAATCTGTGTTGGTATTTTAGTTTGTTTGCATACAATATATCTACTTAAGAGCCCTTGTTTCTGATATAAATGAATACTATACTTTCAAAATCAAGAAAATGCAGAAGCACTACGCTTCCCAATAAGACTAGAGAAGAATTTGTGGGATTGATCATGTGTCTGCCTCTGAAAAAATATTTCAGGGATTAAAAATGTGGGCTAACTCTATAATATGGATGCTTGGAAGCATTGGAACAGTAAGGTCCTCTTGGAATGCCATTTTAAAATATATAATTAATCTTGTTTTAAGTTGAGGTGGCAATGAAGTTATTACCTAACCATGAGCCAGATCCCTGCAACCTTCCTTTCGCCCCCAAGCACTTCATGTTCTGTCACTTCCCTCTGGAGTCACTAATTGCCTCCAGGTTATTTCTATCCCCTACAGCCACCAGTGACTGTCACTGCAAGACACATTCTCTAGTGACTTTAGCTAAGAAACAGAGTCAGTCAGAGGCTCATACTTATTCCTGCTCTCACTACTGTCTTCAGATTTCCTCAGGCAAGTTTTATAACCACCTCTAAGCTGGTTCTCCTAGTTCAACATTGGGTTGCATTTCTTATCGTGTTCTTCCTCACTGAAAAATCAAAATAAGACATAAATATCACCAGATCCCAGCTCGCATTCTATGGTTTCAATGTCACTATTCAGTGCTTAGTGTGGCTCTCTGCTTTAGGAAAACTGATGTAATTAAGGAGAACTGTGAGAAATTATAGCAGTTTAGTGGTTACAACCACAAACCCAAACTGGACTTCCTGGATGTCAATCCAGCTCTATCACTCACTGCTATAGAAACTTGGGTCAATGATAGTCTCTCTGTGCTTCTATTTCCTCTGCTGTAAACAGATTGAATGAGTTAGTTAACATATATACAGCACTTAAAACCATTTCTGGTATGGAGAAGGGTTAGCAATTATTATTAGAAAGCAATGTGTCTTTTCTTTTTCTAAGGCTATAAATATGTTTACAAAACTTCTTGGGCCAAAAAGTATAGATTATACATTTATAAACAGTTATTGTAAATAAAGGGTGAAAAAAAAAACCCCAGTCTATTGAGTTAGACTTTGAGGTAACTTACTTAAAACAGGAAAACATACTAGAGTTGTTTTATACTTAGTTTTTACTACTGACAGAGGCTCATTATATAGGTTTGCTATTCAGTATACTTACTCAGAATGGAGCCTGGATAAATGAGGATCCCCATGTTGTTTTGCAAGTGTTTATATCTGTTTGTGATGTGCAACTACAGGAACAGGTTTTAAATAATTACTTTTCATTTTGTCTCACGTCAGCCACACGTTAGCTCAGCACAATTTAATGGAGAAGCACATAGTCTTTTGCACTTAATGAGGCTGTATTTGATAAGAGACTCTGGTGGGATCTAGAATCATAAGGGTAATGAAATCCAAGGTTTGGATTCTTGGTTCATTAGGCAACAAGACTGGCTCTTCAATATCCTAGTTTCCAAAGAGAAAGAAAGAGGCCAACTTGTTGATTTTTTTTCATTTGGTATTTAATATGCTATAGAATTAATGGGCTTTTATCTTTCCATTTTAAACAAAAGAGTTTCACAACACCTTTGACTTCAAAATAATTTTTTACAAGTGTGATATATAGCAATCCAAGGCTAATCCTAACTATATTTTAACTGCTCAGGGACACACATATAATGTGTTTGCCCATGTCAAGAGGCAGTTAGTGTCAAAGATGAGATCAAGTATAGCAATTGTTAGTCTTCACTGAGCATCACAATATTAATTCATGCAATCCTCAAAGCAGTCCCATTTAACAGATGATGAAACTGTGATGGCACAATAGGATGAAGTGACTGGCTAAAGGTCACACAGTAAGAAGGGAGCCCAGGAACTCCAACTCCAGAAACCACACTCAACAATACTGACCCTAGTGAACTGTTATGGAAAGTCCTTCTCATGTCACGGACAGCATCAGAGGCATATGCGGATACGGTCTGAGTGGAAAACCATCAGGCAACATAAACATCCCTCTTTCTATCTCCCAGCATTTATACAACCACTCAATAGCCTTCTTAAGAACTCACAAGTCAACTATGTCAGAGAGTTCTTTTATCTGGGAAATAACAGCCCGATAGCTAGACTTTATTTTGAATTCCTTTTAAGAGAAAATGGGCCTTATGCACATGGAAATATTCTTGGAGAGAAATCATTACTGTACAGCTTGCTCCCTGAACTTCGGGCAATGCTAAGCATGGTACCTAAGCAAAAAAGGATTATACCAGAAGTATTGCTCATTGAGGCATATAGCAAAGTCTATTAACAGGAAACTTGCTTTTGAATATGAATATCATTTTATTAAGTTATATGACTTCAAAAGTGTTGCTAAATTCCACATCTAAAATGCTGGGAGAATTAAATGTATACCTTTTCTATTCATTCATTCATTCATTGTGTATCTATTTGGTGCAGCTGCAAGGTGTCTGTCACCGAGCTTGGTATAGGCAGAATTGAGTTTATTGAGAAGCTAATGCAACTTGAGCTTCAGGGCCCCCCCACTCACTGGGGCTCCTTCAAGGGAAGGACCAGCAGAGGAGGACAACAATGTGTTCTCATAATCATAGGCTTTTTTAAAAATTTGCAAGAGAAGCTACTTTAACTGTAATCAATTAAGGCCACTATCTCTTTCTCTCAGATTCCCCTTTCACACTTCCTCCCCTTGTGACTGTGGCTTTGGAGTGACTGAAGGATTTTTGGCATCCACCTAAGGCGAAATTGAGTTGTAAGTAGTTACATTTAGTCAGACCATCATGGGATATATTTATGTGGCTCACAGTCACTTCCATGTACACCTAAGCTATTGCTAACTATCTCAGTTTAGGAGGGTGTCCAGGAGTACTCCTACTTCCCAGCATGCTCAGTCATCTACAGTGATCACACAGAAGTCCAGGGCCAAGGTCACTTTGCAACATGAAAATGATCTGTAGCCTCTGGCACCAGAAGTACATGTGTAAAAGGTAAAGAGACACAAGGTTTGGAATGTATAGAGCCATATATTATTATTATTATTATTATTATTATTATTATTATTATTATCTGAAATAGAAATGTCTGCTAGATGGTCTAATACTTCAAGCTCTCAATAGCAGACATTAGTTGATAGTTCACTAAAACCTAATAAGCTGATGGTAAGGGATGAAAAGGGATGAAGGGTCACTGGGAAATGAATGGGCAGGAAAGTAAGTGAGCAAAAGACAAAAATGTTTTCCCTGAGTTGTGGCTCCTGCTACCTAAGTTAGAAGTTAGAGAACCTTTTTCTTTTTTAAAATATACTTTTTTTTTAAATTTATTTCAGAGAGGAAGGGAGAGGGAGAGAGAGATAGAAACATCAATGAGAAAGGATCATTGATTGGTTACCTCCTGCACGCCCCCTACTGGGGATCGAGCCCGCAACCTGGGCCTGTGCCTTGAGCAAGAATCGACGGTGACCTCCTGGTTCATAGGTCAATGCTCAACCACTGAGGAACACCAGCCAGGCTAGAGAACTTTCAATGAGTATCAGAATTATCTGGAAATTTTGTTATGACATTTTATTTCTAAGCTCTATCCCAGACCTGCGGACACAATATCTGGTTGGGAAACCAGGATGTATGCATTTTTAAAAATGTACGGTGATTCTAAGGTAGGTAGTCCATAGATCACACCTTGCTCTAAGGAGACAAATTTCTAAGAAAGCGAATCCAATGAATTCAGCTGGGATATCCACAGATACTTGACTAGAGACCTGACAACCAACAGTCCACCAATAAAGAATACCCCTGTCTTGTTTCAATAATGATCTAATGGAACCTATGTTTTCCATGTCTGCAATTTCCTTTTTCAAACTCAACTGTTCTACGGCATGAGTAGGAGGAACTTACATTAACATACTCAATTTTTTAAAATCCTCACCAAGGATATGTTTTTATTGATTTGAGAGAGAGAGAGAGACAGGGAGAAGAAGAGAGGGAGAGGGAGAAGGAGAGGGAGAGGGAGAAGGAGGGAGAGGGAGAGAGAGAGAGAGAGAGAGAGAGAGAGAGAGAGAGATGTGAGAGAGGAACATCGATTAGTTGCCTCCCGTAGGAGTCCCTGTCAGGGGGTTGAACCCCCAACCTGGGCATTGCCCTAAATAGGAATCGAACTAGTGATCCTTCAGTATATGGCATGATGCTTCAAACACTGAGCCACACTGGCCAAGGCTAATGTACTCAATTTTGTAAAGGAAGGAACAACAACTCCAGGAATGTTTGTCTGAGTATTCTTTGAAAGGCTAACGGTGTAGATTTTCTTGGCACTTACACATCTAAATCATTACCCCAAAGTGCACAGTCATAATATATACAAAAAAAGAAATTTCTTCTTTACACACTGATTCAAGAACAAGCTTACAAGGTATGCAGATCGTTACTATTTTAATTAGCTTGCATCAAAAGATCCCCGACCTTTTGTTGTAATCGTTAGGGTGAAATCAGAAGTGCAACAGCTGGGCTCCCTACACACACTGAGCATTTAGCCTACATACGAAAAGGTGACTTTTTTTGCTCATCAACATAATTAAAAGCAGATATTGATGGCCCGTGTCAGACTTTGGCCAGGAGCTAACTTGTATGAGAACTTGATGTAATTGTATTAAGAATTGACAATGCATAGTTGCCATGGATTGAATAAGAAAAATGATATCAATAATGCAAATGTGCATTCTCTATTGCATGTTAATAAGCTAATTAGAGTCCAAGCAGTTGATATTTATAATTTCTATATTTTGCTTATGAAAATCATCAATATTATAAACACTGAGCATTATTTTCTTTAAGTGTTAAACCACCAATGGACCTAATTGAGCAGAATATTGCTAAGATCAAATACAAAATTCTGTTTTAGCCATAGAAGAAGAAAATAATTTGTAGGTTATATTTTATTTTATTCTAATTAGAAACATTGTGTATGAGGCCTCTATATGCATATGTTCTCTAAGTAAAACCCTGTGTTCAACTCTGGAAGAGGACAGTTTTTCCTGAGGAAGTTTACATTGTCACACGGGTCATTCCTCTAGTGATTTTTTTCTCCTTTCTGCTGAACAATACTTTATTCTGAGCAATATAAATAATAGAAATTTGTGCTGTAAATGTGCAATACAGGTATGAACAAGATCACCTGGCCCAACTCCATCATTAACTATTAAATAAAAATGTGTCCAAGATCAGAGTGTCCTTGTGACAGAGCAGGGACTAAAACTCAACTTTGCATGCCCCGCATGCTGCTTCTATTTCACAAGCTACTCTCTGGGATAAAACTTGTCTTAAATAACATTTCTCTTCCTTTATTTCGGACCCATATGTACACTAAAGATATATTCTCTTGCAGCTGTTTGCTCATCTGTTAAACTTCAGTACACATTTCCTGTGAGAGCAAAAAGATGCTGTTTCCTTCAGCACAAAAGCAAAGATGGGCAGTTATTCATTAAGAAATTATTCCGTTAAGGTCAAGCTTGACAAAAGTGGTCAGATTCGTTTCCCTAAGATTCAACATTCAAGGAAAGGGGACTGGGAAGGATAAGGCACACTGCATACTCAAAGGATTATACGTATTTACATTTTCCAAAGGGTGTATCTACATAATTTTTCTTGACTTTTAAAAAATTCACAAGATAAATGCTTCATATCTAGCATGTACATACATTGGTTAATGGATGAAAACCACTCTTCATACCATAATATAATGTTCCACTTAAAGAAATAATAAACATTGTGGTACTGAGTAATAAAAAGGAGCATAATAAAAATTCATTAAATAAAAAAGCCATAAAAATTCATCTAAATCACACCATCATATGCCTTAGTACATTCTACTTTATGACATCGTAATGTCACCATCCTTTTGTTTACAACATATGGGTAAGGTGTCTTCAGATAGTGATTGCTTCAAACTCAGAGCATCCTCCCCTGCACAAATCTCTGTCTTGAAAAGGTCTTGAAAGGCCCTTTATGAGTCTTTCCAAGAATCTATGTGTTTGTATAAAGCAGAGGTCTCACCTGGGAGTGATTTTGTTCCTCAGGGGACATTTGACAATCTCTAAAGACATATATTTATTGGCCAAACTGGGGTGCTACTGGCAACCAGTGATTAGAGGCTAGGGATCCTGCTAACATGTCTACAATTCATAAGACAGGCCCACAACAAGAAATTATCTGGCCCAATACTATCCGGACGAAATAAGTAAAAGCCAACAGCTGCTATGAGTTCTTTCAGAGAGACAGGAAGTTTTTAGTCACTTAACTTATTGAGAACTGTGTGTTTAAATCATATCACTTGCATCACTACCCAGAGTTACCAGGCAAATTTCTTAGTAAGAGCCAACATGTACAGCAGCAAGAACACTAGGTTTGGAGGCCTGAAGACTTGGTTTTAAAGAAGTAGCTCTCTCAGTAATTAGTTGCGTGAACTTGGATAAGCCACTTAACCTCTCATGTCCTCAATTGCTTCATCAAAAAAATGAAAGATTCAAGCTAAGTTAATTCTATAAATCCCTTTCCATTCTAAAATTCTATTATTCAAATGAAAAGTCAAATCACAAGTTTAGAAAAAACTTTTAAAATTAAGATACCGGGATTTTTGTACTCATTCTCAAGTGATTCTTATGTATACTATAGTTTATAACCCACTGAATTAAAATTAATAAGTAAGGGAGCCTGTATTATACTTCTTAGTGTTGATTATGCATGAAATTCTATAGGATTTCAGAGAAAGGAACATTCCTGGCAGGTCAGAATAGTCGAAGGAAAGTCCATAGCAGGTAAGACAGGAGCTTAAGTAGGCTGGGTTTGGAAAGCAAGACGGAAAGCCAGGAAAGGTATTCATATGGAGTTTCAACATGAGCAAAGGCACAGATGTGGGAGTGGATGAGGGAAACTGGAACTCAATGAGGAGTCCCATAATAACAGTATTCGTGTTGAGCAGAAATATTTGGCAAAGTGAGTTCGCCATATATATGGATGGTAGAACTGATTTGAAAACGTCTATTCCCCAAAGGACAACCGTAATGGAAAAAAAAAATTAGTTCACATTTTTAAATCCTATTTAAATGCTGTGTAACTGAAATGGGTTTCACTGATGTTTAGGCTATATATGCAATTCAAGCAGAAAATAAAATTACCACCTGCATTAAACTGTCCCAATCTCAAAGTCTCCTGATTCATTTCTCAAGAGCACATGTTTATTTGCTGAATAAGTCTTATTTCCTTCCAGTACCCACACTATTTTGCCCGTGTAAACTTATAAATAAAATGATATTCCTATATTGGACATTTTTATGCACTCTAACATGATTTCTTTTTCTCTGGAGGGGTGAAAACTGAGAAGTTTTCTCCCCACTCCCTACTAAAACCCCAAAATATTTTCACTTGAATTGTTGTATAGTATAAATAATTCCACTTGTCAATTTATTAAATGGACTACAACTTTACTGATTTCTAATTTATTTCTATTGTGATTGGAGAATATGCTTTGAGTGACTTGAGCCCTTTTAAATGAATTGAGACATTTTATGGCCTAGAATATGATATACAATCTCCTCAAATTTGTTTCACACATTTCATCCATCTTTGGTTGTTTCAGGTAAAAGTGTAAATTTGGCCCCTACTACTTTATTTTTACTGTGAGCAGAAGTCCCAGTTTAAGGGACTTTAAATATATTGACATGCCTGAAAATTATTGAATCAATCTCATTGACATTAATTTTAAGCCTAATGGGTATATCAGCTCTTACTATAACATGGAAATAAGAGATAGCATTTATTTACAATGTAGTTCTCTGTAATGTCTTAATAGAATCAACCTAAGGAATATTTTCAAATACCACTTTTCTCAGATTCTGATGAGAACCACCACCCAAGTGCCCCATGGGATTGGAGACACATTTTAAATATCCAAGGTGGAAAGTAAGTTAATTTCT
This sequence comes from Cnephaeus nilssonii, assembly GCF_951640355.1. Classification (NCBI taxonomy): domain Eukaryota; kingdom Metazoa; phylum Chordata; class Mammalia; order Chiroptera; family Vespertilionidae; genus Cnephaeus; species Cnephaeus nilssonii. The sequence goes on from NC_137083.1 coordinate 22,858,625, forward strand.
CAAATTACTTCCCATGTGATTTGATGATTGCACTGTGACATCATTCACCTCCTTTCCCAAATAAGAGTATGTTGTTTCTAATAGTATAGAATCTGCTAATAAATATAAAATTAATGTGTGGTAAGATGTTATATTTTCATGAAAAGTATAAAACTAACCACAAACTAAGCCTATCAAAATCATATTTTTGGCTAAATAAACAATGATAAAGGTTTACTGTTTTGGATGAATTCATAAGAAGAAATGCCATGTAATTAAAGTCAGTAATGAAACATTTGTAATTCATATATTCAGTGTTGGGCTTTAAGAGTGAACAAAGAGAGAAAGATTCAGTTCCTGCCCTTCATGAATAAAAATAAAGAATAAGGAGTGTTATCATGATATCTACTCATAAAAAATTTGCAAACTACATTTTGTTTGAAAACATGGACTTGATAATTTATTAATATAAGCTTATTGGTAATATAATCATGCAAGCTTTATTTCCAACACTGATAATACTTTGTTTGTATCTAAATAAATACGGTTTCCTTATTTATTAAGTTTAGATATTATCCTTTGACTTTTTGTGATTCTAGATGAGAATTTAGCTCTCCTTCACCACCACCCTCAATTCCTTCCCTTCTACCCACCCCTATTCCCACAAGTACATATTTACTTTTTTAGAGTACACAGTGTTTAAATTTTAAATAATTTTGCCCTTGTAATATTGTCCATCAAGCCAAGGATATGCAATGATGACTTTGCCATTACTATCTATATTTTCTTGAAGTTACTTATCTCATTTACTTAGATTTATATGAACTATCACTAATATTTTCTAAATTTTTTCACACATCTGTCAAATAGATAATATTTTTCATATTCAAAAACACATTAGATAATCTAACAGTCTTATTTCTTTCCTGGAGACCTTTCCCCAATGGCCCTCCAGCCTCCTGTTTAATCCATACCAGTTGCTGGCTAGGCCTTAAGAACTGTTGTCATCTTCTAACATCCAAATAGAACTGCTCTGACAATATTCCCAGGGCAATGTTTGAGTTGATATCTTTGTCTGCCATGACTGCCAATGTTTGAATTGATATCCTTGTCTGCCTTGTCTGTCCAGACCTTGCTTCTAGAGTACATGTAATAACTTCAGATAATTAAGATAAGATAATTTATGGACTTTATCCATGCCATGAACATCACCAAGTACTTGACGTGCATTACATCATTTATTCTCTCCATATCTCTTTGAGTCTGGTACCCATTATGATGATCCCTGTTTCACAGGTGAGGAGACTGAGATTCAGAAAAATTCAGCAACTTATCACAGATATGGGGTACCAGAACCTGCTTTCAAACCTAAGTTTTATTGTATCCCTGAGGTTTGCCCATAACCACCTGAGTGCACTATCTTCACAGTGTATGAGGCATATTCAGCTCTGATTGCTGGGGGAGAAGACCGGGAAGGCCTGGAAGGTTGGTGCTTCTTAAGGAAACAACTTAGTGCCAGCTGTGCCGCTCGCTGGTCAGATATTCTTGGACAAGTCACATGACATCTAACAATAATAATCATTGTGAGAACAAAAATTTATGGGACATTTATTCATAGATAGGCACTTTTACATGTTTTATTAATTTTAGTCCCACAAGAATCTATCTATGTAGGTGTTATCATTATTAATTTTTTATCTCATTTTATAAGTGGAGAAGCATATCTCAGGGTTCCATGTGAGTGAGTTGAATTAATCATCTCTAAATCATGTGTTTCTAAAAATACAATTTATTTTAAAAAGTTACAAAAACCTAAGTGTTCTTATTGGAGTTGCACATCTCCAAGAGAAAAATAACAATTGCAGATGAGGATTCCTAGTTTAATGTTTTATCTTAAACGAAAGAATGCAGTTAAAGTGGGGGGGGGGGGAGGAGAGTAAAAGAGGCAAGGCCCAGAAGTAAAGAATATGCAATGTGAAAGTATCTATCACCATCTTTTCTTTCATTCAGCTGAGTATGAGGCCCCAGAAATACAAGGAATATAAAAGTGAGTATAAAAGTCTTTCATCCTTAGAAGGAGTTCACAATAAAAAATAAATTTAAAAAAAGAACAACAGGTAAGAAATTATTTTAAAACCTTATAATAAATATAATTATTTGCATACTTGGTCCAAAAAAGAGACTAAGTGGTTCCATCCTTCGCCACTCACTCTTGCCAAAAATCAGCAGGCACCTTTAGCAACCTCACATCCTGTATCCAATTCATAAAATAAATCTTCTTGATTCTATTTCCAAGGTACATCTCAAATGCAACCACTTCTCTGCTTTCCACAACTCTAGTCTAAGCCACCCCATTCTCTTGTCTGGGCTTTTAATATAGCTTATAAGTAGTCTTTCTTCTTCCACTCTGGAACCCTACAATCCTTTTTTTTTTTTTTTTTTTACCCAGCAAGCAATTGATTTTTATGCATTTATTTATCCAGCAAAACATGTGAACTAGATGATGTCACTCTCTTTGTTAAGGCTACCAATGGTCATAATAGCCTATTTGTTGTATATGATAACTGAGCTTATGAGTGCTTTCTCAGATAAACCCAAGAAGGAACAACTAGCATCCCTAGTTAGCTGCAACCTACTAGCAAAAAGAGCCATTTATGAGTTTAATTACTGGAATATATTACATGAGATGGTTCTTCACAGAGCAAAAAACAACAGAAAAACTCATTGCTAGTTAGATCTTCATAATGCAAAAACAGAAATGTTCTAAAATCATTTCCCTATCACCTTCGAATCCACTTACTGTCACCCATCTTTGCTCCCCTCAATATGTGATAAAAATGGAACTTCAAGTATTCTGTATTTATTTTATGTATTTACTAGTATACATGTGAGTCCAATCCCCCCAACAGAAGATAAATTCTTATTTTGTTATCATAAATCATATTTATAGGGATAAAAAGAAAAATAATGCAAAGGTGAGCAGAGAAGCATGATCTTAACACTCTGGTAACTCAATCAAGTAGGATAGACAGGTATTAAATGCATAATTACAAGTGCGATGGTGGAAGTACGGGGTGTTTAGGGAGAATTGAAAAGGCAATGCCTGCCTGAGCAAGGAAACATCTAGGCTGAGACCTAAAGAATAGGCAGAAGTCACCAGAACCCCCCAGGAAAGGGGAGAGCTAGATGGGATGTGGGAGGAACAGAGAATCTCCCAGTAGAAGCAGCCAGGCAGACAACAGGTGAGCAGGATGTGATTCTGCCATCACATACTGCCTTGATCTTTTCATATCCACTACCGCTCACATAACCATAAAGTGATTAAAATGTATTATTAAAATTTTACCTTGTCAAAAAAAAAAAAAAGGCCTCGCCTAATCCACCACCCTATCTAAAAGAGCGCCCCAGTCACTCAGTTTTCTTTCTTCTTACCTTTATTTGCCACCCTAGTACTTACTACCACCTGAAGTGGCATATACTTTTTTTCTTTCTTCACCCACTAGAGGCTAGGTGCCATGCAAGCAGGGTCTTTGTTTGTTCTTAATTTTGTTTGTCGGTGCTGTATTCCAGTCGATCCCAGTCACCAAGACACATTAATCCAGATTCCCATCAGGCCCATCTGATAGGAATCCCAGTCATCTCATTTCCATCTCTTTTTCTGTTAATAGCCAAGGGCCATAAACAACACATCATCTAAGGCTTAAATTGGAAAGTCCTTTTTTAAAAATATACCAAAACCTGAGTGAAGCGTGAGATTCTATTAGAGATTCTATCCCTAAACCTGTCCTCATTATTTCCACTGATTGGTGTGTGTTTTTTATCTACAAACCTGAAAGTGACAATCATCGAGCTGTATTCAAACCTAAATCACAACTACTATAGAAGGCATAATTTGATCCAGATAATCTTTGCTTTGCATCTCAATGTCTATCCATATCTTAACTTCAGCTGGATAAAAGGGTGTCAAAGTATCTGGATAAGAAGAAAAAGAGTCAATTACCCAAAATTGTTTTTAAGTGTTTTAATATTTATCTTTATTGTTGTATGTTTTACAGATGCCCCTCTTTCCCTCCATTAACCAGCTCCACCCTGTTCCCCCCACCACCAGACCTTCACCTCATTATTGTCTGTGTCCATGGGCTATGGATATATGCATATGAGTTCTTTGGTTGATCTCCTTTTTAAAACACTGCACTTCTTATTCATTGATTTGGGCATGTCCAGATATTAAATGTTATTCAGACAAAGCAAACGGCAGGGGAAATGGCTGGACTGGGGGTTTTTGTTTGTTTGTTCGTTTGTTGCTTATTTGCTTTTACCTTTCATACAGATATTTTTGTGCCATGACAACAAATTCTCAAGACAAACAAATATAGTGCATAAGAAGGCCCCAGGTCACTAGGTATAACAGCCTGTGTTATAAGTTTTACCCCATCAGTAACTTCAAGCAAATGACTTAACCAGACTATAGTTTCGTCGTCTCTCTGGGGTGAATATGCCTATCTGGTACAGAGTTGTGACAGGAATAGTGATAAAACAGATCTGAAAACACATCACATACCTGAGAGTGTTAGTTTGTAAATGTAAGCTCCCATTATTGTATGGTGTCTCCGCTTTGGCATACACAAACAACAGGCTTTCTTCTCTGCATTCTCAAGAACTTACAATAACACCTCTCCCACTTAGAAACCTCGCTTTTATATCAAAGATTATGAAATGCCTAGTTCCAGAGCCTCATTTCCCACTGGCTGCCAAGTAGTGTTAATGGATCGATGTAGCTGGGAGATTATTGCTGTGTGGAGGATTGTTCCATACAGTCTACAATTTCTTTATACCCAAAGGCTTCCAACCTACTAGTAAAAGGGTTACACTGTGTTATCAAAAAGAGTAGAAAGTTAGCAATCACTTTATTAGGAAACCGAATGCTTCCGTGGTGCTGTTGTAGGCCCTGAAAGGTCCTAGAGGCTTTTTCATCATACTTTCATTTGCAACGTGGCATTTTCATAATTATCCTCTTTCAGACACCAGTGTCTGTTCAGAACCCAGTGTGGCCTCTATGTCAGGTAGTAACTAAACAAATACATGCGCAGAAGAGAAATTGTATCTATAAAATGACACCCATATTGATTTTATTGGTTTTTGTGGGTTTCCGATGGTTTGCCTGATGTTGTTTTTCATTAGATTAGCAAGTTTCAGCATCGTGGAAACACAACAGGTTCACATTTGGTCAAAATTGGAGATGAATTTTCTTGTTTGTTTATTTTGGGGCTTAGTCCTCTGGTTACCCGAGGTTAATTTTCAAGGTCAGTGAACTGAGGCATACTTCTAACAGAGCTCACAGAGTTTTAAAATATCCCCTCTTTCTCCACCCCCTCCTTCCTCTCCTTGGCACCAAAATATTGATCAGCTTCCTGTGGAGGTGACCAGAATGCATGCCTAGGAGGGAGCAGCAGCCTGCAGAAATACAAGACTAATGCTGTGAGTTCTATTTGCAATTAATTTGCCTTTTATTTGAAGAAAGCCATCTTTTATGATTACAAAAGTAATGTAAATTCGTTGTGGTACAAAATTCAGAAAAGGCAAATATTTTAAAGAAGTAAAGAAATTACCTACAATCCCATAGCTAGCCATAAACAATACTAAATTTTCAATTTGGTTTTTAAATAATTTCTTGCTAATTACTCTTAAGGATTTATAGGACCCTGAACCAAAAACACCTATGCTAATTATTATGGTTTGTCACCTAATGTTGATTTTATAACATATCTGTGTGTGTGTATGTGTGTGTGTGTGTGTGTGTGTGTGTATTTGGAATAGATTTTTGTAATTCTTAAATTCTATGAAGTATGTTTTTATTTTACAATGTATATGTTAAGAGATCCCTGTCACCAGTAAATGTATTGGTGCCAGAACATTTAGGGGGACAAGATAAACTAGGAAGACAAAATCAAAGAGTGGCTGAAAATGGCAAGATGTAAAGCTGGAAAAAAAAAAAAGAGAGGTGGGCTCCAGCTGAAGGTAAGTAATTATAGCAGATAACTTATGTGGAGTCTGACATCCCACTAACCTGGGTTCTTCTCTTTGCTCTACCACCTTACTGCTGTAAGACCTAAAACAGTTTACTTAATTTCTCTGTGCCTCGGTTTTCTCTTCTGTATAAAATGGGCATTATAGCAGTACCTATCTGAGATTTAAAAGTGTGGCTTCGTTGATTAGAGCATTGTCCCATACAACAAAAAGTATATTCCTGGTCAGGGCACATGCCCAGATTGCGTGTTTGGTCCCCAATCAGGGTGTGTGGGGGAGGCAACCAATTGATGTTTCTCCCTCTCCCCTGCCTTCCTCTCTCCAAGATAAAATCTAAATCAAAATAAATGTTTAAAGTGAATACTTGTAAAGCACTTATAACAGGCCCCTCAGACAGCAAGCAGTACAACTTAGCTGCTGGCAGTAGCAATAGCACAACATTTATTAGACTCTGAGTTAAATGTTTTACATACATTGCCTCATTTACTCCTACACCATCCTATAAAGTAGGATTAAATGAGGATGTATCCAGAATACTTTATCATCCATAAGCTTGAATTACAAGTGAGAAAATGGAGGTTGAGAAAAACGATTCATTATCTTGCTCAAGGCCACAGAATTTGTGAATGATGGAGCCTAGGTTCTCACCCAGGTTTTTGCAGGTGCAAATTATACTATTTTTTAAAGTCTGGTATTGGGACCACCCATCCATATAATCAGAATGTCTGTAACGGAGTCCAAAAACCTACAAGCTTACCAACTTCCTCAGGTGGATTTTGGGCCCCACATCATGGCTCTTTGCCTTACAGCAATCTACATGGGAAAGGTACTTGGTCATATTTCCAGAGATGGCTAATGTGAAAACTTCCATTAAGCTCAAAAACTCTTCAGTTTCCTTCGGAGCCCTCCTCTCAGAAAATACCAAAAAATAATCTTGCAGGTGGAGAGACTCACCTCCAAGAAAAGACCAATAGGGTGCAAGGCAGGAACAGGGCTGTAGCAAATGCTGCCTTTTTCCCACCTGAAGGTGTCTGTTTGCATGTGATTGATTTTTATCTTTCACTTGATGGATTGATACATAGATTTAATTATATCATGTACTGCCCCATCAATACTGCTTTGCAGCTATTTTACATTCAGCCTGGGTGCCAGATTGAATTAAATGGTTTTTTAAAAGCCTATAAAGCAGGAAAATATCTTTCCCTGGTTGGTATTTTTTTACATAGTGGTTACTAAGAGTCTGTACGCTAAAGTGGGCAGTAAAGTTCATTTGCTGGTGAGGAAGCCAATTTGGCTTTTATGGCCATTAATTTTTTTTATGGTGCACAGAGCAGAATTATTGGTGTTGCTCCTATCTGACACACTTCTGTACCTGTCAGGATTGAGGGCACCTCTATGTGGGAAGCAATTATCCTGACCACCTCTAAGGAGATAAATGATCATATACAAACAACTTCCAGGTTCTGATGATAAGATCCATTTATATGCAATTATTCCTATACAGCCACCCAGAAGGATAACTGCTTTTCTTGCTTTAAAACTAGGTGTAATACATTATAGATTTCAAGTAATGGCGGATAGAGTAAAAAGAGCTTTTATAATAAAAAAAAAGTAATTGTCACTGCTGAAGAATTCTCAAAAGATGTTATTAACCCATCATCTTTCTTGTGTGCCTACTATGTGCCACATACTGTTCTGCAAATGAAGTTTGCACTAGGAAGAAAAAACAAGAACAAAGGAGCTGTTTTCATGGATCTCACATTTTAATGAGGGGAGTCAGGTAATAAACAAAAATAGACTTATCAGGTGATGTAGCATGAGCTGAGATTGGGGGGAAAGGCAAGATAAGGGGTAGAGAGTAATTGGAGGGAGTTCTACTGTAAATGGGGAGTTAAAGAAGGTACCACTGTTAGAAAGTAACACACTAGCAATATACTATCTACCTCATATAGGTAGGAAGAGATGTTTAAGATTTGAGGATTTTTCTACAGTGTTGTTGTATGTGTGAAAATTGTTGCTTCATTCAACAAATAGAAGATACCTTATTCTTACTCTGCACTTATTTTGAACTTATTTTGACTTACTTTGAACTTCACGCATTTTTTCTTTTTTCTTTTTCCACACATCTTTTTTCATCCATTCATTCAATAACTGTTTTGACCCTTAAATTTTCCAGGGACTGGGCCAGGACTGGAGATATAACAGCCCATAGTTATGGAGCATTTATTCAGTGCAAAGCACTCTGCAGAGCAGCTCACATAGCTCCATGCACTGGTAGGACAGATAGTATTTCTACTTCACTAATAAGGGATGAAACCCAGGTGCGTTAGAGATGCTTATGTGCTCATCTCTGTTTAGTGCCAGAGCTCAAACTACAATCAGGTTTTCTGACCTCTATTCTCATTTTCCTTAATAAAATGTTAAATTAAGTTCTTTGTCTTCTTTTGAATCAAATGAGATCATGTACATTCTGAAATAAAATATACCTCATAGATCAATAAACCTCAAAAGGCTATATACCTTGACCCCCCCTACCTTCGGACAAATAATTTAGTATTAGCCTCATTTATAGATGAAGCTTTCACTAATATAATTCAATAAGCTCAGGAAACAGGTAACTTTATTGTATATATCACATATCTAAGTAGATGGCCCCTCTAGCCAGCAAGGGCCTGCATGGCATCCTTTTCTCTTTCGTCACCCCTGAGAACATCTCTGTTGACTCACCTCCTCCTTCATGCCCCTTCAGGCACAACTCCGACCCCATGCATGTCAGGCTTCACTGCTGCCTGTGAAAATCCACAATCTTTCTTATCTGCCCGCCCAATCGGAGCAGTCCTTCTGAAGCCTGCTGCCCGCCAGAATGGTTGTCTAACTTTCACGCACTAAGATCAAAAGTTTTACGAATCCACTCTGTCTCAGCACTCTAGTTCATATAACCTTAAAGAACAAAAGAACCTCACAGATCATCCTAGACTAACCCCCATCCATCACAAATGAGACCCAGAAAGGATCCATGATTTATGGTTGATTAGTCTTAGAACCGAACTAGAATGTAGACTTTTTGTTCTGTCAAAACAAAACAAACAAACAAACAAACAAAACTCCAAAATTAGTATTTGGGGTGTTTGATAGAAGACTGATAGAAGAGATATGGGGTTGGGGATGACTTTTTGACACCTCTCAGGTCACATCTCCTAGCCAGCCAGTGACTCTGCTCACCCATGGGTAAGCCCATTTCCAACCTGCTCTTCATGATGATTGGTTTTCTCTATGTTGGGTTGAATGATGAGCCCACAGGAAATTTTCTGGACTCGTGCCACTCATTGTAGGGTGACTGATAAAGAATGAGCTAAAAGAAATCAGGATCATTTTCCTCTATATAATAATACACATTTCATAAATAACTAGTAATTGTTTCAAAGTGTGCTAACATCACCAACTTTCTTTAGATACGATTAGCATAATGAACATCACCTTCATTGTAAATGTGACAAAACTGTGACACAAAGAAGGAAAGATGAAAAAAATAAATAAATAAATAAATAAATAAAAAAGAAGGAAAGATGACACAGATAGCTTGTGGAAGAAAGAGAACAGAAAAACTAAATTCAGACCATCACAGCTTGGTATGAATTACTCTGAGCCATTTTTCTGATGCAGGAAAAGGAGGCAACAACGGAAACTGCAAACATGTATTGATCTCTGATTATATGCCAGGATATTCCCTGGCTCATTTATCTTCACAGCATCTCTATAAGCGAGGTATTATTATCTTTATTATACATATGAGAAAATTCAAGCTTAGAAGAATTAAGCTTTGACCAAGGTAGTAAATTTAATACATGGCAGAGCCAAGCCTTATATGCCAGCTACCTGATCCTTCAGTTCACACCTAACCAATATACTGAACTAGTATTTTTAAAATATATTTTTATTGATTTCAGAGAGGAAGGGAGAGGGAATTGAACCCAGGACCCTTCAGTCTGCAGGCTGACACTCTATCCACTGAGCTAAGCCAGCCAGAGCTATACTGAACTAGTATTGAAGGCTTTCCTTGCCAACATGAATAATGGGTCTGGCCAATTGTAGATCCCCATCAGAACTCTTAACTAGTCTTCTTATCGCCAGTGTTGTTTCTAAAATGCAATTATAGGAGTGATTATAAAAGCACTAAAAATACTGATAATGTTTCCCTTGATCTTCCCATACATACCATGCCCACACCTTTGTTCATGCTGGGCCTCCTGCTTTGAATCTCTTCCTCCCTCCCTATGGCAGGCAGAATTTTGCCCCACTCCCTCACCCCAGTGCCACACCCATGAATATATTACCTTTTATGGCCAAATGGATTTTTCATATTATAGAAGGGTAGAAAAGGAAGTCAGAGAGATGCAAAGCATTAGAAGGTTTTAGTACACCCCTGTTGATTTAATGGTGAAGGGGGCCATGTGTCAAGGAAATAAAAACTAGTCTTATAGCTGCAAGGAACAGAATCCTGCCTATAACAGTAAACTTGGGATTGAACCCTGAATCTCAAATGAGAACTACAGCCCTAGCTGATAGCTTGACTTCAGGGCATTAAGGCCATAACCAAAGTTTCCAAGCATGCCCTGAGCTTCTGACCAAGAGAAACTACCAGATAATAAATGACTATTGTTTTGAACTGCTAAATTTGTAGTAATTAGTGAGGCAGCAATAAAAATAAATAAATATACTTCCTTCTGTCTTGTAAGCTTCTAATCCTCTTTCAGGGTCCACCTGAAATAGGAAAGCAACTTTATTTGCTTAATTTTACTAAATTTATTGGGGTGACATTGGCTAATACAATTATGTAGGTTTCAAGTGTACAATTCTATAACACATCATCTGCATGTAGCTTTGTGCATTTACCACCCAAAGTCAAATCCCCTTCCATCACCATATATTGAACCCCCTTTACCCTTTTGAACAAATATGTAAAATTTTCCTGATGTCTCTTCTGTCAGCCATTACTTCTACTCTAGTCTTCCACAAAGTAAACACTGTAACTTCTTAATGGTGTGCTGTTTCTTGAAAGAAAAATGAGAGGGAAGAGACCACTGCCAAAAAAAGAACACATTTTTTCATATGCAAATAAGGCATCATTCCAGACAAAGAGTCTTAAAACAAAGACAGTTCAATATGGTCCATGCCTTGCACTTCATCTGTGCAGATTTCATGTTAAAACAAATCGTGTGTTTGTCCATGTTGTTTACTGTGGGATGCAATCTGTTGGAAAAACAAGAGCCTTTCTGTAATCCAAAGTCATGCCTAAATCCAACCACATCCTCCTGAAATGTGTCCAGCCTGTAGCCCCAGGCTGAGTGGGCTCTCCCTCCCACTCCAGCTCCCAACCAAGCTGTCACCACAGCAGGCAGCCCAGGCACCGTGGAGAAGGGCACAATCTGTGATGCTGGTGGTGGGCACAGGCATGGGGCTCCAAGCTCACCCTTCAGGGGAGGAAGAGCCCTTTGCAAGAGAAGCTTTTGTTTCCTTTCTTCCTCTGACCTCTGTTTTCTATAAATGAAATTGTTCCTTCACACCTTTCCCATTCAAAGCATCAGTTACTGTGCTCTTGGAGCTGGGTCAAAAAACCACCCTTGTGAGTTCTGTCAGCTACAAAGTGAAGATTAAGCAAAGAAAATAGTCTACAGAGGGGAGCCTCTTCCCCAGGAAACTCTTTGCACTAAACAATCAGTTAGAAATAGATAGTTAGTATGTCATGGGCCATTAATAGTGGATCAAAATCCATTCAGTCAATTCCCACATCCCGTGAGCCTTCTTTTCCCTAAACTGTACATCACACTGTGTATCTTTTTGCCATGTTAAATCACTGCAGGTAGGCCTCTTAGGGAGGGAGAAATATCTGTTGAACAATTTGGGGTTGAATATTGGCTGAATGAGTTGTTTGGAGAACATGCCAAAGATTCGGCTAATCCAACAAGTCCATTGTTTTCAACTTGCTAAAGTCTATATCCATGGAAATATGTCCTTTTATGGGTTTGTAGAGAAGTCTCATTAAAAAAATATGGACCACCTGTAGTAATTCATGCTAAACTTATAATGATTAAGTCTGGGTCTGGACTAATGTCCCCCCCTTCTCATTGCTTGGACCAATGAGAACAGCCCTCTCCTACCCATTGGGTATTATTTCTCCATGTAATGAGTGAGGAGAGGATTGTTAGGTCTGGTTTACTGGAATATCAGGTAGCAAGTACATTCTGTGCATTTTCTTTTGGAAGTTCTATAGGGAAATGACTGTAGAGAAATTCCTGATAAGATATTATCATAATAGCATTCCTGGCTGGTATTAGAAGAACAGGAATGAAAAGCTGTGGTAGCCTATATGATCCAAGCGAATGATACCCTGACCTGTGCTGAAACACCTATTCTCTAAAGCAAAGGCAGTGCTCAGTTTCTCAGAGGGCCCCTTGTTTGAGCAAAAAGTAGGGAGCAAGCCAACAAGCCACCCTGTGATTTCCAAAGGGCAGTTGCCAAGTCAGTGCAAGTAAGGAGCAAAAGGATGGAGGCAGGTGAGCCTCTGAAGCAGCTTTGCTGACTGACCATTGCAGTCAACTCCGGCCTGGGGCGCTCCTTTCAAGAGCTTAGCATCCCAGGGGAAAGAGAGCCAGGCCTCAAGACAATATTGATTGAGAATTACTGGGCTTACTACATCCAATAGAAGGAGTCATGAGCATGGAAATAGCTTTCTTACATTCTTAACATACCAGAAGCACTGGTGTTTTCTCTCACAACCTGAGAATCAGGACAGGGGCATACAGTTCTACAAAAATATATGGCTCATGAAGAAGGAGAGCAAATCAGGTCCAGGCCCATGGAAGGAAGGGATGAAAACTGAGGGGTGAAGGGAAGCTGATGAGGTGCCAAACTGGATCCTGAAAGAGCAATCTAGGTTTAACTCAGTGATTCACTTATTCACTCCTGGAACAGATATTTGTTGCCTGCCTGCTCTACATCAGGTCTCTTAGAGATCTGTGGCACAAATTAGAATATAAAAGCTCTGACAAATACTGAACTAAAACGAAAAAAACTACTTAACCCAAGGTTCCCCAGATGTATTTAATCCTCAGCATCCTATTTTTTTCCTTCTAAAAACACTTCGGCCACATCAGATAATTAGTATTCCCTGGGACACAGTTTTAGAAATGCTACGAGAGAGAAAAATGTAACTAAATCTCATTAAAGGGCAAGTGTGTCATCATATTTATCAAATTCTTCAGTCATTTCCATACAATCCTGATATGAATAAAACTAATAATTTTCATACAGAGGTACCTTGGTAGGGAGGTGTCTGGCTTCAAGATGCAGATAAATACCACAGAGGTCAAATTAGCAATATCTCCCAATATTAGGGAATTCTGCATGTACCTGTTATAAGGCACTGTGTATGTGAGGCAGCAATTGGCTCTGTGCCTGAACTCTAGACAATGTAGGCTCAAGATGGACACTGAATCAGGCCCAGTGTAGCCACAGGAAAGTCCTGAGATAGCAACACTGCCATTTAGGTTCCTTCATGCAATGATCATATGGAGTGCTTATTATCTTCAAACATGAAGCACAGCATCTCTTATAATTTTCATCTCTGCATAATTTCCATTTTACCGGTGAGAAAACTCAAGGAAGTAGAGGTAACTAGTTTGCCCAAAGTCACACAGCTAATATGTGACAGAGCTGAGATGGAAATCCAGGCCCACCTGCTTCCAAAGGCAATGAAAGGTATCATAACACTCTCCAAAGGGAAGTCCCTCAGGTGCCCAGCAGGCTGCAGAGTCCGAAGGCCTTTGAGCTCAGAGCCTGGTATAACCACCCTCACTGCCCGAGAAACAGGGTGCACATAGGCCCAGGTGGAGAGCAGCAATGAATCCAGCTTTGGCCATTTAGGGAAGATACAGGCAGAGGAAACCTGTCTTGAGTTGGCAATTCCGCCTTTAAATAGGAAAATTTACTATCTGTAACCTGGGAGGAAATTAATCTAAGTGACAATGGAGTAAAATTAACAATCACAAAATGCAGACTTGAATTTTAAGTCCCTCGCCAGCATCTTCTGTGCTTTAAAAGAACGATGCTGAAGCTGATACAAATTCATGAACATATCTCTCAGAGAATTGTCTACTCTATAAAATCAATAATGCATACTCAATAAAATAATATTAACTGCATGAAACAAATTAGATCCATTTTATATGGGGCTTTTGATAATGCTGTGGCATAATGAGTCATCACATCCAATGGTGTGAACTCACTGATTTACAGGCCTGAACACTGTGTCATAAACTTAGGCTGGTGCTGTCGGAACTGCACACCTTTGGCCCACAGACTGAAGGGTCCTGGGTTCAGTTCTGGTCAGGGGCACGAGCCTTGGTTGCAGGCTCGATCCCTAACCCTAATTGGGGCACATGTGGGAGGCAACCAATCAATGTGTCTCTCTTACATCCATGTTTTCCTCTTTCTGTCTCTCCCCCTCCCTTCCATTCTGTCTAAAAATCAATGAAAAAAAAATATCCTCAGGTGAGGATTAACAACAACAAAAACAAAAATTGCACACCTCTGGGAAAGTGGCACAGCAGAGCGTGGGACAAGAGATGTAGCTAGACGCGAGCGGGTCTCATTGATTTCACAGGAATGGCCCCCTACTGCCCAGAGGTCCTTATGGCCCTTGTTCAATTACAATTTGTCTTGTTCTCTTCCACATAATAAATTCTGATATTCTCCTCCTTGGGTGTTAGAAATGCATTGCAGCCCCAAATATTGAAACATTGCTTCCATAACTACCTGCGTGTGTATAGGTCTATAGCTATGAATATTTAGTGATAAGAACTTCTGTTTCTTCTCCAAGGCAGCAGAGCCAGTGCCCCACGCTGAGGCTCTCGCCCACAGCCGTGGACGTCTTGGCTCATAGCATCCTACTAGTGTTGCCTTCTTTGGAACATCATTCGTCCTGTCCCTGTTCTCCTCCAATTCAAGTCTTCCACATCTTCCAAACCACTTCCATGAACACTGATCAAATCCCTCCTTGTGATGAGGAAACTCGTTGACCTTACTTCTCATTTGGTGATTATTCTTTTACCTCCTGGAGACAATTACTTTGTCATTGTCTTATATTGGCATTTAATTCATATGGTTTTGTTTAACATAACATTAGGCAGGGTAGGCCAGACTTTCTTGTGGTGTCTCAAAAAGAAACCCTCTGTCTTAATGTTGTCACCCTTTGAAAGTTTCTTTGTCAATCACATAAAGTCTAAGGAGGATGAGCAGGGTCTCTCCACCATTCAGAGACTCGGAGACCCAAGTTCCCTCCATCTTGGGATGTTGTTACCTCAATGCCTGACCCTCAAAGAAACCATAATGAGGAAAGAGGAAGCATGAAGATAGATAGCTATTTTAGTTCTTCAATGCCAATCCTTGAAATAACACATATCACACTCACTAACATGTAATTGACTAGTCACACAGCCCAATATCAACAAGGAGGCTGGGAAGTGTACCATTCCCAGTGTTCCAAAAGAATAGGAAAATTGGATATGGGTGAGCCCTGGCCTAGTATTCTCTGCCACAGTGAGGTTATATCAGGTCTCCCAAATAGACTGGGACATCAGTGATAACAATGAGTTAAGTGCTTTGGTGGTATGGTAATGGGTTAGCTTGCCTGCGCTCTCTAGAGTCCTTCAGTTCAAGGCACTCCTCAGACATATCCTTGGGATCCTGCCAGAATTCCTAGAACTGTACTTCATATATACTAGCACCACCTTAGAAAGTATTTACTGATGGGTTTCATCTAAAGACTGGCAGGGAAAGCATCATATCTGATCAAGTTTTGTCTCTTCCATAGTTCTTTGCCCCATTTATTGCTGCAGCAAAAATTTCAGCTTACAAGACAAATGATGTAGCAAGGAGGTCAGAATTTCTTGTGGCTGTCTCAATCGACACACGCAAATGCCACAACTCTGAAATTTCCCCCTTCACTGGTTTGTACTCTAGGAGAGAATAAAGCCAACAATGATGGACAAGACCCTACTAAGGAAAAAATGAAATGACAAAACCTGGCAAGAAATATGTTTATGATACAATGCAGCCCAACAGCACATTTCCCCCGAGCAGCCTGTGATAGAAAGGCTCAGGGCTGAGATAGGGATATGCCCATTAAGAGATGGGAAAAATGATACCTGAAAAGGTTAAGCTTCTTGGTCATAGTCACACAGCCATCCAAGAAAAGCCAGGGAGAGGACCTGCAAGGTTGCTGGCTCGGAGCTGCTCCTGTTAAGTTAGATGATGTTCATTCGTCACTGACAGCTTTGGGGGAAAATGGATCAATAAGCACTTCCCTTTGGGTCACTTTCCTGCTGTGTCGGATTTCTATCTGCAAATGTTTAAAGAGTTCCCATTTACCTGGGGTTTTATGGCTTTGTTATAATTGCCAACACTGAGAGAAAGCTGCCTTCCGTCTGGCTTCTCCTCCCTGCAGAGAACAGTCCAAAAACCATGTCATCTCATTCGTAGAACAAAAATACTTTGAAGGGAAACAAATGCTGCTTTTTTTTCCCCTTAAAAAATTGTTGAATTGCCTGGAAAAGTCAGATAGTGACTTGCAAAAAAAACACACCTTTTTTTTTAGATTGTCCAACTACTGGCAGGAGAGGATGGATCCCTGCCATGGGTTTTCGGAGTGCCTGGTCCAGGTCACCATGAAGGGCTGGAAGATTAGTCCTGAGTCTCAGGACACCATGGTCAAGCAGCTCTCAGCCCAGGTTTCTCCATTTCAAATTCAGGGTCTATGTTCCCATTTTTATATAATAAAAAGTATATATTGTGCATACCTTTATATAAATAATTATTAATAAGCGTTATCATGAAGATAGCTGGGGAGTAATATTAGCACATGTATCTCTAGCTAGTTGATAATGTGGCTTTGAGTTTTTAGCCTATTTTTTCATGAACTTTCTATTTCAACGTATATGTTACTTCATATGCAAGTACATCCCCACCAATACATATTCTTTCATGTTAAGAAAACAGTGAAAATCAATAAGCTTTTGTTTGCCAATTTCTTGTTTTTTTCCTACTACAACATCCTTCAGCCCATACCTGCCTTTCAAGTAATGCACACAAATATAAAAAGGTAAAAGATGGGGGTGGGGGGGAGAAAGCAGAGGAAAAGAAATGCTGTTTTGTAATTTATCTAGATAGAAGTATTGACAATTCAATTTCATAGCAAAAAAAAAAAAAGCAGAGAATGTGCTTGTTCGGTATTATAACTCTTTCTTTGTGTAGTCTACTCCTTTTCTCTCCTTGGATCCCCTAGCTCAAATGTGTTTTTAGTTTAAATGTATTCATTGCTAAAAACAAAATAGGATTTGTAATGTTGGGGAAGAGTGCTACTAAATTGAATAAGGTGAAGCCATTCTGAATTTGAACCAGTGAGTTACAGAATATATAATAATCAACTCTTTTAGGAGCTATCTATATTCCAAAGGGCAGCTTTAATGAACGCCTGTGTCATTTGCTTTACCATTTTAAAAAGTATATTTTTTAGTGTATTTGGAACATTTCCTATCATTTCCTTGAAGCTATTTAAGGAAACTTGACCTTATGAGTATATAAAGTAAACATCTGTCTATCCCTGGCAAAATAATAAATAACTCAGAATAAACAGATAAAACTGACGCGGCTGAGCCATTCAGCTCTGAAGCTTGGATCTTCCGAGCAAAGGAGAAGGTAATGGGAGGAAGAGAAGACAAATAACAATTAAATACCTCCTCTGAGCAGGCCCTCTGCTACATGCTTTACATAAAATACATGTTTCATTGTATTGTCACACAATCCTATGAAGTTGATGTTATCTTCATTTTGAAAGAAAATAAAAATGATCAGAGGGTGGAAGGACCTAGGAAAGGAGACACAGAGAATTTAAGAACGTTTCTATATTCCTCCCGGTGGAAAACAGGTAGCTTTGAGCGCAAACTTGTACAGCTCCAAAATCCTTAGATTAAAAAGAGCTACTTATAGCTAAAAAATAAATGTATTTTTTACACATTCTCTATTTTTACTATCAATATTCTTTCCTCATTTTTATACCTGTTGTGAGTTAGGATAAGTACGTATGAAAACACCTTGGGAAAAGTGGGACATCACAATAGCTGTGTGTTGACAATGAAAACATTTCTTATGCTACTCCTATTAAGACGACATCCTTTCAATATGGCAACAAATAGTACTCAAGTCAGGACTAGGGATAGTGCAAAAGAAGGAAATAAATTGTTCTTCATACAAAAATAAATAAATCTGGGGTTTTCCTTGAATTTCATATTGATCTGTAGTCTTTCAAGTTCAATAATATTTTTGCACACCTACTATGCAAAAGTACTGTGTCATAATCTAGATGAAAAGCACACCCGAGGCTTGCAAAGAACTACAATACAACTACTAAACTTCAGCACCTAAGGACTGCTATTTCTAGCTAACGTTTATCTGTGTGTTTGACAATGATTGCAATGGTAGAAAGACACTGCTTCAGGTCATTAAACAAAGATGGAACTTTCCATTTCTAATACAATTTTGTTTACCAAAACACAGTCCCAGGCAGCTCTGTTCACTTCTAACACTACTTTAAAGATGTCAAGGATCGTCTCTGTAGCCCTCTCCCCAACATGTTTTACATTATCTCAAAGCATTGCTAGAATCTGCCTCTATATACTAGTAAACATCCCAAGTAGACTATAGGAAAGTTAATGTTATTCCCCTCTCCCCTCCCTGAGCCCAGCTCTAGTGTTCCCATACACAGAAGCTCAGGCACAAATATGGGTGGAGAGCTCGTTGGGGGGTGGGGGGCACAGTATTCCAAAGCCATATGTTCTCTTTAAAGAGAAACGATTGGAGCACCTCTTTAGTCTTTGTGTATCTGTCTGCTTCCAATTCAGAGTCAGATCTCAAGCAACATATGTAAAAGCTACTGTGCAATGACCACTGAAGACGCCATTTCTCTCCCTCTTGTCCAGGAGATGGGCTCCCACAGAAACAAACCTCACATCTGGGCAGCCCTGAATTGTGACCCCTGACCTCTGTGCTGCAGCCACATTGACCTTCACACTCACCACATTCTCTTTCATCCCAGAACTTCACACATATCCTTCCCTCTGCTCACAACCCTCTTCTCATTCTGAACGCTTAACTCCCACATGACATTCAGTGCCCACTGTACAGAGGACCTTCCTCTGAGTGGCCACATCTGGGTGAGGTAGCTCTCCATGCCCCTGCAGCACCCTGTCAATCCCCTGTAAGGGCCTGCTCACAGCCCACTGTTGCTCTCTGCTGAGTTGCTCTTATGCACACTAGTCTGCAAGCTTGGCTAGGACAAATGCTGCCTCTGTCTTTTTCACTGTTCTACTCTTGGTGCCTCACATTATGCCTGCACAAAGTAGATGCTCAGTAAATATTTGTGGACTGAATTAATCCATCAATTAATTAATGTTTATTTATAATCTAAATATTTGATGATAAATCCTATCAGATTTAACTTTAAAGCGAAAAAAGCCCTGTGATGGCCAAACATGGAATGGTGATCAAAAAATATCTATCCGCCTTCTTTCTTTTCCATCTATCCTTTTATAGGATCCTGGACCTCTCTGCAGTTATTCATGGTTTTGTTTGGTAAAGAGCTTTATAAACCCATTTAAGTGGGAATAAATGACAAAAAAGTCATTCTCTTTCTTTCCTTACTTATCACTAAGTTCTAAGCTCAAAAGATTTAAGAGTTCTACTGCCTCTTGGCAACTAGTCATAAAAAAAGCAATTCCTTCACTCCAGAGTTGGCTTTAGAAAATACTTCCCTAGGGGGGAAAAAACAACACATTACTTAATGAAAATCTCAGCAGAATCAAGGTATTTGTGAGCTCGAATAAAATCTGAAGAGTTACAAATGGTACTTCATATAAAACTATTTAATTCCTAATCAGAAAAAAACAGTATTAAATAAAACTTTGAGACTCACTATAATGCTCTTTGATCTGTGTTTGTTTTGGTACTTCACAGTGGACAACAACAAATATTCTTGATTGACTGACTGACTAATTGGCTTATTGATTGATGATTGCAATGCCTTAGGGTCCCAGAGAGCATCCAGCCAATGACATGAGATATTCAGTAACTAACAAGCAAATCTGTTAGATAGAGCATGAGAAATGGGAGTGAAGAGAAAGAGCTATAATCCATGCTCCAAAAGATGTGTAATGGTAGAAGAGAAAGAGAGGAGATCTCACTATGGATGGGAAGGAAAGAGGAGCTAAAAGGCCTTGAGAACCAGTAGGATTTGAGCAGCTACTTAAAGATGCCCAAGATTTAAGCAAGCAGAACTTGGATAATAGCATATGCTGTTACAGATAAGAAGACAATAGAAGGTTTGGTGGCAGCAAAATATATAAGACAGAAAATTGTGAATAGTCTAGCTTGACAAGAGTACCAGGTGTGTGTGCATGAGAGTGTGAGTGGCTGAGTATGGAGTGGGAGGGTTGGGGAGCAGGGGAGGTAAAAAATGAAGAGGGGAAGATTTAGAGGATGATAAGATTATAGAGTAACAAATAACTCATGGCCCACAAGGAATAAAACTTTATATTTTATTTAATTTTCCTAGCTTGGGATGTCTATGTGATCAGATCCTTGTTCCATATGTGAGTTTATTGATGCCACTAAAATGCTCAATGTCTCAGTTCTCCAAACTGTTGAATAGGGAAGATAATAACACCTGCAATAAACACATTTCCCAGTGATGTCCCCAAATGCGTATTAGGTCTTACCTAAAGTTCTTTAGCATGTGGTGGTAAAAAGTAATATGGAGTTCACGAGTTGCATTATTTCTATACTCTTGGCAGGAAAATAAAAACCTAATTTTTACTGTGATATATACATTCCTCTTCCTCTCTGTGATAATCAGCTAAAAATGATGCATACTTACAAAAGTATTCTCTTGATTCCAAAGACCAAGAAGTAATTTTATAAACAATATATGAACGAGTCCCCTATCCAACTGTGCAAATCTCTGCCATTTAGCTGTGAAATGTGGCAACTCTCCAGGATCCCATGGCAGGAAATAAAATATTACCCTTTGGAACAGCATACAGTGCCGTGTGCCCCATGATCTATCACCCAACAAATATTAATTGATGATGATGAAGCAGAATCACACAGACTAGTGGGAGTTCTGTAGATCTCTTCCCATTTCTCCCACCTCCCATCTAGACACACATCTGCCCAGAAATGCAGGCTTTTTGCCTCGCTCAGAATCAGTCCCCGAGGGAAACATTTACAGCCCAGCTAGAATAGAAACTAGTTTTAAAAAGGTCATTTTAGCTGCCGAGCCTTTTGTAAACTACAAACCATCTCTTTTTTTTCTTTCTCACTCTTGCTCTCACTTTCTCTTGCACACACATACACACATACACACACACACACACATACACACACACATTGCACTCTGCAATACTCTGTTTATTCTGATGCTCTTTGGAAAGGAAGAAGAGGATTAAATATGTAGCTGCTTCTGTGTGGGACAGAGGACATATGGACCATATGAATTAAACTAACTATAAAACATTTGGCAAATAAGACAGTAAAGTACATTTTCTTTAGAGTGTGTAATCTGCACGACAACATTTCATTTGAGACACTGACTTGTAGGAAGAGGAGGTGAGAGGAGGGGTAGGACATGGAGTGCGGTGAACATTCACTTGGAGAAACAAAATAGTGTGGAAGTGGAAACCTTGATAAGTCACCTTGCAGAGTGCCTGCTTGGCTCAGACTGAAAGTGTAAAACACCAAAGAGATGGCAGGTCCTAGTCATCTGACACACATACCCCGTAACATTCAAGAATCCACAGCCATGATGTGAGCAACAAGAGAGATAAGTGAGGTAGTAAGTGGGGATGGATTCCTCTTTTTGGCTTAACCATTTTCCAATACATTGGACAAAACCCCAAAGCTTGTCTATAGAAAAGCCAAAGAGTGAATCCCAAGTTCACTATTTACTATGTAACGATATGGATGTTACTGGACCTCTCTGAGTATTCCTTAGAAATTAGGCTAATAATAATCAATGTATAGGTTTTATAAATATTAAAGTCTTAAGAAATGCTTGAAGAGGAAGAGTCTCTCTGAGGGAGAAGCAACACATCTACAGTGTAACAATACAAGAAACAGAAGGAATTGAGAACAGGCAAGATGTGGGAGGCTCTAGGTTGAATTGTATACCCCCAAAATTCAGTTGTTGCTAACCCCATGACCTCAGAATGTGACTCTTTGGAAAGAGGGTCTTACAGATAAAGTCATTAGGGTGGATCGTAATCTAATCTGATTGTGTCCTTACCAAAAGGGGAAGTTTGGACACACAGTTATGCTCACAGGAAAGAAAATGTGGAGGACAAGGGAGAAGACAGCCATCCAAATCTAAGGAGAAAAATATGAAACAGACTCTCCAACACAGCCCTTAGAAGGGACCAACTCCGCCAAAATCATCATTTCAGACCTCTGGCTCCAGAGCAGCGAGACAAGAAATTTTTGTTTCAGCCGCCCAGTATGCAACTTGTACAGTAGCCCTAGGAAAGGAATACATTGAACAAGGTACAGGCAAGTCTCACAAACCATATGACATGTGTTGTTCTCTGTGAAATCCTTGTGGTGAGCTCAAGGTGAATTCAAGGAGCTCAAATGACTCTTTCCTCCCTCTTTCATCCTATCGCCCACCACACCTGGAAATGCCCCTTATTCCCCAAACCATAATGAGATGCCTGTAGCTGCCCAAAACTATGCAATCCTTTACCTGAAACCCATAGGGCCAGATGTAATTTGTAATTCAGAAATTTTCAGATTTTATAGAAATGTTATGGTGCATGTAGCTTACGTTATGACCTTATAATCAACATATTAATATTATGGTAGTATACCGTATAATCAACACATTAATATACGGTAGTATACCTTATAATCAACACATGAATATTTCTGCAACTGTGTGTGAATATTAACATTAATGGGAATAAACTAAAACTACGTGTAGCCTCACATCACTTCAGGTCAGTTCATTGCCAAATGAGTTAAGAAAAACATTGAGGTTTTAAAGCTATGGGGAGTTCAGAATTGCAGCTAAGGAACTGAGAACTTATAGATCATTCTATTCCTTCATATCCCTGTACCTTCAGTTTCCTTCACCTAGAATGCCCTTCAGTATCCTATTCCACCAAAAAAAAATTCCTACTCCACGTTTATAACCCTGTTGAAAGAGCAACCAATCTCAAGAAACCTGCCCTCATTCCTTAGGCAGTTGGGCACTTTCCCCTCCTTCTTCCACGATACCTTCTACACACACATCTCTGTTTTAGCAGTTCTCATCCTGACTGTTTCCACATGCAGAAAGAACACCTTTGAAATGGCAGTCAATACTATACACCTTCATTTTAATGCAGTACTAAGGGCTACCTGCTAGTAAAGTACCAAACGTGCCAGAAGTTTCCAACACTTACTACTTACAAATGAAAATTATGGTTTCTGAGAGTGTACTTAGAATCCAAATTCAGTTTTCTGCTAAGAATTCTGGCTGCCACATAATGCTGGTCAACACTGCAGAGCTGCTCCTACACACACACACACACACACACACACACACACACACACACACACACAGGCAAATGGGTGGAATTTTGCATTTGGAGCAAAAACACCTCATTACCAGCACATTATCAGCACTATAAATTGGATGTAGTTTGCATTTGTTACAAGGAGTAAGAAATTGCTATTAATTTAACTTCATCATTATGAATTTATTTTTGTTTTTTGGTTCATCCTATAATACGAAGAAATGTGTGTTTGCATCAGTATTATGTTAGACTATAGTGTTTACATTACTAGACTATGCATCATGATTCAAATATGAACCATGTATATCAGTAATCCTAAAGTAAATTCATCATAATTACCCTCTCAAATTTTCCACCACTGGAAGGGGGCAAAGGGTAGGGTTGGTGAGCCACAGAGCCTTCAGCCCCCCAAGATTGAGAACCAAGACGCTAAGGTAAATTACTATATGATTATTTAACTTCTGTATTGTCCCTTTCTGCCATGCAGTGGGCATTTAATAAATGCCACCTGATTGCATGAATGAATGCTTTAAGCACCAAAAAGGATCACAAAAATGTCTAGGATTTCGCTCACAACCTCCTCCAGGTATTGCAATGATACACTGAGTTCAGATTCCTTGTGCTTCTTGCAGGGGAAATTGTACTGTTCTCTTGGCTTCACTTTCATGCTGGATTTGGAGAGGAGCCACCGCAATCCCTCTGGTTCCTTCCTGTCATCTCCATCAGAAGAGCCAACTCATTTGGGCACTCAGGGGACTAGTTTGGCAGCTGTCAAGCTCTGGATTATGCTTCTTCAGCCCTGGCATCTGCAGCTGTGGTGAGATCCATCTCTGGCGTCTGGCCTGGCTGAGCTCCAACGGCCAGAGCTACTGGGGTAGGGTCGCCCATTCCTGGGTGGTTAGAATCTCCTGGTGGCTACTTTCTTTCAGTCAACCTTGATAAAAGGAAATATGCCTTCGATTCAGTCCCCTGGCCCATGTCTTACTGAAGCTGCCTGCACTAGGACTGAAATTGTGCCAGAAAATTCAGCAGGGTCTACAAACCTGCTGCGTGAGGATGTGAAGCTAAGAATCTAATGCAGCTCCAGAACAGAAATAAGCGGTATTAGCAGTATTATATTGCTGTGAGTGGCACATAGCTCACCAGTTCTCTGGGGCCAGGTGGAGGTGGAAATGTCTTCCTCAAATCCTTTGGGTACAGTGTGCAGCTTCCCCGGCGGTTCTACAGAAGGCTACCTGTCTCCAGGCTTTATAAAATGAAAAGACACTGCAAGGTCTCAAGTTGAATAAATGATCAGTCTATACTGCACAAATGGCCTCACACCTGAGAGAAGGGAGAGGGTGCCAGATATCATTGGACCTCAGACCATTTGTAGCAGAAATCTGAAATTCAGGGCCAGGACAACATTCATAGGCAGGACAGTTTCCACAGTTAGGAAGGAAATGAAAAATGTTGGCTGGCAGCCTCCAACATGAGAGTTGTGGCCGCTACAGAAAAGCAGATAAACGCTTCAGGCATTAATTCAGAAAGTCACCAACACAAAGCCTGCTAATATAGCAAGGATTTATAAATGAGGCATTCATGATGCCCCATTTTGTCTGTTACCATTAAGGGTTAGAATGATTGTTTTATGCCCTACAAAATGCATTATTTCTTCAGAAAACTTGTCTATAATTGTAATTCAAGTCTGATTCTTTTTTGGATTCCAGTTAAAAGCACACTCTATTGTTCTATTGAAAATAAGGTTTGCTTGCAAAGTTGAGAACAACTACTATACTCTCACCTTTATTGATCCAAGGTCAAGGAAGCAAAGAAGACCAAACCAGTACCATATACTACAGGTATTTATTTCTCCAGATCTCATGACAAAATAAATGGAACCTTCCAGTGAAAGGGTACAGGAGTTCAAACTTAAATAAATTGGAGCCAAAAGGCAAGTGTTTATTGAGAGAGACTATAGCTTCAGCTAGGAATAACAAGCACCTTAAATTTGTACTATTCCCTCACGTTGACCCTATAACAGATGTTTGTTTAAACCGGGTATGTTTAAAGACATACACATAGAAACATATGCATACATAAGTATATTTTAAAGTTATATATTCCTATAGTTTATATGAGTATATATTTATCTAATTCTCGCTAAAGGAGCAGGATTTTCATTCTTTTGTGCCTGTACTTCCCATCCTACCTAAAACCAAAATGCAATATTTCTTTAACTATCAGACATAGAAAAGCTTTCAAAATGTATACCTTTCTCTGTGACCCTATGTTTTGAATGGGGCCAATGCTAGAACTGCACGTGCAGAGCATATGAAAACAAACAACAAAAACCTTCTAGATCTTAAGTTGCAAATCTACAGACAAATGTCTCGAATTCTCTGAGCCTCAATTTTGTCACCTGTGAGATGAGAATAATAATTGCCCCCAGAGTAGTTGTGTAAAGTATATAAATAATGTTTGTGAAAGTATTCCATGTAATACTTGTGTATAGTGACAATCAAGAATTACTAATAAAATATGATTACATTCATCATTTCAGGGCCAGGAGTAGGTAAAATGTCAAGTTTCTGTTTCTTGCCTTCTGATCCAACTGGATTTCAGCCCCACTTGGCCCTCAGCTGGGCTCCCTTGGATATAAACAATTTTCCCCGCCATATGCAGGCGAGCTCCTTAGAGTAGTGCCTGGCACATCGAGTTTCAGGGTCTGTAGTCAATATTCAAAAGTTTGGGATTAGCTCAGAGCTAGTGATTCTGAAACAGTAAACATCTAAATATAACCCTTCAATGCAAAATTTATAACTAAGGATTTTCCACTAACTCTTTCCTGATGAAGTTTATAAGAGCTGTCATTAAGCAGATGCTTTCAGAAGAAACGATCATTGCTAATTCTCAGCTATTACTACGTGATAAAACCCCCCAGACTTCCTGTTCCTCTCCACACAAAGGCATGGATGAGACATCCCCATGTTGGTTTTGCTTTTGTGGGAACATGTGTTAACTATTTCACCGGTGTTAGTGAAGCTCGTGGTTACAAACATCAAAAGAAACTCGGGTCACACTGAGTTTCCCATTTACGCTCAACTTTCCCAGTCCCCTTTCACTCTTCTCCCCTCTCTCAGATAAAACACAAGCTCTGCCACAGAAGACCCTGGCAAGCTCCCTTACCAACCCACACACACACAGGAAAAGGGGGAAGAATATAATAGAGAGAGAGAATCAGACTCACCACCAGTTTCCTCAGGTGACTCTGATTACAGCAGACCCACAAAGCAAATGAAGATGTTTGCCCTCAGAGACCGAAAAAGAGAAAGGGGGGAAGAAAACAACACTCTACACATGATGGTATTACTCCCGATGACAGAGTAAAAGTCGACACTTGGAAAATCAATGTGCTCCTCCAAAGCAAGGTGTTTATCCTAGACACCACAACATATTTATTAATGTGGAATTAAGCTACTCAAATTAGACAAAATGCCTTCCAAAATTAATTCCATCTTGCAACATTAAATCAGCATGACAGATTTTTCAATAACCCTGTGGAATCAACATGTTAATTTTTAAATAATGTATGTGAATAAGTTTTGCAGCTCATCTCAGGCTGGTAAACAGTGGACTCAGCAGTCATGCACTAATGGATAATAGAATTTAATAAAGATGTCAGAATTATGCAAAGTGTTTGGAGTTTTTATTTCATGGTACTTCATGCCTACTTCAGGCGAATCTGATCATCTGAAATGAGGAAATATCCACAAATATGAAGTTGTTTTTATAAATATCACCGGTTTGAATTGTGTTATAAGAAATTGGGTTGCAAGAATCAGCTTTCTATTTTGCCATGAATCCAGTCCCCTTTCCGTACTGTCCTGCACCTCCCCAAATGGCCATGGGAATGATAATAACAGCCTCAGATGGATTCTTCTCCTTTTAGAAGACACTGACTTCTCCCTTCCACAGAGACCTGAGGACCAGTGAAAAGCCTACAGATCACTGTACTATGTATTCATTGATGCCATGTACATTGCTTGACCATATACAGTACACGGGACCAGACACCAGGATTCTGCCCCTTCCCCCAGGATTCACATTCTAGGCAGAAGTAAGATGCTGAGCAAATATGAGATTCTCTTATAAGAAAAGGGAAATTTCTTTTGGTCTGTCTCATGTTCTATCCACAATGCTCAACCAACAATAGAGAAATACTTACATTCTCTCTCTCCATGTTGACCTAAGAAGAGACTCCAACAATAAGTATAGCCCTCACTGAATAAATGCATATTGCAATCGACTGAATGTTTATGTCCCCATGTAATTTGTATGTTGAAACCTAATCTCCAATGTGACAGAATTTGGAGGGGGAGCCTTTGAGAGGTGATTGGGCCATGAAGGTGGAGTCCTCATGAATGGAATCGGTGCCTTTATCAAAGAGCTCCCTCACCCCTCCCACGATGGGAGAACACAGCAAGAAAACAGCCATCTATGAACCAGGAAGTGAGTCCTCATCTGAGCTTGGATCGCCAGCACCTTGATCTTGGACTTTTCAGCCTCCAGAACTGCGAGAAATAAATTTCTACTATTTATAAGCCACCTAGTCTACAGTATTCTGTTATAGCAGCCCGGATTGACCAAAACACTTATCATGTGACAGGCACTGTTGGAAGAAGTTTGAAGATATTTACAACAGATATTTGCTTCATTTAATTCTGTCAATTATCCTATGAGGGAGGGGAGGTAATGTTATTATCATTTCTGTTTTACAGATGAGAATACCAAAGCTTAGGGAGTTAACGCAACATAGAAAATGCCACACAATTAATGAAGCAAAAAGAATACTAATCTAAATCAGACAGACACCAAAGAACACTAACTCCACATGCCCTTAGAGATCTAGCTAAGTTTGTCAGCCAAAAACATCTAAATATTCCATTGCATTGAAATACACCTGTAGCTATGCAAACATTTACCTAATTATGATTTTGTTTGGCAGGAAGACATCTAAATTTATAGTAGAAAAATAAAACTAAATCACAATTATGAGTATTGTTTCACTGAAAAAATATCAGCCATCATTTAATCATGATTAAATTGGTATCTGTATAAAGTTGAAATCAGAAACACTGTATGGGCGCCAGGTGATCAGTAACATGAGCTCTATTTATATCAGTTTGGCAACTCATAGGGATCCTTTACAAAGTGTGTTCCTGGTTTCATCATTAATCAGCTTATCCCCCTGTCCCCATATTGACTGGCTATCTGCTTCAATAGAACACTTTTGGCAGTTTTCAGAGCTTTCTCATTCAGCCTTTAAATTAGTTAACTGCCCAGCCACAAGGCAGGTAGCAATTTATGCCAAACAAATCATGAGGCAGGAGGCACCAAGAAAAGACTGCTTATTTTCCTTCTGCTCTTGTGTGAGGAGGGGGCAGTGTGACAAATGCTTGTGAGCTGGCAAACTGTACTAATCTACAAGCCTGCTGTTATCTTTCTAATGTAACACTCCCTCGAGGAGCTCTGAGGAATGATCTAGTTTCAACTTCAGCTTCAATCAATAAACTTGGGAGAGTAGAAAACATGGGCTCCCATTTAATACAGTAAAATCCAACTTTTACACTGTTGGGGAAGGGATTGATGCTCTAAGTGATTTTAAAGTATAAGTTAAATAAATTAAAACATGAATTAAGATATTGGTTGCCACATTTTATGACTAAAATAATGATAATAACCAATGTTTCTATAGCTCATGACAGCTCAAGATATCCACTAGGATGCCTTGAAGGTATCTTGAAGCCATCATCACCATCAGCAGGGCATCCAGTCATGGATCAGCCAGCACAGTTCCAAGTGCTTTACATGTGCTTCATTCATGATCTCCCTCTTCACCTTCACATTCTTTGTCCTTGTAATGTCCCATATCCTAGTGAATGAACCACCACTGTTTGATTACAAAAGTCAGAAATCAGTTATCCATATGCCACCTTCTCCACACGCTCTAAATATAACCCATAGCTAAATCCAATCAACTCCATCCTCTAACTCTATTTTGAATGCACCAGCATCATTCTAGATCTACCAAAACCACTTTAGCCCAGAGTCTGTCCCCTGAACTGTTACAATAGCTTCCCAATTGGCCTTCTGGCATCCTCTGCCCTCCCACTACACCCCATTCATCTTCCCAGAGTAGGCACTGGAAATGCAAATCTAGTCATGTCACACACATCTGTCCATACACTGGACAGACACCCTTTAAGGTTTAGGCCCTGAACCTTCACTTGAACTACAGAGGATATAGGGTATGATGCCTGCTCCCTAATATGATCTTCTCCCTTGAAATTTGCCCTCCAGTTATCTCAGCATTGGTTCATATCTTTCAAATGTATCATGTATCTGCAACATTGTCCCCCACTCCTTCCACCTGGAATGCTAGCACCATTCCTATTTAATTCCAGTCCACCTGTCAGCTCTCATCCCAAACATTACTCCCTTGGGTAAAACTGACTTTTCTGCACGGGCTTCTCTTTCCCCACTCAAGTCAAATGTCTTTGTTATGCCCCACCCCCTGGGACCATGCTAATTTTCCCTACTATCTGTTCAGGGTAAGCAAGGATAGGTCTGTATTACTCATTAATATATTTCCAACATCCTAGATCATTAATTTGAATAACCAAAGGTAGGAAAACATTAATTAAATGATTTAATACACTTCCAAATACTAGTAGCTTTTCCCATGTAATTTCACAAGAGCCCTATAGAAGAAATATTAATTAATATTATCTCAATTTTATAAACACAGTGATTAATACTCAGAAACACCATGTGTTTTGCCAAATCTCACACTCTGGTCCTTTCCAAACACTTTGCTGCCTTCCAAATAAGAAACCATTATGCGCATTGTCACCTGTTGGCATAATGGGTGGGTTGAATATGAACCCAGCAAAGGATGGAAGGTAACAATCATCATCATAATAATTGCACAATTCAGAAAATGTGTTTAAAATATTGAACTGTCCACTAAAATAAGAATGAAGTGTATGGCATGTAAATTATAGGTCAATAAAATTACTTTTGAAAATAATAATCACAACCTCCTCAGTGATATTTTGGAGTTCAATCCAAAAAGCATCTCTAAGAATGTGAGACCCTGAACACATTCTCTAGAGACAAATTTAGTGCTTCTGAAAGTGTGATCATCACACAGCACCAGAACCACATTGGATGCTGTGAAAATGCACATCCCTGGGCCCATTTCCAGTCCTACTGAAGATAAACGGTTGGGTATGAGGTCCCAGAAATCTACATTTTTAATTTGCATGGCAAGTGGTTCTTATGTGCATCAAGTTTGGAAACAATGATCTATGTGCAGCAAGAGTGCTTTCAAAAGGCAAGTGTCCTCAAGGAGAAGGCTAATCAGCGGGTAAGACCTTGTTCAGAGACACTCGCCTGTTCTTCAAAGTTAATTCTCTAGCAAATAGTGAGATTTCTGATAATTGAGAACAAAAACACTGTGAGTCTTACACAGTTATTCAACTAACAGTTATTAAATTGTTCATGTATGCAAAACTTTAGTGCAAACTGAAATCTTCAAACAGTCACATGGGAAACCTAATGGGCACAAAAAGTGCACATTTTGCAAAAAGTCTTATGAAAATTATCTAGTAAGTGTACCTGGTTATGTATCTCTAGAGTTTGCTAATATCAAAATATGATTTTAAAGCTACTTTTCTTACACTGCTCTCCCCAGGAACTTCTGCTGAGTGGCTCAGGAATCCAATCTGCAAGGCAACATGGAGCTCTGTTGTTTCTTCCTAGACACAGGCATTCCAGTGCTGCGTGGCTCATCAAGGACTGCTGTGTCCACTCAGTTACTCTGGGGCAAATTATAGGCAAGTAATAAGGACCTAGAACTGGAGAGGAGGCTAGAGCAAGCCTTCAAGCAGGTTATCAGCATTGAAAATGAGCCCAGGTCATCAGAAAAGTTTTCAAGATCAAGAGGGAGGTGTGAATGAGGTCAAGGATTAGAAACAGGTAGGTAAGGGCATGTATAGACAGAAGCAGGGCCAGCAGAGGCCCAGAGGCTCAGCATTCTGTTGATAAGCAGGGAAATGTTGATTCTTCAGTGCAGAGCAAAACCAAATACTTAATCTAAAATGAAATAAAATCAAATTTTTAAGAAGTTTTAAATCCCTTACTATGTGTCTGTCATACTAGGTAAAGGTGGGTAAATTACATTAAATAATTGATATTAAAACAAATATATAGTGGAAGCACATATATCTTAGTGTTTTAATTGGTAGGAAATATCCTCAATGGCTGGATGATAAATTAAACTTGTTTACTAACATACCCCTATTTGACAAAAAGGCATTTCTATTTAAATAGTTTCCCATATAACGAGGTTAAAATGTTATACTTTTCAATGTACTTTCCTGTACATTTTTAAAATTTTGTATTCATAATGTTCCTGTAAAGTAGTTAGGGAACATATTAGTCCCATGGTTTCTAAGACAGGGAAATTGAAGCAAGAAAAGGTCCAATGACTTACCTACAATCTCACAGTGCTGATTAGTGATGGATGTGGGAACAAATCTCAGAGCTCCCAGTTCTCAGCCAAATACTTTTTCCCTCCAATGTATTAACTCTCAAAAACAATGATCAAGATTGATCCAACCTCTAATGGCATCTTAAATTAATTTTTTCTTTATATGTGAAATATTGAAAATCAGGTTTAGAAGATTCATGCAGGCCAACTTGATGGGTATACAGGCCTTGGACCTTGCCCTCTGATTCCTGTTTCCACTGCCTGTGTGTCCACAACGTTGCAGAACCTTGGATATGCCCCATTAGCGCTCCCTCATCTCTGTGATGGGGCTCTGATAGATCTCAGCCTGCTGCTCTGACCATGACCTGGGGCGAGTCTCACAGCCCTTCTGGCTCCCCGTTTCTTCACCTCTAAAATGTTAATGACATATCAGATCATTTATGAGCTTTCCTCCTCCTCTAAACCTCTATGATCCTAAAACTGATAAACCATTCTCAACCTCACTTTCTTTACCTATAAAATGTAGAATTAGACTGGATGTTACATTAAGTTCTTACCAGCCCCCAAGTGCTTTGATTCTAATATTTGAAGTATGAGTCCTAGGTTTTAATGTGTCATCTGGGAAATTAATTCATCAGAACCACCTTGGAATTTCAAAAAATAATTCCACCTGCTAGATGTACTGACTCCAAGGGCTTGAATGATCCCAGGAATCTGGGTTTTATGAAGCTCTGAGAGCCAACAATTGCATGGCTGAGCATGAGAATCCCTGTTTGCGGGCACTGGGGCTCACTGTTTTACAGTCACATCTTATATCGCACAGCTCCTGAAAGCTCCTGGGAGCTGATTATTTGCCATTTCATTACTTGATAACAAATTACTTTTCTCATTTTTGCATTGTGTACCCAACTTCAGTTCAGTAGTAAGAACTGATAGGCGCATCATACTATGAAATTTAGACATGACAGATCCTTCGTGCTTGAAAGGAGCCAGATGACAGAAACCATATCTATGACAGCTGAGAAATTTTTTTTCACAGCCCTAAAAGCAAAGACCAAAAGCATATGCTGCAGATCCCAACTCAAAAACAAGTATCCTTAAAGGATTTACTAAGACACCTTCTATGATCACTGACCAGGTTAGAGTTACAGAGACCTCATCTTTGGTATTTGCCTTTGAAGATTGTTTTATTGGAGACTTTTTACAGCAAAGAGTATAGAGGCTACTATTCAAATTCTGACCCTGTAACTATGAGCTAGGAGACTGCTACCTTCTTACTTAGCCTTTGGTTATCTGTCTGAAAAAATGAAGAGGTCTAACTAGAGAAGATCTGCATTAAGAATGTATGATTCTATGAAAGGTAAGGTTAGAAAAGTAAAATATGTTGAATTTTTATTTTGCTCTCAGAATTATTGATAATACATCAGCTGGTTCTGATGGTTATGGACAGTGTTATTATCATTCCAATTAAGAAACAACTTCATTTCAAAATTTCTACATTATAGCAGTAGGCAAAACCCTGAGCAGTCTAGACAATATGGTTCCCTTCACAAAAGAGGCTGTGTTTGGAAATAGTAATAGCAGACACTTATACAGTAGGCACTGTTATAAAGGTTCAAAACACAGAAACTCATTTAATCCTCCCCACAGCCAAATAAGGCAGGTACCATCTCTGAATCACAGAATGATTAGCAGCCTGCTCAAGGTCACAGCTAGAAAATGCCAGGCTCAGATTCAAACTCAAGCAGTCTGATCCTAAAGTCTTTCCTCTTTATTTAATATGTTTTTATTGATTTTAGAGAGAAAGCAAGAGTGAGAGGGAGAAAAAAAAACCACCATGGATGTGAGAGAGAAACATCCATCGATTACCTCCCCCACACACCCCAACTGGGTATTGAACCTGCAACCTGGGTATGTGCCCTGAAACCAGTGACCTCTCAAAGCATGGGACAATGCCCAACCAAGTGAGCGACATTAGCCAGGGCCAAGTCTGTCCTCTTAATCGTCGTGATATACTGCCTCTCCCCAATTCAGCAAACTTCAAAAAATCTCCCAATCAGGAATTGTTTCCACAGATCAATGTCACAAATTTTACAGAGTTACCATAAAGTAAAAAATTCAAATAGCTGATCCCATGCTGTTACTGTCAGGGGTTATTTGACAGATGGAAATGAATGTTGTCGAAGAGAAACTGAGATTTAAAATACAAAAAGACCATCACTAAATTCCACGCTTCCAGAACACTGAGCCTTTGGCCATCTTTTTAAGTTCCCACACACCCAGACACTAATAAAGCCTTTGCCCTATTTGGGTTCCAGAATCTTGACCCTAATGGTCAGGAAACTTCTGCCAGTCCACATATAATACCTGAATGCATTATTTTAACTCACAAATATATGAGAATGACAGAAAGATTTGTTCAGGATGTTGGAACCCACACTCTATAATGAAAACATTGTCCACTTTATTTTATAGTTCACTGACTTCATCCGAAATGAAGTGTAAGGGATGTGGAGAGTTTTCTGTCCATGGTTCTTCTTCATGAGGGAAGTGGTGATCGCCTGTAACCAGTGTGGTTACAGCAGGAG
Organism: Cnephaeus nilssonii; assembly: GCF_951640355.1. NCBI lineage: Eukaryota > Metazoa > Chordata > Mammalia > Chiroptera > Vespertilionidae > Cnephaeus > Cnephaeus nilssonii. The sequence continues at coordinate 22,893,415 of NC_137083.1, forward strand.
ACCCTTAGCTGCTCCAGTCCTTCCCTCTCCGGCGAAGTCTGGGATGGTACGGGAAGCCATGGTTAGGCCAGCTGCACTGGGCCCACACGCAGAAGTCTGCAACTATGGTCTAGAGAGTAAAGACCCCAAAAAGGACCTTTGAGGGCTCAGCTGTTGCTATTCTAATATACTTGACCACCAGCCTTCAGCATCAGTTATAGAACTTGGGGGCATCCATCTCTATGCAGAACCTGAGAGGCAGTGGGAAGGTTCTGTACCACTCACTCACTGTATCCTATATTCACACTGTTGGTTTTAGTAGCTCAATAGTTAACCAAACTGCACACAACTTCAGTAAGCCAATCCAAGTCTCATGCTTGCTGATCTTCAAAGCCAGACTGGCTTTTGTGGGCTAGCGTCGCTCAGCAGGGATCTCTGCTGTTTGTACCCCTTATTACAAAGTCTTGCCTGGGCATTGGATGAAAGCACAGCCTTGAAGTACTGGTTGTGGGACTGGCTTTGTAAGGCAGCCTGGCTGGGCGTCTCCTGAGCATTCCATCTGGGCTGTCTCCGCTGGAAGAAGCATTCTTATGCCCAACCCCTTCCCTTTTGGAGTGCTGATGGCAAGGGCTTAAAGCCTCTTCCTTAAGAGTGGTCTCTTCCTGCTTGATGTAGGAACTGAAAAAGAAGCCTTCACTGGCACAGCTCAGAGACACTTCCTGTCTCACACCATCACCCCGGCACCCCTATTGGGAGTTCCCACTAGTGTTACTGCTCCACCTCACCTTGCCTGATACGAGGTTTATACCATGTAGAATCTGTGTACTTTGTGCTAAATAGTCACATGTCCCAGCTGCTGGAATGTCAACTGCCATGTTAAACACAATATGTACCATCTAGTCAGAGCAAAAATCCCAAATTCTCAATGAAGACACCCAGGCCCATGCATTGTTTTCCCAAGCCTAACCTAGACTCTATCTGTCCATACCACTCTTTTGATTGACTGACATCACACATTTCCTTTTCCAAAGGCTAAATCCAAGCTCTAAGAACAACTTGGAGCAGATGTCACATTTGATATTTTCCCTCATGTTACAGTGGGTAGGTAGGTAGCTATTAACAAAGGAAGGGAGCAAATGGAACCAGACATTAAGCCTGGTTAACTAGGCAGAGGCAGCTTCATGGACACTCCAGGGAATGCTGCATCCTCCAACCTCTGCCAAGGGGACATTAATCCCCTGAGTGGGCAAGAAAGACTGCTTTGCAACCTCCTCAGGGAACAACCAGCCAGTTCCTGAGATTAATGGATGGAGGGATACACAACAAGGGAGGAATTCCTCTTTGAGGAAGCAAAAAGATGAGGCATGTGCAGTGGAAGCCAAATGGTGACTATAAAGGGGAGGAGTCTAGCCTGGGAACATCTGGGGAAAGACCAGATAGGATAAGGCATGAAACCCAGAAGAGAACATCCAGGAAAGGGATTGGACAGTTTGAAAGAAAGCCTATTGTTGCTCAAGCCCAAGAAAATATAATTAAAGCTTAACAGAAGCACCAGCATTCATTGGTTCTCTCTCTTCAGCAGCCGTGTGGGCTGAATCACAGCACTGGTCACAGGATCACAGGCTGGATGGGAAGAGAAACTGTGCTGGACCACTGGAGCCTTGGTGCAGCAGCTCTGGACTTGGTGGGGACAAGTGCAGGCCGGCAGCTCCAGAGGCTAGACTTCTTCCGCAGAGAGATGGAGCTGAGCCACTTGGCGGTGGATGAGACATTGGGCATGGTGAACCTGGGAACAGTCCTTTGTTTTCGCTCCAATAAGTCTTACCACACTATACCTCAAATCCTCCTACATGAGTATCCCTGAAATGCATTTCCCACGATACTGTGGAAGAATCCTATTTCCTCTGGCAACACCAGGACTTGGCACAAAAATAGCTCCTTAAAATAGTCTGGTCACTGATTGCCAGCAATACTGAAGTTCATGACACACCACGATGAGCATCTACAATTCCCCAACAGAACTTGAAAATAAGATGTTCCAATAAGAATAAGCAAAATAAGAGACTATTGGTAATATGGGAAAAAACTTTCCACAACTGGAACTTTAAAAACTGCTCGTCTCTCATCCTTAAATTCCTTTAGTTTGCAAATGTTAACTTCACCCAAGACTCTGTATGATAGGCAGAAACATTTTTGAAAGTAGGGGGACGGTGAAGGAAGAACAGGGGGATTAATAAACCTGTAGTCATTAAGTTATCCTAAATATCCAATTTCAGCCTTGACAAAATTCATCAACTCTATTTTTTTTCTCACTCAAATTAAAGCACTCAGCCATGGTCTGGCAAATTTTCCCCCTACGATTTGGTTCTTCTGCTTGATACCTTATTGGTTAGTGGTAGGAACTGGTTGACAGGTGTGATAATGAAAGCTAAAATGATCAGCAAACCCCAGGGATGCCACTTTCAAAACTGAAGTTGATGTCCATGTAAACAAGGTACTTATCATAATAATAACTTGCATATGTATAGTGCTTCACGGTTTTAAAAGCATTTTCAAATACATTCGTTTGACACAATATTCTCACAAAGTAAGCAGAGCAGAGATGATTATCTCATACAGAAGAGGAAAGATCAGTTGTAACATTACCGCTGTGAGGAAATAGGTTAAATGTTTTGGTATTTATATATCTCCTTGATATTTATTGTGAGAGCCATTGGTCATTTAGTAGACCTACCTGAGCATGGTAGGAGGACACTACTTTTTTCTTGTGCTAAGGTCCGACATTATTCAGGATAAAAGTGATCTAAAGTCAATGTTTTGCCTACATCATAATCACTTGAAGGGCTTACATTGTTGATGGCCACTGCCCAGGGTTTCTGAGTCAGTAGGTTGGGAGTGGAGGTGCGGGGCTGGGGGAGTTCTGATGCATTTCTAACACTTCCCAGGCAACACTAAAGTGAAAGGTCTGGGGACCAAACTCTAAGAACCATTTGCCAGGGACTCAGATACAATTCTCTCTTGACTCCTACTGATCCCAAATGAATACTTGACCAGGTCCCAGGGCTTTTTTGCTCACTGTTGGGTTCTTCTAAATTGCAGATACAATTGCTCTAAAGTATAAACATAATCTCAGGTTAGAAAGTACAATGTCCAGGTTACGAGATTAATCAAAACTCTGAGCTTAATTTAATGTTAAAACTTCTCCTCCCTTTCTCTTGAGACTTTCCCAGGCTGGAAGACAGCAGAATGGGAAAGAGGGGTATGGCTGGCTTCTCTTTTCTCTCCTCCCACATACCAGCACCTCTGTGGTTGGTGGAGGGGATCTTGCAGGGGTGGAGGAAAGAAAGATAAAGGATAAAGAAAGACCTTCATGAACTGGTACTGTGTGTAACGACCTTCACACACTCTCAGGCAGGTTGAGATTAAAACTGACTCTCCAGTGGGTGCTTTAGTGGGTTATTTGGAGAATCTCAACAACATTACATCCCTGTACATTTATACAGTGGTGGGCAAAAGTAGGTTTATGGTTATTGGCATGGAAAAAAAAAACCATGCAGGTTATGATGATTACAATAGCTTTATTAACTCAAAAGAATGTCACAATAGCACAGTGCTCTCAGATATATAATCTCATAAATGCTCAAATTTCCAGCCTTCATAGAAATAATAGTACAAGAATAAACTGTGTTTTGCATACTCACAACTGTAAACCTACTTCCTCCACACCCTCGAATTAGATATATATACATATATCCATCCTATTGGGTCTGTTTCTCTGGAAAACCCTGATAAATACATGATATTGGCTGAAACTTCTATTTTAACATCCCTTTCAAACCTCACAAAAATCTATACTATCCCCTATTAAAGATGAGGAATAATAGTATAAAGTTAACCAAGGAGATAGCAATCAGTTGAAGGTATGGTCTGGATGAAGCCCTGGGACTTGAACAGGTCTTTCTTACTCCAAGGACCAAGTTCTCAGAACCACGAAGTATTTCTGCATGCCCATAAAAGCTGACCCACTAAATCAGTTGTATTTCATATGTGGATTCATCCATGAAATTGGGTATGCCTAGAACAAGAACAGTTAATTCAGAGATTTAAACTCAAAATAATTGTCTACTTGATTGAACCAATTGGTTGGCACTTCAGAAAGATAAACCATTCAGAGTTTTGCCTGCATTTTGTTTGCATATTATCAAAGTAATTGGGGAGGAAATATACTTGTAGAAATAGTAAAAAAACAATTTAAGTAATCATTTTCTGAAATCTTTACTATGTTAACTTTATTCTATACACATATCGTAAAATATCTATGAAGGTATTATTAGCTTCATTTAACAAATAAGAAATTGAGGCTCCAGATGTCAAGTAAGATTGCACAATAAATAAGCTTAAATCTTAGCAGTAATAATAATAACAATACCTCCTCAAATTCAATACAGAGAGAAAAATTGAATAATATATGTAAAAGTGCTTATTACAGGGTTTAACCCAATATATATTCAAGAAATATTATTTCCTTTTCCTCTTTATAGAAGTAAATATCTGCCTAAATAAATTAATGTTTTTCTGTCTAAAAGTTTTATTCTGCTATGAAAGTTCACAAAGGAAATAAAAAACAAAGTGTGCCATTGCGTACCTCCTATGAGCCTGCTGATTTCCAGAGTCTCAGTAATGGCCCCAATATTAGAGGCAGAAGACATCTAGGATACATAGGTATGATCCCTCCAAACAGAAAAAGTGATTTTAAAAATCAGCTATGTGCTGGCCAGTGTGGTCTAGTGATTGAGTGTTGACCTATGAACCAGGAGGTCATGGTTCAATTCCTGGTCAGGGCACATGCCCGGGATGTGGGCTCGATCCCCAGTCAGGGGCGTGCAGGAGGCGGCCAATCAACAATTCTCTCTCATCATTGATGTTTCTATATCTCTCTCCCCCTCTCCCTTCCTCTTTGAAATTAATAAAAAAATATTTTTAAAAAATAAAAATAAAAATCAGCTATGCTTCCTATGCTTTCCTTCATTTTACTTTTGCATTCTCATTCTTATTTAAGCGAACAATGAGAATACTGCATCCCATTCTATGGACCTTATCAAGCAGTAACCCCATGCTATTCCTGGCACCTCAAACTTAGGGAAAATTCTCTCACTTTAAACAAGAGAGTGAACTCATTTTCATTTACATGTGTGGATCTCATCTGACTAGAAGTGGCTCCTTCCAGACTTTTGTTCTTAAGCCAAAAGGTAGACCTTGACATCACTGGAAAGTTTCCTTGACCATATAATCTTTCTGAGTGCATATATATGAGCATTTTATTATATTGCTGACCTCAGTGAGCTGAAAATAGGCAATTAATTTTCCTCTAATCTCAAAAGTGGACACTTACTCCAGGTCAAGGTGAGAAAATATATTGTAGTCATATAACAATGAAGTTTATACTACTCTCCAGGTTCCTTCAAAGTAAATTAGCCTGAACTGCTCCCTCATTCTCTCAGAACAAAATGTTCTTTCTTCACATGGCACAGACAATTATTCCAGGAGAATATGAGCTTCTGGGAATAGCAGTAAGCAAAGTCAAAACACAAGGTGGTCTGACCATTTATCATTGACGAACATGCTGCCATTTTTTATATCAGCCAGATGCTGGGGTTGAACCCCACCTTTCTTTCATTCTTCAATGTTGAAACAGCCAGAGCTAAGGGGTTAAACTGCGAGTAATTCAAAGCACATTTCCTTCCATGACTAGTACTGAAGGCTCAGAAGGAGACCTCCCTCCAAGTAAGCTAACCATCATCCCCACCTTTTTTGGGAGACAGAAGATTCCATCATGTAATCCTGATGATGACAAAAACCTTCTAGTTCACAGGGCCGCAATCCCTTAACCACAGATTTGTCCTCCTTCATGAACACAGTTAAGATGACAGTGGAGTATCCATCACATGGTGACCCAAGATAAAATCCTGAGGGACAGTGGATGACACAGGAAGGCTTACTCTTTGAAAATGAACTTCCCGTGCTCATTGACTCTGATATTACATTCTAGAAGAGTATTTTTAAAAAGCCTTTTCTTCTTTTTCTTTCTGTCTCTTCTGCTTACAACACTCTGACTACAAGGGAAATAATAAATAGAGCTTCCAGACAAATGTAAGGGGATAAACTAGCAAACGCTAAGCTTAGGAGCGTTAAGAAGGCTCATTGTGCAGTCTTAGAACAATTTCCATGTCATTAGCTCTAACTGCTCCCTCCACCAATGGGACTGACTGTCTGGAACAACATCAGCATTATTTTGCTTCTCACCCTCAGGCATAACAACAGCTGATATAACAGTAATAATGATGATGCCACCTTCCATATGCATAACATATTCAAGTATATGGAGTTTATTTACAAACCTGTTGATTATGTAAGCTCCATGAAGGCAAGTACTGCACTTGTGTAATTCCCCAAAGGCTGCCAAAATGCCTGATTGGTAAATGTTTGTTGGATACATGAATTAAATATCTCATTTCATCCTCAGCAAATAATGTCCCCTGAGGAGCATTATTGGTTCCATTTTTCAGAGGATAAAACTGAGATGCGGGGAAGCAAGCAGTGTGCCCAAGATACAAACTATTAAGTGGCTGAGTCAGAAAAGAAACTAAGGTCTTCTGACACCAAATTTAGTGCTGCCAAACCTGATGAGAGCTAAATCATGGGTAAGGCAAGTAACAAGATCAGCATGTCCAAATGTAGGAATAATACTGCCTCTGAAAAAAACTGCAAAGGAACAAAACTCTAAGGTCAGATCACAATAAAAGTGCAGTGAGGAGTCAAGTTCAAGAGATTGGTCATTATTAATCAAATTATAGATCAGCCCCAGTAGCCACATATTTCCTTGCACTTGCACTCAAGAGACCCTTTTGTAAAACATTCACAGAAAAAGATCAATACTTCTCTGGAGGTAAGTGGCATAAATTATGTCTCAACATACACACCACAGGAGTTTTACTGTGTGTTGTATACAGTAATTGCATTTTATAGATGGCTGTGGAAAGCTTCAGTCCTCATTGATTTTGCTCATAAACTAAAAGGCGACAAAAAGAAAGGAACAGCACTTGAGATGAGGAAGTCAGTCAGCTAAAGCTGCAGAAGAAAATGAAAATTGGGCATGCTGAATGTGATCAATTCATGTTTCTTGGAAAATGAATGTAGATATTTGAGTGCTTTCATTATGAGCCCTTAGCAAGACTTGAATGGTACTCTACGAGAGACTATGAGAACCTCTGTTTATCGAATAGTCATTGGGGGTACCTATCAGCAGGATTTAAGATGGCAGGAAGCCAGCCTTAACTAGAGTCCTATCCAACTTCTCACATTATGGATGCCATCAGACTGCCTTATGAGCTACATTAACTGAATATTTGTGCTTTTATTATTGCATTTAACATGTCCTTGGGATTTACAATCAAAATTAAAAGGAGATTGTGATGTAATCTGGGACCATCAATATGTCCACTAACATTTCTAGTTTCCAAAAGCATATTTCCTAAGCATTACTCTCTTGATTTCCTTCATTTCTTCATGCCCTTCACAGCAAGCAATTCTGAAGGGATGTTAATGCAGCATAACAACTCTTTACCCTTTTTCAAGGCCAATTTTGCAATATGGGCAAAATGATTGGAAATGGAGTCCTGAAAACGCTGAAACCATCTGTCAGGGACTCAGTTAAGAAGATCCACACTGTTTCACAGCCAAGGATGGGATAAATTATGCCTGGCTAGAAATGTCCAAAGCAAGTGGATTCCCATTCAAGCTTATTAGGATAAATTACAAAATTTTTTTTTATTATTCACTGCCCTGGTAAAATCACACTTTCAGATGATGATAAATTCATAGACACAATCCTGTAAAATGTTCCTGTGCACTTTGTAAAGATAACCCTGTTAATATTTAATCAAAAACTCCAGAAGTACTGGGCTAATATTTATTCATGAAATGTATTTTGTAAAATATTAAAGAACTGTTGTGATTAAATTACATAACTTAGGATGTCAAGTTTTAGAATAACTTAAACATGGTGCCTTGTTCCTCCCCTAAATATTTTTTTAAATATATTTTATTGATTTTTCACAGAGAGGAAGGGAGAGGGATAGAGAGCCAGAAACATCGATGAGAGAGAGACATCGACCAGCTCCCTCCTGCACACCCCCCCACCGGGAGATGTGCCCGCAACCAATGTACATGCCCTTGACCGGAATCGAACCTGGGACCCTCCAGTCCGCAGACCGATGCTCTACCCACTGAGCCAAACCGGTTTCGGCGTCCCTTAAATATTTATTGCCATTATAAAACTATTGACATCTGACATAGAAAACAATGGTTCTCACATTTTTTAACACATATTTCTATACTAGTAAACAGTAGTTGTCAAGATGTTCACACAAATGTTGGAACTGATCTGCTTCACAGAGAGCAAAGCTCTCCCCAACTGTAAGTGTGATACCACACACAATGAATCATCAGTTCCACGTTCCTTCCCTCCCACAAGGTTGAGTGAAAATGGGAAAATGAGCCCTTTCTATGAAGTACCAAATAGAAAGTTTGGTTTAAAAATTGCAACTGGTGCGTTAAATGTGTTGGAAAAACAACCTAACCATATGTGAGGACACACACCATTACTTCCCCTCCCTCCCCTCACCCCCGGCCTCCTGCTAAAACAATGAAATAAGAGAATTGAAAATTTAGTCCAGTACTTACTGTACTAATCAGAATACCATTCATGGATTCCTTTAGTTTCTCTTGATTTATTTTTGCTATTTACTAGTAGTCTTAATCTGAAGAGCTGCCAGAGTGATTTGGTTAATTTATCTAAAGTAACATTCATGAAAGCTCTTTCCATTAGTAGAAAAGAATATTAATGATCAGAGAATTATGAAATTTGAATGAGTTCACCTTGCGAAAAATGGCCCAAAGAGCAAGATTAAGTCAGTAAGTAACTCAGAAGGAACACCCCTTAAGGCTGGGTCTCAGGGTTGTAAGTTCCCGGCTTCATCAATGAGGCTGCAACAGGAACCAAGGTACAGGCTCAGAGAATAAGGTGGAATTTTGCTTAATCAAAACAAGGGTCCAATCACCATGAACTAGACATCAATTCAAAATAGAATCAGCCAAGGTATAGTGTGTGATAGATAGAAATCCTCCTGATCCAGCCATTAAATTAGTCCCTAAACCTAGGGCAAAGAATTTAGATTGAGAACCAGGTAGGGAGTTGAAGGTATGCTGTGGCAGGTCCTTTCCACAAGCCACTTGTACCACTAACAAGCCACCATTCTAAGTGGCTTTGTAGATCAGAATCCAATGGCAGAAATTTTCAGCTTTTTTTCCTAAATTTGGAACTCCCAATATTTGACAGACAACTATTTTTGGAGGGGCCACTGCTAAGAGAACGTTTCCTCTGTACAGCCCAGGGACGCATGAATGAATCCATCATTCAAATACAGTAACAATGCCACCCACTCAACCATTAGCTCCAGCTAGACCTCTGGGGTGTTGCAGGCACTAACTATGAGAAAGGCTCTAAATCACCCAAGCATATCATGTGCATTCGGTTCATTTTAATCTCTTTCTCCTTCTCCATTTTGGTGGTTAGTGGTTCAATGCCCTGGACTATGGCACCAGAATTTTCTGGAACTGGAACAGATGACTACTGACACCATACAAACTCACCCTTGAATGCAGAAGAGCTATCTTCCATCTGGAAAGGTCACTTGCCTTCCAGAGGCCCCATATGGAGCACGGAGGGAAGAAGAGAACATTCCACAAGCAGACAGGCCAAATCCACCCTAGCAGATGTCACTGTGATGCTATCCTCACATTTCAGCCTCTGATAATGAGGCTGCCAATCACCTAAATTCCCCATAAGCAGGAATTCTATGTCCAGGTCCCATCCTTCAGAGCTCCATATGCTATGATGGGCAAATTCAAAGAACTCAGTAAAATGCTTCGGAAAGATTTGAGGTTGAAGCCCTCCGTCAGAACCAGTATTGAGATGAGGAAGACTTACTACAGAATCCAGAACAATTACTGAGGTTCACTAGGATATTAAAAGATAGATTTGATGGACAAATTGCTGTTATTTATTGAGCTCTTACTATCTACCAGAATCAAAAGCTGTTATTTATTGAGCTCTTACTATCTACCAGAAACCATACAATGTGCAATGCTTAGATTGTCTCATTTAACCTTCATCACCTTTGAGATTATTCCTACCATCTGCCCATTTTATAAATGAGGAAACACAGCTTGGAAAAGGTTAAGTCACGCATGCCAGGCCCCACAGTTACTAGGTGACTGACCAGGTCAGAGATGCCAACATGAAAGGATATGTGAAAGAGAAGTCCTTCCTTAATTGTAAGAAGATCAAAATATAATCTAAATTAGAATAAAATACACCAAATGGGATTATAAATGAAAGACACATTGCATAGCTTCTGGGGGCACAAAACTAAGAGATGTGAGGCTTGGGTTTCAGTCATTTGGATTTCTAGGAGAAGATTAGCTTTATGCTTTTAGGAAAATCACTTAATCAGTTTAACCTCTAGAGTTAACCATTCATTAAATGGTCAAATGGAATAAGTATTAAGAGGGGAAGATGTTATTTTTTTGAAGCTTGATATTAAAACTAATGTATGATTTATAAACTGGTAGGTTACATAATAATAGTGCATAAATGTTTAGTACAATATTACATTTAAAAGGTAGCACAGCATAGTATGGTTGAAAAGAAGGAATAGCAGAAGTACCTAAAATAGGCTAATGCTTTCCGTATAGTATTCTTCATGAATCTTATAAATTAGATATTGTTGTCAACATTAAGAACAGGAACTGTGAGAGATAAAATGCTAAAGGTGCTAGCAGTTCCATGGCAGAGTCCCATGACAAATAACTAATCCCACCAAGCTATGACTGGTGACCCCTGTAAGCCTCGTGATAGCGCTTTGTTTTTCTAACGTGTTATTTCATGTAACCCTCAACATTCTACAGATGAGAAAATTAAGATTTGCCAAGTTTATATGACTTAGTCATGTGAATAAGTGTTGGAAGAGGGACTCAAAATCACATTTGATCTTAAACTCTGAGCTCTCTCCACTGCTCCACACTGTCTCAAATTTCTGTGTCTCACCCCAGATTGGGAAGTTTCCCTTGTTAAGTGAATTCCAA